>NC_135697.1:3270000-3581666 GCF_964276395.1 Gasterosteus aculeatus
AGCATTTAAATACAGGCGTTGGTTTTAATGAAATATATTTTATTAAGCTGTGTACTTATGTTGTGTGGAATTTAGTTTTTAGTTATCTGGAGTTCATCCATTTTGAAGTAAATGTAAGATGGTTTTTCTGATAGAAGGTGACAGAACGGCAGCAACACCGACGACCGGTTCCAACGCGTGTGAATACTTTCTGTTTCTTCAGTTGTCCCTTTCTAAAGACACAATGTTGTGTGGCTCAAGTCGCTGGGAAACGACAAACACTACTCGAAAACCACATTAGCGCTCAGCTCGTGTACGTTACACCCGAAGGCCTCGACAGACATAAATCATCGTTTACCACATAAATGCCACTAATGAGGTAAAACGTCCCGCGCTTTGTGATTCAAGTATTCTGTTGAGTTACTTCACCTTTCCTCCTCACGCATGTCCAGGTATTTCTTCTTTTCTGTTTTTAACAGCTCTTTTGATGGTTGCAACGTCTTGTTTTTTATTTTTTATTCCTCCGTGACCTTAATAAAACTTTTATTAGATGGGAAAGAAATCACTTTCCCAGATGCTGAAACACTGTCTGCCATGAGCTGAGCATCATCAGCTGCTGCTGCTGTCCACACACACACACACACTCACTCACTAACACACACACACTCACTCACACACACACACACACACGCACGCACGCACACACTCACTCACAGCCCCCCCTTTCCCGGTTGCAGTCTCAACTATCGCCATGGAAACAGCTAAGATGCCGAGCGCAGAAGAGGTGAGGTGCGTGTGTGTGTGTGTGTGTGTGTGTGTGTGTGTGTGTGTGTGTGTGTGTGTGTGTGTGTGTGTGTGTGAGAGAGACTCACGGTATAGAAAAATCTTGAAGGACGCGCATAGATTAAAGGTGAGTTTGTTTTATTGACCCTGTCGCTGAATACTCACCCACCTTCTCACGGACTCAAACACACACGTGTTTCACACACACAAACACACATGTGTTTCACACACACGCGCGCGTGATTGTACATTCTACAGTTCATCCAAGCAATTTCCTCTTTTCACACATGAACAAAAAAATGTTTGGCTTTCCTTCTCCTTGTTTCACCCAAACCACTTTGTCTCTTCCTCTCTTTTAGTCTTTCTTCTGTAAAACCTACATCTCTTTTTTTTAGCTGATCCCCAGAGGAAATCAAGCCTCCCTAAAAATGCCCGGCTGGGTTAATGCCCGGCCTCTCCCTCTCTTATTTTTCTCCCTTCCTCGCCTGCTTTCTCCCCCTCTCTCCCCCTCTCTCCCCCTCTCTCTCCCTTTTCTTCCTGCCTCTAAAGCCAGATGGGCCGGAGCTCCTTTTCTTCTGGGGGCCGGCTGCACGTGCCGAGGACACAAGGCCTCACAGCGTTTAATTCACAAGCTTTAAACGCCTCCTTCTTTTGGCCCCCGTGACCAACACCATCACCCACCTCCCCCTCCCTCCCTCCCTCCTCCCTCCGCACACTCCCTTTCTGCTCTCTGTCCTTGCTGGCCCCCTCTCTGCTCTATTATCTCTCCTCAGTTCCAGTCTTCTCGGCTTGGCTTTGTTCTGTTTCTGTCAAGTTGGATGTTTCTCCTCCTGCTCATTGTTCCCTGACGGATCTCTTTTGCACTGTTTGTTTCTTTTGAAATCTTCTCTTCACAGTAAAATGTTCTTGAATATCTACCTACTGTACACGTGCGCTTTGAGCTGTGGAGACTCCAGGTTGGAGAGCTTTTGTTTGATCAAAGTTCATACTGTGCAAACTCCATCTCCTGAGGAAGATTTGGTGATGTGATCAAAAGCTCTGGGACGGACACTAAATTGAGGGACCGTTTGGTGAATTAAGGTCAAGAATTGAAGTAACTTTATTCATTCGTTTTTCAGTCAGTCAACGTGAGCACAAGCTCACTGTCTTTAATGTGAGAACAGTCGCATGATACGGAGGCAACATGTGCCGATGTGAGGGATCCAGTGTGACACTCAGTAAAACCCTCCCAGGCAAATTTCTAATTTACGATTCTGAGCTGAACAAAATAAAATGAATTGAATTCCTGTTCCTTCTCAGTTAGCAGGTAAACTTGTTCTTTGAACGTTCCAAAAGACGACAGCAGCACAGAGGTGCACGAGGGCCACGTTTCTACACTGTGAGGGGATGAAGGCTTCTTCATTACTCATGTTTGGGCGGAGAAGATAAAGATGGAGAGATGCAGACAAGCCTTCTTTGGCCTCCTCCTCCTCTCTCAAAGCCACCGACCCTGACAGAGAAATGATGCGTGACAACAGTGAGCTGCTGTTTAATGACACTTTGTTAGGTTAATTGGTTAAAATGAGGAGAGGTGAAGAAGGTTGCATCGATCCAATCTAGTCCAAGAAGCTCTTCTTCTTCTTCTTCTTCTTCTTCTTCTTCTTCTCTTCCTCTGTTTTCAGAGCAGCCTGGCTTGGAGGCCATGGAAAGGAAGCTGCTGCTGACTCCTAATAGTTATTGAATGCGTTCTGTCTTTATTCGGGGATTATTCGGGTTAACGGGGGAATAATGAGGTGGCGAATCTTGAGGCGGTGTTGGGGGGGCAGCAGCAAAATCGATGGACACACTGAGTTAATTATGAGAAATCAATTAAAAGGAGGGAGGGAGGGAGGGAGGAGGGAGGAGGGGGCTCTCTCTTCCCCTTCGATCTTTTTCTTCTTCACCCACTAAAAATGAGGGGAAACGAGTTGTGTCTCCGTTTCACTGCACGAGCTCTCGTGCCAGTTGGTTTTAGGATGCAGAATTTTCCGGTCGAAACGCACGCGCGCGCTCACGCAACAAACTCCTCCCCTCTGCGGTCCTTTCTGAGGCAACGTGACACATGTTTGGTTTCCCGGCCCCAAAAAACCTCGAGGCTGCAGGTAAATGAGCGCACATCCCATCGGTCACTGTGCACGCGCACAGGTCAAATTGGATTTTCACCCTGATCTTACAGGGTAAACACAATCTGAAACCAAATATTTAGCAAAATAATCAGCTCATCGCCACGCACGTGAGCGTGTGCGCACGCGCTGCTCAAGCAAGTGGTGATTGTGTCAAACTAATTATCTGAAAATTAAAATTGGTCCAGATGTGTTGAAGACAGTGTGTTTTATGTCAGGCGTTTTTGTTTGTTTGTTGTACTTTTATTTTTTCAACACAAGAGCATCACGATCTGTTAAATAAAATTATATATTTAATATTGATTCAACAATGAACAAATCCATGTTTTTTACTGTTTAATATATGATTATATGGATTTATTAGTCACAAAAATACAATACATACATTTGTAGTCTACCGTAATACTTGCCCTAGTCTTGTGGAAAATAAAGCAAAGGTATTATACAGCATTATTTATTTTATCTCTAAATAAAATCAATTATTGGTTATTCTTGATTGTTCTTTAAAATATATTTGAAGTCTGTTACAATTATTCGTTTTGCATGTAAACATGTCAGCTGTTTTTTTTAATTAATAAAAATGCATGCGTCTTCGTGTTTATTTCACGAATAAAAAAAATTGTAACGGAACGAATATTTTTTAAGTAAGTCTAATAATAAATGCTCAATACAATTTCGTGTCATTCTGCTCTTAATTTTGTTCACTTTAGTGACGTTTTGATTCATGCATCGAATGACGCCGATACGCCGGAAGAACGGAAAAGAATTGGATTATTTGGCACTGAAACTATACCAAAAGGCAGTGAATAATGTTTTATTAAAAGCATCAAAGTGGATACAAACGAAATAAAATGCATGAATTAATTATATGATATAAATACATGTTTAAAAATCACGGTATAAACGTCAAGCAAGTTGCTTGGCTCTCTATTTAGTTCATAAAATAATAAATTAACATATATTTAAATAATGCATCGGGCGTCACATGTATATTGAAATATCATATTCAGGACCGACCCTTGGAAAAAAACAAATGTCTTGGAGATTAGAAAGGAATTGAAAAGTCCATTTGTCCTCGATTGTTTCATCTAAAACCCAAACTGAATCGATGAATAATAATAACTACACTTTGGGGCTCAATTTCTAAACGTTTTCCATCTAAAAGTTAAGTGTGGTGAAATGAATATTCAAATATATTTTATAGAATAAAATAAAAGAAAGATAACGTGCAGTAGAGGTGAATAATGCACGCGCGATAGAAAACGCACGCGCTGCGCGAGACATGAGGCTGTTTTACTTCAATATTCTAACAAAGACAGAAAAGCTCCTCGTGATAATTCGGCGACGGCGGCTGCGTCTCCCATTTTCCCATCAATTTCCGCGGAACGTCTGTCGGCGACGGCCTTGCGAGCCCAGACACAGACGCCTTGACCCCCCGGGGTCAAAGGTCAGCCGGCCAATCCGCCATTACCGTCCGTCTCTCTGCGGACGCCGGGCGGACCCGCGTAAGTACCGCGTAACAGCGCCTCTTTTCTCCCAAACTAGCGCTGAGTTCGCCGTTAGCTTGCGGCACAAACCGGTTGTTGGTGCCGAGTGAATGAATTCGTTGACTCGACGTTGTTTCCCGTTAGCTAACCTCACGGCCGCTGTCACGGCGTTGCCCTTAGCTGCCCCAGTGCTAAGCTAACGAGGAGCTAGCTCGTTGCCCCTAGTTGCCCTACAGTGAGAGATGTGCTGCAGGTTGACTGGCGACAGAAAAGCAGACTAACTCACAAAAAGTCATTCATTGGATATTATAAATAAACGGAGCAAATATTTTAAAGGAAACCCACAGTTTACACCTTCAGAATGAAATTCTTTAAAGTAATTCTATTTCTCATGAATTACAATTCGTGCTGCTTTTTCATTTTTGCCTTTCTACGTTGTTATTGAGGCAGGTTACCTACATGTCATCCTACATTACCCCCCCTCACCTTAAATGTATAAATGTAATCCCGACGAAAAGCTGATTATCAACTCTAAATTACGAGGGACAGTTGCGTAATCATCAAAATGCTGCGACGTTAAAGTTGTGCAGCTCAGCTCAAACTGTAGACAATATTCCCTCCATCGCTCCGTGGAGAATAGGGATCAGGACTGTCCGCTGACTGATAAGGAAAGAAAAGCCCCTCGCTCATACCCCCCCTGGTCCACTGGCGTCTCTGTGTTACTCAGCACTACGGACGCGATTCCACCCCAATGGACTGATAACAACTACGGCCGTTTCTTTAACTTCACTTGACGTTTCAAAACAGCGTCAAAAAGAAACAATTCACTCAGGTTTCAATCCGTGTCACACACTTGTTTTCTGCCGTCAAACGGCTTCCGGCCAACGTGTGATTTGTGCAGTCGTGACTCCATTGCTGCATCGACTCGTCGTTGTCTGTATTGACATGTGTGTGAACCGCGCAATCGTCCACATTTGACCATGTCTTCCTCAATAAGTAGTGGAAATGAAGCTTGGGAGGTCAGGGAAACAGTAACTCTCCTCCGATTGATTTCCAATAATCTGCTCCTTGCCTGTCTGATCCGCGGGACCTGGGCTACTGGCGGGAAGGGGGGGGGGGTTGTCAGGTTTTGCCCTGCCAGGTGTTGCCTTGGTGACCGGCGTGGTGATAATAGCAGTTAATGAGATCTTAACCTCGAATAAGGAAGAAGATGGAAGCGATGAGCGTGCGCAGGAAGGAGTACAGACGTTTTTTATCAATGGATGACCCTCGACCTGATCAATACCGCAGGCGTCCATGACAAGCACTCCGACCCCTTCCCTCACGGCGGCAATAAATCCCATTGCTTAGTAACAGACTGTTAGTACACTGACATTCATTTAGTCCGCACTAAAACACACACGCACACACACACAAGTGCGCGTACGTAGCATACACACGGCTCGCATTAAAGAGACGGCGCCGCGGTCGGACGGCTCTTTGTCCAGCTGGTTAGGATGCAGGCGGAAGATCGTGCCCTCCAGGTCAAAGGTCAACTTCATCCCAGACACCTGACCTCATCTACCAAAGGTTGACCTCTCTGGGCCAGGGCTGTGTGTGTGTGTGTGTGCGTGTGTGTTTGTGTCTAAGGGGGCTGAGAAAGACGGAATTTAATGTCAATTGTTTTATACACAAGCTGGTGTGTGTGTGTGTGTGTGTGTGTGTTACTACCGAAGTGATAGATCGAGGATGGCAGTAATTCAGAATATAAAGGCAATGAGAACCCTGTTTTATGTTTACTCAGGTTTTACCTGCTTGCATCGTAAAGGCAAAGGAGTGAATGAAATTAGAGCATTTTGGAATCAGAAGAGCGAGAGACGCTTTCAGCCGTGATCGGCCTTCAGGTCCTTCTCACTTCGCCAGCAGTCCGTTCCTCCTCCTCTCCCCATCGGCTCCACCACCCCTCCATCCCTTCATCTCTCCACGGCTTTCTGGCAAATTATCCCCTGACCTTGACTCATGGCCTCAGACACACACACAGAATGACACACTCACACAGGCATTAACTCACACGCACAGGCTCTCTTACCGCGGCCATCGAAACGCACACATACTGCGCTGCACTATTGCAGCCTTCTGCAGGAACTTAGCTGACGCGCATTGCGTCTTTGAAAAGACGTCGAAGGGGGAAATGCTGTGTTTAAAGCAATATTTTGGAGGCATTCCTAAAAATCTATTTTAAAGTTAACCGGGCACAATTGAAACATATGTTTCTCCCAACGTTGGTACGGTAAAATCTGTCTTACTACAGTTTGTTTTAAAATGACGCCAAAACTAATAGTTTGAACAAAAAGGTGTGTATGATTTGTTTGACATTTGCATGACCTGTAGTAGCAAACAGGAAACATTTGGGGATGGTTTAATGTTCTAGCAAAGAGGGATTCTTGTTGTTTTTATTCAATAGAAATAGCTTTGCAGAGTGTTGACGGGCACAACGTGCAGAAAAACCAGCAGTGAGTTTAGTACGAGTGAAGATCTCTTGATTAACGATCCAATAAAGTTGCCGTCTGTAATCAGCACGGTGAATATAACGTTTCCTTCTTATGACTGGTGCTGATTCACATTCCGCCCACAAAAGTGGATCTTTTATACGACACCCTCGGAAATTCCCACAATGGGACAAATAAATGACGTGTTTCAAGTTGTCTTTGTTCAACAAGCAGCCTAATCACCCAGAAGCTTAGTTCCCTCCTTTCCCCTCAGAGCCCAGAGGAAGCCCCAAGTCACCGCTCACGTTGCACGCAAACCACAAGGAATTAAGTTCAAGGTTGGTGCTCGTTCTTACAATTCTCCCGATGTGCTTCTTGTGTTCGCAGCAAATTACCGCAATCAAAGGATGGCGCTGCCTCACTCCATTGCCCCCCCCACCCCCCCGAGTCCTTGCACAGCAATCACGTCATCCCAGAGGTTCAAAGATGAAGGTGAGTGGGTGGGAGGAGGAGGAGGAGGGGATGTAGGATGAAAGCCGGGTGGAAATAAGCCTGGCCGTGCACTTGTGTTGCCCTCCCCTCACTCCCCCTTTCCTCCCCCTCCCAAAATATTCTTTTCCTTCTTCCAGCTCTCCTTCACCCCCTAATCCCTCGCTACTCCACTGCATATGTTTCCTAATCCGGAGTGTGTGGGAGGCCCATAACCCCCTCCTCCTCCTCCTCGTCCTCCTCACCCCCTCACACCTCCACCCTCGCCTTTCTCCTGCCGGCTGTGATGCTGTAACCTGCCTCCATTCCTCTTTCTTTTAGCCCCGGTCTCCACTCTGTCTTTCTCTCTGCAGCTCTTATCGTTACACCGCAGCCCCCGTTCAACAACTTCCCCTCTTACCTCCGCCTTTCCCTCTCGTTTTGCTTTCATGGTTCATTTCATTTCTTGCTTTTTCTCCTCACTTCTCTTATGTCTTCTCTTCACCTCTGTCTGCCGAATCTCTAGGAAATGACATTTTAACTACACACTGAGGATTCAGATGAGCCCGTTTATTACAATATACTCAAACTATTGAGTCCAAATTCACTATCACACACCTAATATATTTCATCTTCATTTACTAAGTGTCCAACAACCCCAGAAAGCAGATCTTACAGGTAATTTTGAAAGGATGAGCAGTGTGTAGGAGGGAGGGGGGGCAGCGTCCCAACACATCATTGTGAGCGGGCAGGTTTGCGCTAGCTGGATGCTAGTAGCTTCAGCTGGATGCTAAACAAAGGTTTGTCTCCCAGAAGCGCCCGTCGAGCTTCCGCTTGTCTCCCCGTGGTGTTTGTGCAGATGTGATTTGTTGTCTCGTTTCTCCCGGTGTGGATGTAATACAAAATACAAACGTTTAAAACTACACGGACCCCATTGCTTCGACCCGCGGCGCTGCTCTGATTCTCCGCTGCAGTGGCACTACAGCACGAGCTGGTTAGCATTCTCATTTTAGCAGATATCTGTCTTCACTGTAACCTCTTTACATTTTGCTGACCGTGTTAGTTTTCAAGCCTTTTAAACAAAAAGCAGCCAGATCTCACACATTCCACTCGTAATGAATTGATCATATTGGTGGTGGGGGGTTTGTAGGGTATCAAACTAGTGCTTTTCTCTTTTTCTCAACACTTGATTAGTTTCCAACAGTTTCTCTGCTGCTCATTCATCCTTTATTTCTTTTTTTCCCTCCAGCTAGCTGTCTTATTTTCTCTCAGGTGATTTCATTCTCTCCCCTCTCCCTCATTTCAGCTTCACACACACACACACACACACACACACACACACACACACACACACACACACACACACACACACACACACACACACACACACACACAGAGGCTTTTTGTCCTGCTTCTCCTCTTGCTTCACCCCATTACTGAATAGTATTCCCGGAGCCTTTTGTTGAGCCTTGTATAGGCACATGCCAAGTCAAGTTATTTCAGAGCGGTTTCAATGGAATTACCCCCCCAAATAATCTCCTTTTGCTGCCCCCCTAAAAAATGAAAAGTAAGAAAGGACGGCAGAAAGGACGAGAATAATGCAGAAACGAACCAGCGCCCTGGACACAGAATAAGCCTGTAGTTCCACACATGAGAATGTCAAAAGATTAGAGAGTGTACATGTTAAAGACGCACAGAGGAATCTGCGATGCAGTGCGGAGTAAAGCCGCCTAAACGGGGCTCTTCTCAGCTGACCTCCAGCTGCTCGATGCATACGGAATAACATTTTAGGAACAACAACAGTTGTTGTTTATATTAGTTCTCACTTTAAAGCTTAAACAAACACGTCGGTAGCACTAATGAATAATTTAGCATGCGGGAAACGAGACTTGGTCATTGTCAACGCTCGCAGCTACGGAGACGCACGTCGCCCGAAACAGCGCACGCCGCTTCCCACACAGAACACGCAATCAACCCGCACGATGGCACTTCTAACTGAACCGTGACCACAGGATGTGAATCACCGCACGCTACGTGTGTTCTGAATGGAGCGCTTTGTGTCTTTATTTCAAAGACAGCAGCTTTTCTTTTATCTTTAAAGACCGTTGCGTTGTTTGATCGTGACAGCCGGCGTTGTTTAGACGCTGTTTCCCGCGCTGTCCCCTCGCAAACAAGTATCCACCGTTTGTCAAGGCTGCGTGAAGTAATGCGGCTGTATCGCATTATTAGATTAGTGGAGTCGTACACAGATATGAGGCACTGAGAGGAAACATTAGCTTGTGCGTATCATCAGCCCCCCTCAGGTATTTACAGGTGGGTTTATATGCGTGTTTGTCGATACATACATATATATATACACACGCACATCCACGTGTGTGAGCATGTGTCAGTACCAAGTGTCACATCGATAGGTTAATAGCTGCTGTGTCAGATTCAGTTACTCTCTGATTAGTTGACAGTTCACTAATCCACACGGCACCCTGAGTTATGGGCCCGGCCCATTGATTTCCAGCCTGCCTGCCAAGCCACGAGGAACTCAGGGGTCGTAACAGAGACCTGCCGCTATTGATTGGCCCCAGATCAACCCCACCGCCGCCTCCCCATCGCACACACACACACACACAGCCCCACCGCAGTGCTACGGCACGCGGCCCTGCCGTACCTGCAGATACTCTTCTATGGTTCTCCTCTCGCTGCCCATCTGCCCCGTCGGTGTCTCTCCCAGCATGCCGCTCGGTGTCTCCATCACTCAATTCTTTTTAGGGATAAATATTTCATATTGACAGATTTTATGAGTTGCAGGAGGCATCTAGGAAACCGCTCCTCTCTCTCCCTCTCTCTCTCTCACTGCCCCACCCGACGCTTCCACATCCTTTCATCTCCATCGGCCAGATAAAGCAATATCTCCACCCACAAACCTTCGTCTTCTGTTGACTCCAAAGGTGGCCGCCGAACATCTTTAGTCAGTTTGGTCCGTCTGTTAATGCTCTGAATCAGAGCAACCTTAGTTAGTCCCTTTGCCTGATGTCGCTGCACATCCAAGAATAATTAAAATAAGACGCAATACAGATTTGCAATACACCATTTTTTGTGTTTTTGTTTGTTGCTCCTCTTTATTCTTAATATTTATAATACACATTTCTAACTGGTACAATAGTTTAAGAAAACAACATACACACATTTACATGCATTTATTTGTCAATACATTGCAGATGTGCTGAATCTGAGTTGTGTTGCTGGTCGTTGTTCTCTGGAATCGGGTGCCGGCAGGCATGAACCTGGTGGCTCACACCTGAAGGGCCTGCAGGTCAACGCTCTGGGCGTCGCTCTCAGATAGTTGCATGTAGATTGTAACTTTCTGATGGGGAAGGAGTCCCAGTGGAGATGCTAATTCATAAAGGCTTTCTTCTAGCTGACCGTCCCAACTCACACGTAATTAATTAGCCACCTGCACCCATGCGTTCGTCAGCAGCTATGTGTCTACTGTCGGTGCGTCGCAATGCAAACCAGGGGCCTTTGTGCTCCCGTCGGGTCTTAGGACCTCCCAGGAAGAACGGGCATCTTTGGTACCTCGCTCAGCCTTTACTGACCGCGGATTAGCAGCCAAATATGGATGTTTTTATCAAACACAATGGGCGATATAGAAAGCTCGATTCAACCTGGCACTTTCTAACTTCACAATCGTATTCCTTCTTCTTTGATCATTGTGTTCATCCTGCTCTCTTGTGCAGATTGTTGTGAGTGAGCTGACGGACCTGGATTGAAACATGCAGCCCGACAGGCCAGTTCCGCTGTAAAGGCATTTCCTTCCACTGACCCGTAAGCATTATTCAGCCCTCTCTCTCCCCCGTCTCCCCTCTGCCTCTGTGTAAGCATTGGCTTGTGGGTGGTGGGGGGTTGTTAAACATTTTTCTTCCTTGTTAATTGTTTTGACTTGTGCCATTGGCATCCCGATTAGGCCCCATTGATTTCCCACTGCTAAGTGCATTGATTTCTACATTTCTCATTGATCCCCGCTTCTAAATCTACCCACACACACACACACACACACACACACTGTGTGGGTCTGTGTCTCTTTCCCTCCATGAGCACCACGCGGGGCTGCGGGCCGTGTGTTCGAGAGCAAGTGAGGGGAAGACGGACGGAAAGGGAAGCCGATAGAGAGTAAACATGGAGGAAAAAAGATGAAGAGAAACAAGATTTGAGACCCGAGTCGATGGTGTTTATGTTCCACAAGAAAAGGGATTTGTGTGAATAAGACGCACGCCTCATATGAGAAGTGTGCATGGGTGTGTGTTGGAGACGGAGAAAGTCTTCAGGAATCTTTGGTTGTTCTCATGCACCATAACTAAGGGATATGTTTTAAACAGAGAAGCCTCCCCATGCTTGAAATACAACAAAGATACCTTTAAAAACATATTAATATGATCCATCATTTATCTTTGGGTTTCTGCCTTGTTTTAAAAGAATCCTCAAAACTTCAACTAAATCTGTTTTACAGATACATTTTGATCAAATTTGTAAATTTGAAGTGCATTGAGCGAGTCTGTGTGAAATGCTATTACAGCACCAGAATACTTGAAGAAAGATGACATTTGAAACACCTTTCAGCTTTTTTTCCAGTTGTGTCGGGCTATTCTCGTTAACACACACTCTCTCCTGCCTCTTGATCGTATTCCATGGTGTCCAGGAGAGTCGGGTCTGATCCTCTCAGTGTTTAAGGCTCTCATCTCCTCCCACGTCTGCAACGTACACACACACACACACACACACACACACACAGACTGCATGAGCTGGAAAGCTCCATCCATGTCATTGGCATTACCTCGAGCCTTGATGCTGCATTTGTGCTAAGCTAAGCTGTTTGGGCCTCCCTGAGCATGAGAATCCTGACTGACTGTGTGTGTGTGTATCTTTTTTCGTGCATTTGTGCATGTTACGGTGGGTTTGCATGTACGTGAATATGTTGCACGAGTGTGTCGGTCTGATTTTTTCCGTGCTTTCATGCTCGTTCCGGTGCGTTCTCCACTAAGCATGTACATACATTTGTGTCTGAATCAGTGTGTGTGTGTGTGTGTGTGTGTGTGTGTGTGTGTGAGCAAAGCAAAGGCCATGTGACCCCCTGTCACCACCCCCCTCCCCGCCTCGCAACTCACATTATACGTCTTTAATCCATTACAACCAATCCAGGATGAAATAGGATGCAGAGCATGCGTGTCACACAGTCACACAAAGTCCAAATACAACCTGCCAACAATGAGAGAGAATATGCATGAAAGAAATACGGAGATAAGAGACACAGGAAGACCTCCAGCCAGAGAGAGATACGTATTCGCAAACCGATTTCCCAGCGAGCTCGTGAGCTGTAAGCAAGAGCATCGATCGCGCCTCGATGATCGCATCAAGGCGGCGCATCGACAGCGACGTGTTTTGCTCCCCTCCGCAGCCTTAAGAGCAATAATGGACATGTAGGAGAGGTATTGGCAGGACCGGGACGGCCCATCGACAACCTGTCGCCATTGATTACTTAGTCAGGTCGTAAGAAGAAAGGGAGAGAATCAGAGAGAGAGGAACACAGATCAAATGTCAATAATGTGTGTGTGTTTATTAGGGTCACTGTCTCCTGAAAGACTCCCCTCTGTGTTCAGTGTGTGTGTGTGTGTGTGTGTGTGTGTGTGTGTGTGTGTGTGTGTGTGTGTGTGTTCATAATAGTCCATGTAACAATAAGTAGTAACTCTCTCCTCTTCAGTGTCAGTGTGTGAATAATGTATTAAATTGTGATGTTAGAGAGGTAGTGATTGTTGCCTTTCTCTCGCTCGATCTTGTGCTGTGTGTGTGTGTGTGTGTGTGTGTGTGTGGTTACAGTGGTAGCAGAGGGGTAGGAGGTGATATAATTGTAAGCCCGTATTGATTGCGCCCCATCTTGTTATTGATGAGGGAGAATTTAATTCAACCAACTCGTTTGTCAACATGACACCGCCATTTAACAATGAACTCTCTCTCTCACGCGCAGACAGAGAGGATGAGATCTAATTCTGCGGTGTGTTCACTTATAGCATTCAGGTTGGGCTTTTCTTGCGATATGTTTGTATTTTTCGCTGTTTGAATACCAAAGCCTACTGATCCGATACCATCATAGACTTATATAAATCATTACTTACGTAATAATCTTTCATATTTTGATGTAATGTTTTTTTTTTAAGAGAAACTGTCCTTGGTAGACTGTGTGTGTGTGCGTGTGTGCGTGTGCGCGTGTGTGCGTGTGTGTGTGTGTGTGTGTGTCTGTGTGCAGCTGATCAGAAGTCCGTTATGAGCCCACGATGTCAGACAAAGCAACCGCAGCAGGTTGCACAGGAGTTATGAAAGGAGAGATATAGCAGGAGGGGGAAAGAACATATTGCTATTGATGAGGCCCTCCGTGCGCCATATTCTTCCCCTCTCCTTCAAATCAGCCCTCCCTCCCCCCTCACCCTCCCCCCCACGTGACGGACGCACAAAACACACTATATTCTACAAGAAATAATTGCTTTTGTCTGGAAGGAGTTTGGGTCGGGGCTCCTCTGCGCTCGGCCCTCGCTCAAAGAGGGGGGCTCTGGAGGGACAACCGGTCGCTTCTCTACACGCCGCCTCCTCCCCCTCCTCCCCCTGCTCCCTTTCTTATTCCTCCCTCTCTTGTTCGTTGGACACGCGGATGTCATCTGTCAACGGGGAGTGGGGTTTTTAATGGGGGGGCTTTGTGATGGGACGTGTGTCAGCACATGAAGAGCTGCAGCGGGTAGCGGATCAGAGGACACCGGTCTGGGAAAAGGACAAGTAGTAGTCAGGGTATTAGTACACGCACAGGACGGGCCGTAGCACTGCACACTGCTATAGGAGGAGCAGGAGACGTAAAGACACGTAATACAAGTGGCGTCAAAGGGGGAAGAGAAGAAGCCCAACTATTACCTAGTTAATAGTATTAATATGGCAGCAGGAACAAGGAACACGTCGTGGAGGAAGAATACAGTGTTATAAAGATCTGTTGTATCAGCAGTAGAAATGTGGACTATAAAAGTGGTATATTACTAAGATAGACTAGAAGTCACAGTATTAATACTAAAATATTACAAACGATGTGTACTAAAATTAGTAGTAAAAAGAGAAATAAAGTGATGGTCATTGCCGCCAGTAGCTTTAATAGGATGGAATACAATAACGGTTTTTCAGCATAGAGTTGTGATTCATATCTCAGTGATGCTTGTGAAGCAACAGCTGACGATGGCACTTTTTAAGTAGTACATAACTGTGACGCATGTGATACGAGACAGTACTGCGTCAGGAAGCTGCCCTTCCTCTCCCTGCATAGACATTATCTCTGCAAAGAGCCCGAGGCCTTAATACGCGAAGGCCATAATTGATCGATAACTTATTAACGGCTCAGTCACACCTCAGAGTCGTAAGTGTGTGTGTGTGTGTGTGTGTGTGTGTGTGTGTGTGTGTGTGTGTGTGTGATTCACTCTATTTTCTTTATTGACTGCGATATTTAGCCTATAGATTTTTCTATTTAAAAAATCCATGTGAGTGATAATCTGGAGTGTAAATGCAGAGCGCGGATCGGGGTGGAGCAGGGAGGGGGGCGACACACACACACACTCACACACACACACACACTCTCACACACACACACTCACGCAGGCTCCACTCACCACGGCAACTACAACCTTCTCACCGACCCTTTTAATAGGAAAAACAGTCAATCTTGATCCAGCTGCACTGAGGTTTTAGCCTTCCCGAGCCCCCAACAAATTATTAATTTAACACCCGTGGCCCTTGTAGTATTTGATTATTCACCTCTGTGAGGGGGGGGGGGTGCAGGGATAAATGAGCTGAGTGCTGCAGGTGACCTTGCGTTAGCCGGACCCACGTACATCTATGAGAGGGAGAGATCCACCTGCTGAAATATACATCAAAGCCCCCCCCCCCCCCCCTCCCCTCCTACTCCACCCTCTTTGAATTCATGTCTGCACATTGTGAAGGGGTGATCGATTCCTTCGGAGGCCGGCGATGATGTGATTATTGGCTTCATTATAATGAAGTAATCACAGGCTCAATTGGCCGGATCCGTGCTCGTGCATGGGGCGCGAGTGCGTGTGCTTTCACAACACTGGTCAGCACGCGCACCTGGAGAATAAATCCCTCTTATGAAATGTGGACTATATCGTACATGCACGCGCCTCCACACGGGGAACTTTAACTCCCATCAGACAACACGCGTTCACGTTCAAGTGTGCGCGGAAGGAAAACGAGCGGAGCAACGGGGGCCGTTTGTGAATGTGCATATGTGTCGGGGTGAAGGGGGTGAAGGGAGACGGAAGGGGGGTTAGGGGGAGAGAGGGGAGGGGAGAGGAGGAAAGCCGGTTGGGGGAAAAAAAGTGGGGGGCAGGGTCTCTCCGTCTGCCTCCCCGGACGCAGCGCGTCGCCGTGCCAGAGTGCGTTCATGCTGCGCGCCGGAGGACCGAAAAACCCACCGGGGTGCCCACAATAAACGGAGGGGGACGCGGAACCGTGCGGCTAGAGAGAGGGGGAGAGAGGGCGAGAGAGAGAGAGAGACACTGGCGAGGCACAGCCAAAGAAAAGACACTACCGCTTAAAAGGAGAGAAAGGGGCTCGATCATCTCCCTCGTGTTTCATCTGCCCGTCATTGCAGGAAGAACGCAGGAGACAGGTGTACTTATTTATTCATTTATTTATCTATCGATTTGTTGCTGTAATTAGGGACCCGAGGTATAGAGAGGGAGAGAGAAGGGGGTGGGTGGGGGGGGGGGGGGCGCAGCGAGGGGAGGAGAGGGAGGAGCGAAAGTCAGACAGGAGGTGCCCGTAGCCTTACTTTATGATTTGATTATTCCCATCTTTTTCTTACCAAATAATAGCGCCGCGCTTTGCCGCCGCGTCGCTTTGTGTTCGTGTATTCTTCAACAAGCCAGCCAGCTACTAAACCAAATCTTAGCGACAACCAAAAATTAGAGAAGCAACTCTACCCGGACAGTCGTTTGCGCCCCCCTCCCGTCCCCCCCCGTCTCCCCCTCGCCGGAGGATTCCCCGGCTGGACGGTGCGTTCCCGTCTGAGACTCTCCATGCCAGTGGCGGCGAGGAGAAACCCGAAACCAAAGCACACCCCGGTCCGAGGAGGAGAGGCGGAGAGCCCGCCGCCGTCTTTACGCACCAACCGTGTGGACAAAATAAATGGGAGTCCGGCCGTTTCTGCGCTACGCGTCCAGTGGAGAGCGGCTGACTCGGGACGCGCGATGAGAACGGGTCCGGCCCGCGCCAGCCTGTGTGTGGATACCCGCTTCGCGTCGTCCACCCAACGCGTGTAGCTGCGCCGCGCGGGAACGTGCGTGCCTGCGCGTCGGGACTCGTTGACCCCGAGAAGAAGCAAGTTTTAAGCGGGCGCCGCGATCGCCGCCTGCATCCCCGGGAGCCGCAAACGCCTCACATCCAAACAGCGACACGGAGATGTGAATCCCGCGGCTCGTGCTCCTCTCTCCTCCTCCTCCTCCTGCAGCCACCCGGAGAGCGCGCGCAGAGCTGGCCAGAGGTCGACGGAAGCAACGACGGATGAGACAAGAAGAAAAGTGAGCCCAGAATAAAAGAAGGCAACGAACAGCGACCCCCAGGTCGACAGAGGACCATGTTTGTCCCCCTGCCGGTCCCCTTCGTCTTTCAGAGAACAGCGTCCGACTACAGCGCCTGGAGACTCAAGTCCTCGCTGGCTCCGCGGTCCAGCCCCGGTAAGGGAACATTTAGGCTGCCGGTGCCTTTTTAATCTCCACTGTGCCCCCAGAAAAAAAAGAGAACAAAACACGATATGTTTTTTTAAAAGCTTTATCAGTATCTTTGTTTCTAACGTGGTAGATTTAATATTACACAACCTCCCGTGTCTCATCTGGCTTCTCACATTGAATAACGGGCCAATGAACTTGGATAAATCCCATGAACCCATGAAATTTACATTTGAATGCTCTCTATATTTTAACTTAATGTGACACAACATAAAACTCATGTCAAGCTTTTATTATAGTTATTTTTTAGAGCTGGAAGATGTGCACTCCAACGCTTAACTTGATAAAAAGAAGAATTCTGCTGAGAAGTTTAAATGATTTGTATAAAATTCAAACCAACATCACACCACAATCACTGCTCCAAATAACAGGTGAAAATCTATGAAAGAATCAGAAGAATAAAGCTCTTTTTTCACTTCACAATATTTCCTCTTGCATCTGCGCAAAGAGAAACAAGCTCAAATTCATCATTAAAGGCAAAGAGGTTGATTGAGGTACTCACTTGAATCCGAAATGTAAAAGGCAAAACATGTGAGCATGAATGTTTGGCTCATTAGCCTCCATCACAATCTTTCCCCTCATTGCCGGCAATCCCTCCTCCTCGACCTCCATCCCAACTGCTGCCTCTCTCCTCTCCTTCACTCCTCCTCGGCCAGGTTGGGCTGAAATATTCATGGTCACCTATCGATTACCAGGTATCGATCTCTGACATGGCGCCGCGCCGAAAAAAACAGGAGTACAGTTGAAGTTTGTCTTTACTGGAGATGACGTCAGACGAGAAAAAGAAATGAAACGCTAAATGACTGAGAATCAAACGTCTGTCGAGTTATTTGTCACAAAACGAAACTAATATTCTTATAGTTGGGCCATCTCTGCAGTGACTGTCAATCGATGGTTGGTTACCATAACGACCTGATCATGGCCCCATGCTGTGATCGCTCTGATATTGCTGCGGTGACTTGCGAGGTCAATAAAGGGCAGCAGTGCTCTTTCTGCTTTTTTATTTCCACCTGACTATGATGCTGCTGAAGGGCGTTTCTGTGATATTATTGCTATTGTTAATACAGCTCACAGTAACGCGCTCATACGGGAAAAAAAGGTGGCAACGCAATCACCATTTAGCGAATTAACAGGTGGACGGTTTGAATGAACCAATGAGAGGAAAACATGAGCAGCATCTCTCCCCCACTGAGGAAATGAAGGGGTCCGGAGGCCTTTTTACAATATTGAAATGCTGTCGGCGTGATGAAGCAGCCACAATGCGCACCAGGGACGTGAAACCTGGTCGGAGATCAAAGGCCAACACTCATCCACTCGTCTCCCCGTCGCTTTGTCTTCCTTCCACTTCTCCTCCGACTTTCATCTTGATGAGGGAGGAAGTCAGAATCCCCCTGTTGCTTCTCTCTCGCTCTCGCGCTCTTTTTTTCTGTGAAGTATTCATTCACTTGACACAAAAGCCTTTTCAGTGAAATGCAAACTCTGTCTCTCTGTGTCCGTCTCTCTCTGTCTCGTTCCCCATGGACGGGGGACGATGTTGAATTGGATTTGCCTGGTGTGATTTGGCCGGGGCCCCATAAGCCACTTTAGCTAAATCTGTTACCCACAATCCTCCGTCTCCCTCTCTGTCTGACCTGCTCCCTCGACCAAGGTGTGCATCCCTACGATTGCCTGCACCAGGAAGTGCGCGCTTCAGTGTGTGTGTGTGTGTGTGTGTGTGTGAGCACGTACCCGGGTGTTTGCATCAGAGTGAGCAGACGGGGGTGTCCGAAGTGCGAGGTGAGGCGAGTGAGGTTCAGTGGAGGAAGACGAGTTCCTAAACAGCAGACGCCAGCAGTGGTTCTACAGTGGATCTGAAGCAAAGGCTTATGGGGGTTTTACTCAGCTTGACTCTTTAACGCCGCGCCGTCGAGACTGCTTGCCTCAGCTCAGCCGGGCCTCGACGCGCCACCGGATGGGATTTGTTATCGGAGGAACGGCCGCGTTGTCTTTGCACATTTAGTCGTCTCATTTGGTCGCCTGATTATATATATATATATGTGTTGGATTGTTTGCTGTCAGTGTTAAAGGAAAGCCTTCAGTCTAAATCCTGTTTAGGAGCTCCGTGCACTAGTGCAAGTATTGGTACTGTAGATCTAAAATAAATGGAAATGTTTAGGGACGCTGAATGTAGTAAAAGGGCATTTTAATTCTTTTAAATATTGTACTGTATTAAACCAGCTGACTGTGCTGCTACACAGCAACCTTTCAAAAACAGTCCTTTTTGAGGCCTTATTCATTATTCATTATTTATTTTTTGACATGTCATTTGCGTTGCAGTAAAAATATAATACCGCTCCGAAAAATCCAAAGTCTGTGCATAGATTTTTACGGCCAGTAGTAATTGCAGTAATTGCATTTGTTGCTTTTCAGATTTAGGTCTTTATATGCGAGAGGGTTCGACACCAAACGCCAGTGGACAGCTTCATTTAGAGCATTTTATCTGTGTGCGGCTCAGAGACGTGACCAGACGGTCTAGCGCTGCTGTGCTGGTTTTTCAGGGGGGGGGGGGGGACCTGTGGGGGAACCGTCCCCCCCGTCCCCGCTCTGCGGCGCAACAAAGGAAATCTAAATGCTCTTTTTTTTTATTTGATGTACACTGCCGTAAAATCCTCCAGGGACACCGTGCCCCACATAAAACGGAGGGCTGTCAAATTCACAGAGAAAAGGCACGTGTCTGGATTGGGGGGGTGCGGGGGTCTTCTCCAAGAGGCCTCTGTAGTTCTTCAGCGCTGTGTTGGTGTTTCACTCTCTCTGTTCTACTGTCTGCTTTTCCTAGTTCGTTCACCTCTTTACACAGTGGAACACGAAGCGACGTGGAGCCACAGAAGAACACAGAGAGCCTGGTGACAAACGCGTTCATGCACGAGGAAACGAGGCAGACAAACACGCGTCTATCCGGTAAATCCAAACGAGCGCCGGGGAAACACGCTGGGACAATACGGCCGCGCGGCGGCAGCGCGTCCGCTGCTCGACTCGGCTCCATCCTTTAATAACCGAGCGGAGGAACTTTGATTGCAGAGTTCAAAGCCGGGCCTGCTGCCCACACACACACGCACACACACACACACACACACACAGGGCTCCATGCTGCTCAATAACTACCTCCTCTCCCACCCAGTATCTTCACCTCACGCTGCCCAGGAGGGGGTTGTGTTGTCTGGGACACACCAGACTAAGGACCCGATGCCTGGATTTATTGGCTGTGTGTGTCTGTGTGTGTGCACGAGGTGTGCATAAGCAGGAATTTGCACAGTTGTCTGTCTACTATTTTGCTTTGGTTCGGGAAAGTGAGAACTGGCTATTTGTGTGTCCGTGTGCGTGCGTGCTGCAGGCACAGGTAGACCGTAATCGCACGCTGAGGTCAGTTATAGATCCGTGTGGCGTGTGCGGTTCATCTGGAAAACCGCAAGCTCATGGCTGCCCATTGTGTGAGTGGTTTTAACCTTCCACCGCTATTGATTAGCCAGCATTGACTACTCTCCCGCCACTCCAGTGCCGTGTGTGTGTGTGTGTGTGTGTGTGTGTGTGCGTCTCTGTAGACTGTTGAAATGTTTGCATTCTAACGTTCTATATTGTGTGTGTGTGTGTGTGTGTGTTTGTTCAACCCTGTGCGCTAGGTGACAGGAACGACTGCAGCGGATGTGTAGGAATGCGAGAAAAGTGAGGAAACCTGCGTCTGTGTGTGAGTGTGCGTGAGTGTGTGTGTGTGTGTGTGTGCGTATGGATCAGATTTCGGCGCCGGTGACTCCCGGTGCTAACGTGATTGCGAATGACAAAGCGTCCAGGCGGGTTTGTTAGCTCCATAATGGGGAATCAATAGACACAACACAGATGTCAATACAACATGCTTTATTGTGTTAAGCCCCCTCGCCCCCACCCAGGGCTCTGCACGCACACACAGACACACACACATCTATTTCACCCTCCCACATTTCCATACAGTAAGTGCTCTGAAGTGGGACAGTTCAGTATCTGTTTGTACTTTTTAAAGAACATTTTGGTCTCGACAATATGCACTCCGGTGGTGTGCGTCTGCCAGCGCTCACACCTCACGGAGAAAGGGCCTCTTCTTTATCCGGCACGTCATTGACTTTAGTGAATGTGTTAGAGATCATTTTTATCAGCTTATTCTGACTAAAGCAGAGGCACTGAGCGCATTGCTGTCTGTGTGCCAGCAGAAAAATACAAACCACACACACCGCGTTATTAAAGGCAAACGGTTCTTTCCCACACACACAGACACACACACTCTGATTGCAGCAGAGTACACACAGACATGCGGAAACCTTTTGTCTTTGCTACACATAGGTGCTAAAAGTCATTTCACACCGCGGACACTACCTGCTGTGCGGATATGGAAGAAAACAAAAACGTAACCAAATATGGTCAGTTGAACTCTGCTTCCCCTCCGCTGATGTCCGTATGTCGATCCGCCCGACCAGCTCAAACTGTCGCCGTTACCGTGGAAACATTCACAGGCCATTAGACACACACATATGAGAGGAAAAGGAATCTAAAGTAAACACACACACACACACACATGTGCACGTTGCATCGGCCATTTTTGTGCTCTTGATGGTCACACACTCCATTACGGGATAAATTGGTTGTACTCAGGCTATATTTGACTTCCCTGTGCCTTTCGCGCTTTTGGGGTTTTTAATCGCCGATCCTAATGTGTGCGTAGTGAGTACTTATTCCTGGTGTGTGTGTGTGTGTGTGTGTGGGGGCCAGTGTCCATTTTACAAAAATGAATCGTGCGGCCAGCATCTTCTTGGTTTAACACCAATGCACTCAGTACCTCCCCCCCCCCCCCGTTCCGCCTGTCGATAGGCCCAAAAGACGCCTGTGCCCAATCGCATGCCTTAGAGTTGGTGTTCCTTCTCTCCACGCTCCTCTCCATCCCTCGCTCCGCCCTCATCATGTCTCCACCTTGAGAGGGGAGAAGAAGACAGCGGCGGGGTTTGGGTGAGGTCGGGGGGGGGACTGATTGGCGGATGGTCTTGAGGTCGGGGTCGCCGCTGGCCTTCTAATGAAGCAGAATGATTAGATTTCACACTGGTGTTGGGGGCAACGCATCGCAAAACTCTGATCACGTGCTGACTTTTGACTCGTTGTTCAACAGATCATTAAGCTCTCGTATCGCAGATCAGAGTCAAGGGTTCCATCACAACAACGTTTCCACCCACACTAGTTGTCGATCACTGATCCGTATTGGTGGATACAGATCGGGACCCGTGATGGGGTTCCAAACGGTCCAAACGGGCCGCTTTTGCTCTTCCTAATGAATGTTTCCTTCACGCAGATGAGTTATAGAGAAATATCTAAGACCTCTTGTTTCTGAAGCGTCAAAATAAAGAAGTCACCGCCTTTTGGTGAATCCTCAGACATGAGTACTGAAGAGCTCTGGTGCTGCGTACCTGGCTGCAGAAATCCAGAGGTGCACGATCGAGCTGCGCAATCCCTCGCAGAGTCTTTGTGCTTCCTATTTCGGCCTTGATTGTGTCATTTTGTGACCGTTTCCACTTTGGCGGTTGTAAACTGAGCTTTAAGGAGGACTGATTGACTTCATGACTACACACATGCTGCTGGAGGTCTAATGAAGAACATTTGAACAATTTTTATAAATGAAATAAACCATGTATCTATCATTATATGTACCAGCAAATGTCAACCAGGCTTGGTTTTGTGTTTCGTGTAAATAATTTAGATCCTGAAAAGACAGGCACACACATGCACACATGCACACACATTACGATCTGATAGCGTTTTAGACAGCAATGCAATTGCTGAGATCTAACAAGAAATGCAAATAATAATGCAATAAAACCTTCGTAAGTAAGGGAGGGAATCCCATCAATTCATCCCCACATTTCGCAAACACCCAGAACACGATTGTGCAGAAATGCAGTTTTGTACTTTTGTCGAGCTTCCCTCCACCCTGGTCCTCTGCAGGTACTTTGATGAGCACGAGCAGTGAGAACACTGAGGCGACGCTCAATACTCGACTCTGTATTTTGAAGGAGCTTTTTGCGTCATGATGGACAGATTCTTGATTCTTTCAGCTGAGGAGACGTGACCACCTCAACAACGGCACAATAAATGGTAATAGTACCGAAATATAACATATTTATCTAGAACAAGGCATACATTTCATTGTATTGCTTATTTCCAGCAAATAAAAACGTGGGGTGGGGGACCTTCAATGTTCCTCATCAAATTCTATATACTACAAACTAAGTATAGGGCCCCGTGTAGTGGCTGGGGTACACTGGAAGACTATAATGCTGTTTTCTGTGGTTGAGGAGACCGTTCTGTAGCAAGTGTGTGTGTGTGTGTGTGTGTGTGTGTGTGTGTGTGTGTGTGTGTGTGCGTGCGCTTGCGCTTGTAATGTCCATCACTGCTCTCTGCTCCTGTTGTGCGCGATACAGAAGTGCTGCTCTTTTGTGCCAAGCTGAAGAGCAGCGATGTTGTTCCCCCTGCTTGCATGAATAGAGATGGTGGGGCTCAGGAAGAGCTCCTGTCCTCCTTCACAGCTCTCTGACATAATGAAGCCAGCGTGGGATGCCCCCCCCCCCGCCCCCCACCCCCCCCAAAAAAAAGACATCCTGTGGAAGTGTGAGTAAGCTCGTCTCAACCCGCCTGACCGCCGTCTCAAAGCTGTTGGACTTTAATTTATAATTGTTAAATGAGGAGGTGGCGGATAGCAGAGTGTGTGTGTGTGTGTGTGTGTGTGTGTGTGTGTGTCTTTACTGTAATGTAATCTCGCCGTGCCACAGGGACGTTTTATGCACGGCAACGTAGTTTGTATCAAATAAGCCACACACAGAGAGCCGACGTGTGTCCTTTGTACGCCTGCCCCCCCCCCCACAAACCTCCCCCCTTCACACCCTTTTTTTGCATGTGTGTGTTTCCAGGCCAATGTGAATCCCTGCAGCCAACAAGGCGTTCCTTCCCTGTCGGCGGATACATTTAGCTAATAAAGTGGAACGACAAAAGTGGGGTTAGTTAGATTGGTTTCCACCTCTTTTGTCTCCTCTCTCCGCCCGTCGGGGGGGGGGGGGGTTCAAATCCTCCCAATTTAATTTAGCGGACAGGGGTTATGGTAATAAACAAGGAGGGGAGAGAAAGGTGGTGTTTGACGCAGAGGGGAGGATGGATGGATCACCCCCCCCCCCCCCCCCCCCCTTCTCTCAGTCTTATGAGGGACCAGTTTTTAGTGAAAAAGTTAATATCATGCAGGATGGGTCCGGGGGGGTTGTATGCACAGGGACAGAAGTAAAGTGACAACAATAGAGGACGGAGAGAGGAAGGAGGGGGTGGAGAGGCGCTGGGGTCCGGCCCTTTTTAATAAATTTGAGTGCTCTGGTTAGTGCTTCAATCTGCTCTACTCAACTAACCCCCTACCCACATCGCACACACACACACACACACACACACTCACACACACTCAGATACATCCATGCATTTACTCTCTGTGACTCATATTCACCACACACACATGCTGGAGCTCAAGGGCTTTTAGAAGGTGTTTTTGTCGGACTGCGCAGCTGATGCTGCTCCTAATTGATAAAAATAGGACAAGCTAGCAAGTGTTTTTAATTCATTCATTTCTTCAGGATGTCTTCTGCTTCTTCTGAACTCACTTTGTTTACGGCTTTTTCTTCACTGTCTGCGCCGTCAACACACGACAGAAAGGAAAAAAAAAAAAAAATAGCTCTTCCGTAGATGTGCAATTTCCACAAGAATACAAAAACAGACTGAGAGCATTGCTGGACAGCGAGCTATTCTGCACAAGCACTTGGATAGATGGGCTCTATGTGGCGTGTGCGCTGTATCCAATTCAAGCACTGAATCCCGGGGAGCAAAATAAAAAAATAACAAAACTAAATGCACCTTGTATTTCTGGTTCCATTCTGTAATTATTTCTTCCGTCACCGATTCTGACGCCGCGGTGTCACGTAGAGACGTCGACAGCACCCGCTGCCGTAATAGCAACAACATCTCCCGCCTGTCTGAAACGCCACCTGTAAAGGCTTCCGGGTTGAGATGGAAGGAGAACGAGGGCGTCCGTGTAACGAGCGTTCCTCAGGAAGACGCTTCACATCCAGGGGACACGTCTCTGTGCACTGGAAACACTGCTGGTATTAGCATTATCGATGGCACGGGTTCTAAAACCTACACTCATGCATATTTAACTATACATGAAACGGCTGGGCTGTTTGGTCAGGAGGGTTACCTAGCAACAAAAAAGTCAACGGTCCAACGCAGGCTGCTGGTACAAGCTGCTTCTGAACGGATCTGCATGAGGCGCTGAATGTGAGCGCCATTAAACTCTACTGTACCCCTTTTTATTACTACAGGAGGTATTTGCGAGCGTTTAAAGCGCATCGGTCGGCCGTTTATCCCCTCAGATGCACAGAGGCCCGACGCACTCAACAGCAGTTCTCAACACATAATCGTCTTCACACTCCGCAGCTCCAATCTCTCCCTCCATACGGCGTTTACTACATCCGATAAAGGAGCGGGGAAACTCTCTCCCTCTCCCCTGCTTATCACCCTCCTCTCTTCCCTTTTTATCTTCTTTTATTATCCTGTGGTTTTTTGAGGTGGGGCAGGGGGGGCGGGGGGGGGGTTTCTGAAACCAGAAAGGAAATTAATCTGTTGTACTACACCCCTCATCCTCCTCCTCCTGCATCTCAATCTCATTCTCTCTTTGCTCTGCGGGGAGGATTGGACTCGTCACTTTAACCTCTTCATATTGGATCTGTTAGCCCGCCTGCCCCTCTCTCTCTCTCTCTCTCTCTCTCTCTCTCTCTCTCTCTCTCTCTCTCTCTCTCACACGCGCCACCTCGGCCTATGAAGTTCACACACACGTTATTTACGCTCACGCACACGAGCCGCGGTGAACGCGCTCACTCGCTCCACGCGGGTTTCCAAACAAATCCTTCAACGTAACCCCGACCCTCCCCGACACACACACACACACACACAGCAGCATCAGTGACGAACCGTCCCGGTGCTTCAATCAAAGCCGTCGATATGGATCTGGGCAGCGTTGTGCATCCTGGCAGCAGCGGCAGCTGCAGATTTTAGCAGCCAAGCATCTTTCATCTCAGAGCAGCCGTTTACGGCCCCCACTTCTACGCAGAGACGCGCGATATTGCCGGATTTTCTGCTTTGGCCTCGCCTGAACCGCCATTCCTTGTTAGCGGGGGATACGGAATGAACGGGAGAGACGCTTCATACTTCATATGGAAAAAGGGTTGGGGGAGGGGGGGGGGCAAGGGAGAGAGACATTGAATGAGTGAGCGAGCGGGCTTCTCCTTAATGGTTTCCCCTTGGGGGGTTTCAGCGGGAGCTGCCGCAGCCACACAGGCGAAGTGGGACAGGTGAAGATCCCCCCCCCTCCCCCCCCCCCCCCCCCCCCTCCTCCCCCTCCCCCCTCCTCCAAAGACTGGAATGAATATGGTAAATCCGCTGTCCGCTTGGCGGCATGATTCCCTCCCAGAAAATGGCCCTGTGTCCGCGTCCCTCGGGGGGCTGCAAGTTAAGGAGATTCCACATTTAGGCCCAGTGCTCTCTCCCTTTCTCCCCCCGGGGGGGGGTGGGGGTCCTATCCGTATCAGCAGCAACACAGCAGTGATAGCACCCCACGCCGCAGCTTAGCTTCAACAGCTACACACACGCACACACACACGCACACACACACACGCACACACACACACGCCACATGCAAAGCGTCTATCCATGGCAGGGTCTCGCTGACGGAGGGAGCTACATTCAGCTGGTGTTCGCCCGAGGCGCTGAGGGATCACCGATGGCCATCATCGCGTTCTGTTGCACACACAGACACGCACACGCGTGTTGGGCTCCGTTCTTGCCGGGTCAGAGAACCACAGCCGGGCGGCAGCTCACGCAGGCAGTCTTGCCTTGACAATTCCTGTTTATTTTTCACCTCGTCGGCCTCCTCGGGAAATCCTGGCAATCAAACCGCGCCTCGGCTGTCGGGGGGGGGATTATTGCCTCTTTCACGCCGTGTGTAATCTGAACTTGAAGTTGTATTATGATCTGTGAGAGAAAAAGAAGTGAGTCCTGTGACTGGAGGAAGAAGTGGCTTCTTCACAATAACCACACTCCCAGAAGATATAGAGTCATTACATCAAGCCATGTCCATTAAATTGATATATTTCCTCCTGCTCGCTAGGTGATTACGTTTTTTTCACGGCATATATAGATACAGGGCGGCGTGTAAATCCTAATCACCTCGGCTTGTAAAATCAAACATTTATTAGGGGCAAGGCTGCGGCGTGATAGAAATTTGGTGTCTTGCCCAAGGACACGTGACCCGTGAGATGGAATCGATCCAGCTGACCTCTCGGCTGAGGAGCAGTTTGTCTAATCAGCTGACACATTCTGCTGGGGGCTTAATGAGTGTTGTCATTTGGTTTTATTCGATATGGCGGTTTATTTCACCACGATGAGCTTCACTGCAGGTGGCCTGTTGGTGACGACCGTTGGAACAGAATCTATGCTCACGGAGTGAAGTGCTCATCACCGCAGTGTGCACAAATGTTAGCTTTTGAATTTAGACGCGATGAAATATTGATGCAAATGTCGTCCGTGTGCTCGTCCATGCGAGTGTGTGCGTGTGTCCCAATGTTTTTGTCCCTCAGCTGTGGCAAATGTGAGCCTAAGTGTGTTTGCATAGCGCATCTGCCCATGTGTGTATCCATGCATATGTGTGTGTGTGTTTGTTCATTCACCAGCCCCCTACTCTCCCCTGGTGTGAGCGTGGGGTGGGGCAGTGGGGAGAGGGGGGGGGGGGGGGGGGCAGGGGTCCAAGCATTCTGCGCCCCGTGTCATCTCGGACCTCCTCCTCATCTCCTTTGTCTACTCGTCAGTTAGGGAGCGGTCGGTGCAAGACCCCGGGACACCGCATTGGGGAAAGGGGAGGGGGGGGGGGGGTTGACCTTCGGCCTTAACTCTCTAACCCCACCCTCCCTCCTCCGGTTGCCGCGGCGATTTA
Source organism: Gasterosteus aculeatus (assembly GCF_964276395.1). Taxonomy (NCBI): domain Eukaryota; kingdom Metazoa; phylum Chordata; class Actinopteri; order Perciformes; family Gasterosteidae; genus Gasterosteus; species Gasterosteus aculeatus. The sequence goes on from NC_135697.1 coordinate 3,298,216, forward strand.
TATGCAAGCGACCCTGTCAGACGCCCCAATTCTTCTTTTTCATACGTCCACGCCTGGCCAGGCTGTTGTGTCACATCTCAAGTTCAAGTCCCGGGACGGGGCCAGGCCGGAGGGGGGGATGGGGTGAAACCAGTGTTTGGCTGCCCGTGTTTTATGGTGGTGGTCAGAGACGGTGTTTTGGGGAGGGGCTGGGGTCACCCGTCGGGGTCAGCTTCCCTCTGACAAACGTGTTGTTTTTTTACTGGTCATTCGATCGGCTTTCAGGGCTGGATATCGTTTTAGAAGACACTTATTCCGTAGTTAAACTCATTTGACGTTGAGGCACGTGGTATTTGAAAAGATGAAACGATGAGGCTAATTTCCTGAAGGTCCTTCAACCTAAAACAAAAGAAGGCTGGAATGAATCAGGCCTTCATGAAGCACAGCACTCAGCCTTTGTTCCAACTCTTTCACGGAGAGAGAACATCTTGCTGCTGTAACATTAGTGCGGGGAGGCAGTGTAATGCAGGAACATTTTTATTTCTGTCATTTTAGTTTTAGTAGTAGTTGCCCCCCCCCCCCCGTGAATTTGCCATCCCGGCCTTAAGTGGTTCCCTTTCTGTTGAGAGGCTCCATTGTAGCCCCCGTGAGGGGCCCTGCTGTGGGGGATTGGTAGCTGCGTGCGGTCGCGGAGGTCAGGGTCAAGGTGGGTGGGGCCCGCGGTCAGCCAGCCAGACGGACGCACAGACGGTGGACTTGACATTGAGTGGATGAGTGGAATTAACAGGAATGGGCAGCGCGTCGTGTTAAAGGGTATTGGCGGTTTGAAAGTGATGTTTTTTTTGGACGGGTGAGGTCGTGTTAGTTTGTGACTGATCTGGATGTCTGTGGTTGAATAAATTCAAGTGTGTCATTAGGGTTCTATGAATGAATCATGCCTCTTTTTATCTATTTTCCATACGTGGCGCAAAGGGAGCGCTCTTGTGAGTTTAGAGCACTTATTTAATGCTCTCCTGACTCTCCGTTTCTTCATAAGTGACTTGGTTTATTCTTTTCATTGGAAGACATCTTATAATATCTCTGTATAAGAGCACATAAAACGTCCTTCGCTTTGCACACGTGGCAGTCAATCAATGCAATGAACAAACCAGCTGCTGACAACCGCAAAGCTTTCATTACACTGAAAGAACTGCTCCATTGTCCCAGCGCAGCACCGCTGGGCTGCAGAGGACGCCCACTCGGTGCCAAATAATCATCATGATGATAATGATAATAATGGGAAGAAATCTTACCATCGCGCACCGCACATTCCACACATATTAACCTCAGGAAACATACAAATATGCCGTGTTTTGTGCTGTTGTTACGCCGAGGAACATTCCTCAAGGAGATGCAGAGCCCCACAAACTCCCGAGAATACGTTCACTGTGAAACCAATTTGTGTAGGCATCTGACATTTAACCCGCTGCTTGTGTTTGGGCCCCGCTGCCGGATAATGGGCCGGAGTTTGTTCGGAAAGCATCCCAACTGACAGCTGATGGAGCCGGCCTGAAGGTTAAAAAGCCAGCCAGCTGGTTCATGCTCCTACTCTGATCTTTGCCGTCCATCGCTTCATTCTTCACGTGAGCCTACACTCGCAGCTGATGCAACAAAACGCCTGTACGACTTTTATTAAAAGTTCCAAGTTCTTTGAATGAAGGTGTTTGTGTATTACACATTACTATTACTACTTCATATTCAAAGTCATCACTAGTTAACTTTAATCATTTTCCCGCCTAAGTTTACGTGTATTTGCTGAGACACAAACTCAGACCAGATTGTCAGTCAGTTGAAACACCGACTCAACTAGAACTTGTGTGTAAAGTAGTTTGATCGGATTGGACGACTCATTGCTGCCAATCAACAGTTGATGTGTTGATGGTTTGACATTTAACTGAGGTGAAGCGATGGTCTTGGATGCCCCCTGACACTGTGTGTGTGTGTGTGTGTGTCTGGCCCTGACCCACATACCGCTGAGCGATAATGAGTTCAGCAGAGAAAAACCTTCCTGAGACAGGAGGTTATTTGTTGAACTACACGTATTCAGACTCAGACTGTAATAATGGATTAAGATGTGTCCTGAGAGTTAAGCCACAAGTTAAATTTACATTTACATGATTGCGTTCTATGATATGAGTTTCCTCAGGCCTGACACCAGGAATTAGAACCCGTCCACAGGCCTTGAATTGTTCTGAATGACTAAAATCTGAGGTTATTCAGGAGGCAAATCATATATTGTTTTTGTATAGTTTTTAGTGTATTTAACATCCCCTCCCCCCAAATATAAAATCAATTGGATTGAGACTTGTGAGTTTTTCAGGGATTATCTTTATCTTTTTCATCTGCAGTGATTACAGGTTACAGTAATATGTCTTATATGCATTACAGCTGGTGGTTTGGACTCAAAGCCCCTTCGTCCAGAGGCTTCACTTTCTGTGTTTGCAGGGGATGCATGGAGCCGAAAGCTTGTTATTTTTGTACTAAGTGAACCATGAAGGCTTACACCTGGTATTACAATTTCAGAGAAAAAAAATCTGCTTCTGAAAATTGCACCCTTTTTTTTTGCAAAAGCCGAGATTTTACCTGACATCGGTGACACTTGGTCCGCGCCGACAGCAGCGTGCAACCTGTCATTGGCAGCAATTGCCACTTTCTCCTTCTGCTGCTCCTGAGTGGCTAAATCACTGTGTTCCAACTTGTCAGTCCGACTCGTCCGTTTTCTCCCTTCAACACCTTTCATATTGATAAAAATGACGCGCCGCGGATTATCTTGAATATGTGCAAAAGATGGAAATAAAATACCTCAAAATCCCGATTCCATGATTCTGTCAGATGAGGATTACAGTGGGGCATGCTTTCCTATTTCCGCATGTTACTCACTTCCCCCGGTATCAGGCTGCCTCGGGAAGCACTGGTCACCAGTGGCTACTCACAGGCTTCATAGAAACACCGGACATCTGACAGCGTGGATCAGACACAATTTGTTCAGAAAAGAAGAAGACGTCTCTCCAATGCTTTTGGAAATAACAATGAAAACCCGTTGGTTGGGATGTTTTTTAATGAGCTAATGTTTTAATAAGACACAAAGATTTTTTCTTTCCATCTTGAAATATTGCAATTCTTCACACACTCCTCCTCCCTCTCACACAACCTTGGTTAACAAGGTTGGTACTGTATAAGCTGGGAAATGGCAGATGACCCACACACACACATCACTGCTTCCCCCACACCTGCCTCCCCACTTTCTTTTATTTCTCTCCCCCAGCCTTCCCTCAGGACAAAAACAAGAGGAGGAAAAACAGAGAGAGAGAGAGAGAGAGAGGATGATGCTGGTGGGTTTGGTGAAAGGACGGAGCGATAGAGAGAGATAGCGATGGTCAGAGAAAAAAGAAAGTGAGAGAGGGGGGGGGGAGAGATGGACGGAGCGAGAGATACATCAGAGAAAAGAGAGAGGAAGGGAGGCGGCTCTGAGAACGAAAGGAGAGAGGAGGTGCAGATGAGTACTAAGAGAATAAGAGAGGGAGAGAAAGGGGGGGAGAGAGAACGACAGACAGACAGGGAGCCATTAAAATTCATGGCCTTTTTTATTTTCCGTGCTGAAAATCAATACTGTCTACTATGGATGAGGTGAGATGTGGACAACAGCGGTTTGCCAGCCAAACAGGGGGAGTGCGGGGGGGGGGGGGGGGGGGGGGTACAGAGCGAGAGAGGGGGGTGTCGTCAATATTAGCAGTGACACAGCCACTGCAGGCCAAGGTAAGGCAGGAGAGAGAGACACTGGGGGGGATGGGCGCAGTGTTTATGTGTGTGTGTGTGTGTGTGTGTGTGTTAGATGGGGGGTAAGGTTCATTAAGTCTGACCAGCAGAGCTCTTGGCCGGCGCAGCAGCAGCAGGCCTTTTGTCCGAGCGTCCGGACACACGCAGATGGATGGACTGATGGATATCACCCCTCTGTCACCCCCCATTGTAATTTACAGCCCCCTCAGAAGCCCCATCACTCAGGCAGCGGTGGGGTTGACTAATATCTGGCAGATGCTCTAACGCTACACGCCAACTATTGTCGTGGTGAGGGGGGAGGGGGGGGAGATGGTCAGCCTGCATCTAATTCAGGAGATGGAGATTCTCCTGCGCTCCAGAGCTATAAATCTCCCCCCTATGAAAAGCTGGGTCCCTCCGAGGCCCCTCCGCGGTTATTACATTAGTTTCATTTTACACTTTAACTCGCACACAAGGCCGCATGTCAGCCTTCTGGACGACGGGAGCAACACGCATGCTGTATTCTACTGGCTCACAAACACATGCACCTCGGCTGCATTTAATTAGCTGGGGAAAACTATTTAGGATTTTTATTCCTGATTACGTTTGTTGAGCAACTGAGCACCAAAGGGACATCGGAAAGATGCTCCTCAACGCTTAATAGGATCGGGCAAGATTTTATATATATATATATTTTATCAATATGACACTGGTACCTCTTTTACTATTGAGCCTATTCTGACAGTGGGCGTAATAAATGATGGCACTCGCCTTGTTGTGGAGATTCCGGAAGCCCTTATGTGGTTTTGCCAGAGGCTCCATAATGATGGAGGCGGAGGGCAACTCTTGCATGACCCGTAGTAGAAAGCTGCGGGATGAAAAATAGTGGAATTCTTCTTTAATGTGATCAATCAAATCGATGCAACACGTCAGTGTCTACTCACCGTTGTTGGGAAGTTCAACTGCATGTGTGAAAAAGCCCGTTTGTGGCTCTGCAGGGAACTGCTCGGATTCTGTAATACTGCCTCAAGTCACTTGAGGAAGAGTCTGGACTTGAGGAATTAGAGCAAAGCGAGCGTTCCAGACCTCTGCAGCCTGCTCCCCATCCCTGCGTCGGGCATCAGCATAACACACCTACAGGGGCCGAGGCAACAGTCGCTGGTCCAGTTGCATTGTGGGTGATGTAGGCTCTAGGTTTCGACAGGGAAGTGGAATGTGTGGAATGGAATGAACAGCCCCTCTGGTTCAGCTACGTGATTTTTTGTGAACTTTTCCATTGTAGCTTGGACAATGTTACAGGAGTTCAATGCCAAATTGGGGCAGCACTCCTTTTCCATCATGTAATGGGACAATTAGACACAATCACCTTGAACATGTCTGAGAACTGATATCAGAGCTGGTCTCAATTTGGACCCTTTTTGGGGCCCTCCATGTAGTCCGTGTCAGACAGGTCTCACATTCTGACTCCTGCCAGGAAGTTCGGTTTCCTCATGAATAAGTTTCTTGATTCTCTTTTTTTTTTATTTGGAAGAAATAGAATTCACATTCTGAAACAATCCCAAGTGCCGCTTTGAACTAAAGAACAGAATGTGCACAGACGGTGTCGTTCCACGGTTTAATGTCAGGGGGGTTATTTTCATGCCTTACTAGCTTTCTTTTCAAATAACCTTTATTTCTTTATATCTGAGCTAGTTCTTTCTACTTCTAAACTCACGACAAAATATGACATGCAAATGTATTGCAAGTTTGAATCAACAGTTTTTCAAAAGTGACTCTTCATTTCCTATAAACCTCGATATGTTCTCTTTGTGAGGGGAGGGTTTCCTGGGACAAACACAGCGAGTGTATTGTAGAACACGATGACGACCCCTGACATGAACTTGTGTTTATGTTGCAGTTCATTCTGCGTATTGCACCTTTTAAGTCTGGACGTCTCTCCGTGTCTGTGGTGTCTCTTCATTCAGTTTATATATTTATGTCACCATAAAACTCCTCTTCATCACCCAGACACACGGAGGAGCGCTGAGTAAACCTGTAGACGCAGCACAGACGTCAACGTGGAGAAAACATCTCCCCACCGTCTGTCCCCGGAGACGGCCACATGTTAAAAGAAATACAGGGGGCTGATTGAGCCACTGGTCTTCAGTTTATTTGGAAGTTCCCACATGTTGCCACGCATCCCACCGGCAGCGTGTCTCTTTCCCTCTCGCCTACGCTCAAACAGAGCTGGTGGTTACTATGGGAATGGGGAGGGGGGGGGGGGGGGGTCGGAGAGAGGCAGGCCGTGGTTTTGAGGTGTAAAGCGTCATAAATAATGGAGGCTGCACCGCACATTGAAATGCAAAGGCTGGAGCTCCGGCCCCAGCAAAGGTAATGCTGGCTTTTTGAAATTTATTTTTCATAAAGCACGATCCCCCCCCACTCCCCCCCCCACCCAATCACACACACATACCGGCCCCCTCCCTCTCTGGTGCCATACAGAACACATACTTTTACATACGTTTGCATTCCAAATTTCATCAAGTCTGCCAGAGTAGATTGTGTTTTATTGAATTCCGTCATTCGTCAATCACACGTCAGAAGCAATATGAAAGCAGGACTAGTTACCTCAAAATATTTCAACCTTTTCTTCAGCGGAATGAAAATACAATGTGCTAATAACACATCTGCATAGTGTTGGTACGGGACAGTTATTAAAAAAATTAAGCTAATTTCCAGTCAAAGTTGTGAATAAACTTGAATTACTGTTTCTTTAAAAGTGAGGGGTGTGAGCGAGGCGAGAGACCAGACATCGTGTAGGTGCATTTAGGTACGTGTGTGTGTGTGTGTGTGTGTGTGTGTGTGTGTGTGTGTGTGTGTCAGAGAAACGCACACTGTTCCTTTGTTGCATTGTGTCCACAGTAACACACCAGCGCCCGCTGAAGGGAAAGGAAGCCAGACATTCATCCAGAACAGGGATGAGACTCCTAACTACATATGACTGACTCAGGCCACTCATATGTAGCCTTTGTGCAGGCGTGTGCGTGTCTGTGTGCGTGTGTGAGCGTGAGAGAGAGATGTGTGACCACCGCAGTGTCTCTTTCTAGGCACTGACTAATTTTTCACACTCACATATCAGCTCTTGTGCACTTTTCTTAAAAGCAGCTAATTCATTTTGAGGAGGAGAACTTTGAGCCGTGAACAAACGCATTCTCGTCCAATTTACTGTAAGCAATTTCAATGCTCTCAACTTGACATGGGTTGCTTCTGGTGAAGCGTTACACATTGTAAATGTCTGTGGCTTTTATTGTGAAAGGTTCATCCGGTGCGTGCCGCCTTGTCAAGGTTATAAGGACTAATAAAGTTTCTGTCTTTGTTCAGGGCCATAGTGGTGTGTTGCTCGTTACTGTGGATTATGAAAGAGTCTGTGATTGGTTGATACTCACGGTCAAGAATAGTTCCAAAATAAATATTTTCTATTTATATTGACACACATAAGGTAATGAAACACAAATGATATTGACACAGGTTACAGTGAGAAATTAGGATACATTCAAATTACTTTATTTACGAATGAGCCTTTGAAAACGGACATTTCTTACTTCACCTGTTATTCATTTACAATATACTTTATATTTTAAAAGTAGCAGCACAGTGTGTGTGTGTGTTTTCCCACCTGTCTGTGTCGTCTGTGTTAAGAAGCTTTCAAAGTGCTGTAGAACTATTCTGTATAATCAACGGAGCAATCAGCGGCACTCTCCCCCTATTACACACACACACACACACACACACACACAGAGCATTGAGGCTAGCTGGCGTCAGGCCAGAGCATCAATAAAGCCGGTGTGAGTTTGAGAGCCATTTAAGGACCATTTTGCTCCAGACCTACAATCCTCCATACTGCTCACGACAGCACCTCGGTGACCGTCAGGTTGACCCCGAGCAAGGAGACGTGGGTGAAGTGGATGGGGGGGGGTGAATAGACAGATGCAAGGCCGGTGAGGGAGATGGAGGCATTGTGAGTAACAGGGATTGTACAGAGGGGGGGGGGGGGGGATACCTGGACAGAATAACAAAATAACAGAGGGAAAGTGAAAACGAGAGAAGAGGAGAGACACAAAGAAAAGCTAGTTGCGAAATCACAAAGGGAACTTGATCGCCCCTTTTTTATTGCCTTCAGTGACGTTCAGCTTCTTGTTGGTAACTGAATGGTTAAATCATAAAAACTGACAAGTTATTTGGAAAATTTTAAAACAAAAGTTTATGTTTGAAGTTATTTATTAAGTATAGTCACACTTAAATTACCGGGGGATTTTTAAATTGACATCTAAAACATTAACCTCAGGCTACCTGAGAGACACGTTTCCATGGTAACATGCAAAATATGACTCATCATTTTGGGTTTAAAAGCGATGCGTGGAGTGAGGAACGAGAACATCAAACAGACTTATTGTCACACTCTTTGCTAAATTATGACCGAGTGGTTTAATTTACCCATAATTCACGGCAAATGAATCATCCTCATGATCAAATGAGATAACGTTGGCCAATGAAAGAGCTGATGTGTCTGACGGTCACTCTGTCCGATCTAAGCCACACCCAAAGTCTAGCTTTGTGAGTCTAGCTCTTGTAAGTTATACGAATTAAAATACAACGTCTTTAAAGTTCTCAGTACTTTGGTTGCCTACTCATTATTTGAGGTTGCTCGCTGCCATCTTCCATCTTGGACGCGTCCTATGGAACGTCACCCTTGTTCCGGCTCTTTCTCTCCTCGCCAACTCCGTTTGGGTCGTCTCCTATTCCCTCCCCACCGCCTCCTCACACATCTGTCCAGCTGCATGTGCAGGAAACCTGTCTACGGATCGATGTCCTTACACACATTTCATGCCAACTCATCAAATGCGCACTCGTCCTTTTCATTAACACTTGTACGATCATCGGTTAAATTCATCCCTCGCCATTACATTTCCATCTTTGTCTTCTTCTTCTTCTTCTTCCTCGCCGCCTCTCAGTCCTCCACTCGTCTCAGCTGCAATTCATTTTCTCTTTTTACTCACACGTACTGATGCTCCATCCTCCACTCACTCCTCCATCTGTCGAGTTGCGGCCTCGTCGCTCTTCAGGCTCCCGCCGCCCCGTCTGTCTCCGACTCTCCCCCGATCCTCCGCCCGACATCCCTCTCTCCCCCTCTATTGATCCAGCCATAGTTTTCTGTCTTCCCCGTGCTGGCTGGCTGGCTTTAATCAATACAGATAATTGTCTGCTTTCTCTTCAGGCCCAACAGCCTTCGTTTCTTTCTCAATGAATCCAGGTCTTTCCCCTCCGCAGACCGCCGGCCCCTCCCTCCGAGCCTCCGCGGGAATCCCTCCGCTAATGACAGGAGATAACCTGCTTTCCTTACCGATTTATTTTTTCCCCCCCCGATACCCCCGCTCTCTCGTTCCCTTGTTCATCGATTACTGTGAGATATCGCGCCGCGTGCCCCCGGTCCACAGATGAAAACAACCAGGGCCACGTGGCTGCAACACACCCACCGCTATGCTAATATTCCGCTTTACAGGCTGCACACAAAGCGGGAGCGGCCAGAGACACTCGGCCCTGTGGTTTGACAACATATGTCTTATCTATATGCGGATGTCTGAATCAGAGTGGCAAATACTCTGTCTCATCTCATTCGGCATCAAAACACACTTATTCCAACACAGAAGCCGCAGCTCAGTGCTTCAAACCACCGAGTCAATAAGAGTGTTTTAGGTTTTGTCACAGGCTCCTTTATCACTTGTGCTCCTCAGCGATGTCAAAACGTAACTTGTGAAAATGAAGTTAGGTACATTTATTGGACATTCCGCTCAGACAGGTGTACAGTTTGTGTCATAAGCTGCTGTGGTTCTTATGATTTGGATTGATGTAAAGTTCGATACATGTTCTCTGTTATTTGTTTACTCGGTCCGTCCTGCAACGTGACTTCATTAGTTTTTTATTCAACATTTAGATCTGCAGTACACCGTTGATGTGGTTCTGATGATTGTACCCTACATAAATAGCATTCAATATATACATTAGCTAAAGGTGAGAAATCAAACAAATATCTCATTGAAAAGGCTTTCAAGATAATATGAAGCCACCTAAGTCAGAAACTTTAATTTACTCCCAAATTTGCGCTCATATATCTGGTCGCAACGGTTTTTCATTATTGAAAACTTAATAACATAACAAATATATATATATATATATATATATATATTGTAATAATAATAATATAACAGCTCTGCAGTAAATGCACCTTCATGAAGTTTATGATGTTCGCCTGTTGTTAAAAGACTTAAAGCAATACACATTCAGCTCGTTATTCATCTCTATCTTCAGTATAGGAAGCATATCAGTCGTCGGGTTCATTTTCTATTTTCCTTGCTTAAAAATAAATTAAAAAAACTGTTCATACAAAATGATGAGACCACACTTTCATGACTGCATTTTACAAGCTGTAGAATGTTACACTTCAAATGTCTTTATTTCTTTCACATATAGGCACACAGCATTGTGTCAGAACACGGGAAGTAGACATGAACCTTGTTCTCTCGCCTCCCGGCTCCCATGGACCTTATTACGAAAGACCTGCACATGAAAGCAAACGTGTGCAACGTACGCAGCACAGCCGCTCCCTAACAGCACGGGGTCCTGGCGTCCACACAATTAGACGCTATAGAGGCAGTATGGCAAGGCCGCACTGTAATTACGCTGCTCTATACGAAGCTGAGTGGAAGCAAAGGGTGGTGCTGTGTGCTGGGCTGCATCGTGACCCGAGCCGCTGCTTTCAAAGCCACGCTTAAAATCAATAGTGTGTCATCACGGTGAAGAGAGAGGTGACAACTTTCACTCAAGTCAACTTCATTTATGTAGCCCATCAAATCACAACTTTGTGCAGCGCACGGCACCCTCCGTCCTCAGTTTGAATTCGCCCCCCCCGGAAGAGGTCGTAACATTACAGTACGGACAATCAGACACAATTAAAGGTGAATTACCAGTATGGAACCGGAGGAATCAGAAGACAATATTTGGACGAACGCGCAAATCGGAATGCAAATGATTCTGATGCAGAATCCCTGTGCTTTCACTTCCCGCTTCTTCCCCCTTTAATCTCAACTCTGGACTGCGAAGGGGAGGAGTTCTGCAGCGCGCCCTGTGCCCCCGTCACAGGAGGAAACACGTAGTTCCTGATGCCTACGCCGTTACCACAGCAACCCGCGCCGCCTTTAGCGGCTGGTGTCTGGAGAGACAATACCAGCTACTTTCCTGCCGTCTCAGCTCAACCTAAATGTGCCTAATAATTCGCATAGATAAAAAAAGCCCAATTAAAATGTATAATTTCAATAATCAGTGAAGTACACAAGACTAACGTAGCCAGCTCACCAATCCCTTCGTTTTGGTCATTACAGCTAACACGTGTTTAGAGCGCAGATGATTTATTTCATCCTTATGGGGGTTTTTCTCACCTATTTGTAATTATTTTAACTAGTTACATGTTGAGAGCCCACATGGCCCATTTATCGGTAAAATATAACTCAAACTGTTTGTAGAAAGAATGCTGGTATTACCTTGAGATATTTTGTTTTGTGCTACTTTATCAAGTGCTTTGGTAGTTAAGAGAGTGTACGGAGCAGTAGGAGTGAATCAGGATGTCAATCATGATGTGCCTCAAGGGCAGCGTCATATAACCTACATAGAGAGTTGATGTAATGAAGGTCATCACACACACACACACACATATTTAGCAGAGGGGAAATGGGGAAAACAGATACAAACTATGTGTCACAGTCGTCTTCAAGACAATGAAAGACGAGAAACAGCCAGATAAGAACGCACAGAACACAAACGTGTTCCACAACAACAGGCCGCTCATCGGTTGGAAGCGAGCGAGTTCTCTGAAGCCTCTCCACATTTATAGCTGTCCTTCTAAGCACCTTTTCATTTTCTATTCCTTTTTTTGTTAAAACCCTGTAAAGAAAAAATTAATGAAAGTTTAGCGTGAAAGAGTCCGTCCTCATCTCGCCTCCCCTTCGCTCCGCGCTCGGTCAGTTTGCTCGCCAACGAGGGACCGACTCTAACCGCAGCGCTTCAGCCATTTTGAGCTTGTTTTCTACAGCGTGTTTGTGTGTGTGTGTGTGTGTGTGTGTGTGCGTGTGGGGGAATGAGACGTGTGTAGTTGTGCGCTTTGTGTCTGTGTGTGAAAGTGTGCTAGTGCACAGAGAATGGACCCTTATCCAATTTGTACTGGTCAGTGGTGTGAAATGGCGGTAGGTCAGTCAGCCAGGCAGCGTGTGTGTGTGTGTGTGTGTGTGAGGGGGGTCTTAGTTAGACATCACACTGTGGTGGTCGGCAGGCTTTCATCTACAGTGAATAAAGACCAGCGTGCTCGCACACAGGCAAACATACACACAAACACATGATTAGAGTAGAAATAGAATCAACACATAATATTACGGTGACACAATAATGGCATCACGCTGGCATCCCTGTTGTGTGTTGCTGTCGGACAGCGCGCACACACACTCTCCTCCCGCAAAAAGATTAAATTGGTCGTTATTGTGTAGTCTACCCCCTATAGATCTGATCCATACAGCGACACACACACACACACACTATTCTCTCTATCGCTGTTACAATTATCTCTGCTTTCAAAGTCTGTAATTGTGTGTGTGTGTGTGTGTGTCTAATGGTTAACCCGATGTGATTATCTCATTGTGTATTTTTTTGGTCTATATTTTCAGGTGCTATAAAAACATCAAAGCAGGAAACAAAAACTGCCTGCAAACTCTTTCTGATTATAAAATAGTGAAAAAGATCTGATGGGGGAGAATAAAAAATCTCATACGTGAGTGAAACTACGTCAACCTTGATGAACCTCAAAGGATCCACTCAAGTTGATTTACAAAATCGTCTCCTCTATAATATTTCCTTTGAAAAATAAAAAGTGTGGCACAAACATTTGAGAAAAGCGCCTGTAAACCGGCCCTGATGCAGAAGCAAAACCATGTGGTCAAACAGCAGGTAAATTGTCTGTAAAAGGTTACGCGGCGCACACACACACACACACACACACACACACACACACACGCGCGTATGCACGGCCCGCATTAAAGGACACACTCGCTCCGAGGACTCGCAGTTGGCTCGGCCATCGTCTACATCTGTAATTGTGTTGTTGTTTTTGCGGGTGTGTCCGTGTGTCATTTGGTGAGTGAACATAAGTGGGTCTGGGGCAGTCTGTTGATGGAAGGAGTGTAAAAATAGAGAGATAACAGCCACTCTGGAGCAAAAGAGTTGAAGGAGGAGGGGAAGAGGGGGGAGGGAGGGGGAGGGGGGGGGGGGTCAGAGCAGAGTGGCCTTGAGCACCCATTCTTCCCTGCAGCCGTCGATTTGTCCATCTCTCTCTCTCTCCCTCTCTCCCTCTCTCTCTCGCCCGATTCGTTCAGCCAGACCTCAACAAAATGGAGTTTGTTAAGTGGAATGGCAGCGACGGCGGCCAGGAGGTGACACATTTAGGAGAGCGAGCGGCTTAAATCCCACGCTGTCTACCGCCGTGAAGGGAAACCTTTGATTTGTTTTCTCGTTGTCTTGAAGAAATCTGCGTTGGATCGTTCTTCATTCTCCACCAATCAGAAGAAATATGCTCCTCCATCAGCAGAGAGAAGTTGCTTTTTCTCTGTGCAGTAAACTTGTATACAAGACAGCATAATATTAAATACATTCACTTTAGAGGGGGGGGGGATCATACCCCTCCACCCCGCCTCTCCACCCCCTCTCATCTGTACCTCCATCCCATCCCTGCGTCCCTTGGGGTGATTTCAGCAACCTGCATCTTATCCCTAAACTCTGAATGCGCCCGCGGCGTCCCGATGGCGCCTGCTGGAGCTGAGGGCCGTCACGCTTCCAGATGGGGGACGGTTTCTGGTCAGGACGGCAGCCTGAGATGGCGTCACGGCAACGCAGCGCGTCTCAGTTTGAATTGCCGCTGCATATGATTCGCCCGTCCCAGCCGCCGCTCGTCTCTTGACCTCTCCGACGCAGAAAAGGGAGCCTGCAATTTCTTTAAAGTCTGAGAAAAAGAGGGAGGTGGAAACGGGAGGAGAGGGAAGGGTGTGTTTGGCCGTGATGAGGGGGGTGGGAGGCGGGGGCGGGGGGGGGGGGTGTAGGCAGGAGTCAGCGGCTTCTGCAAAAGTGCCTCCAGTGTGCGCGGGTCTGGCTCCCCCCTCTGCGGGGCCCCGATCGATACCGACTCAGAGCAATAAAGCTTTCCCCCTGTCATCTCCGCAGAATACAAAGCAGAGCAGGGGGGGAGGAGATGGGGGGGGGGGGGGGGGGGCTGTTCCGCTAGCCACACCAATTTCCTACCCCCCTCCTTTTCACCTCCCCCCCTCTTCTTCTTTCTATTTCCAAATCTAACCACAGGAACCAGCTCACCCTCCACTGTTCTTGCACCTCCGACCTCTTCTTCCTCACCTTCCTCCTCCTCGGCTCCTTCTCGTCCCTCCCCATGTGGGGGACGTCGGGCCTCACCGCCGCCCGGCTTTATTTTTAAATGAATTGTGTCTGAATAAATACAGTTAATAATTCATTGCTGTTATTTAAGGGCCGATTGATGGATGGACTGAGAGGAAGAGAGAGGGACCAGATGTGGGGAAAGGTGGGGCGAGAGGAGACGAAGGCAGCGCTGGTGTGGTGATGGAGAGGGGAGGTCGGGGGACAGAAGGTGCCGGTAAAAGCAAATGGGGATGGGGGCGTAGACGGAGGGGGGAAGGGAGCAGAGGTATTACACTGAGCGAGAGATGGATGTGTCGATGGAGAGGAGGTGGCTGCAAGGGAGGTGGGGACAATAAGGTGGAGATGGAGGTGTGTGGGGGTGGGGTTGTGGGTGGGGACGGGGGGGTATTTAACAGGACAGGAAAGGACAGGACAGGAAGGGGGTAAAGAGGTTAAATAAGCGCTCCGTTTAATTGGGGGCCAATTTAAGTCGCGTCCGATCGATGGACCTGTAAGACTCTCAGCGCACCTCACACACTGCGTCCCCCACACTGCGTCCCCCACACTGCGTCCCCCACACGCCGTCCCCCACAGGCCGTCCCCCACACGCCGTCTCTCACACGCCGTCCCCCACACGCCGTCCCTCACACGCCGTCACTCACACGCCGTCTCCCACACTGCGTCCCCTACACGCCGTCCCTCACACTGCGTCCCCCACACGCCGTCCCCCACACGCCGTCCCCCACAGGCCGTCCCCCACACGCCGTCCCTCACACGCCGTCACTCACACGCCGTCTCCCACAGGCCGTCCCCCACACGCCGTCCCCCACACTGCGTCCCCCACACGCCGTCCCTCACACTGCGTCCCCCACACGCCGTCCCCCACAGGCCGTCCCCCACACGCCGTCCCCCACCTTGCGTCCCCCACACGCCGTCCCCCACACGCCGTCCTCCACACGCCGTCCCCCACACGCCGTCCCCCACACGCCGTCCTCCACACGCCGTCCCCCACACGCCGTCCCCCACACGCCGTCCTCCACACGCCGTCCCCCACACGCCGTCCTCCACACGCCGTCCCCCAGTATGAGATCCTTTTGGCCCCGTTGGATGAATGTGCTGGTCAAGCTGTAAGCGAGTCGTAATATATTTTACTCCTTTTTATTAATTTAGTACTTCTGATCCGTGTGCAAGTTTACTAAAATAATGAGCTGGTGAACCAAAAGTCCAGAATGAACACACTCTTTTATCACCAAGTGTGATGCCTCCTCTTTAATGTGCCTTTGCATGTAGATTTCAGGGGGAGTCCTATTATAGGTTATGGTTTTACATAGATGGGTCTTTTATTATGTCCTGTCTTCATGTGACAGCTGCACATAAATCTGTAATTTGGGGGATTTGCTTTTCTTTCTTCTCTCTTCTGATCTGATCCCGTCTTTTAGACTCTGTTAGACCTCCGTTAGTTTCCACTTGGCTCGAGTTCCCTCCGGATTCTCTCAATGATCACGTCTAAATTAGCCTCCCCCTTTTTTTGCTCCCAGGTAACTGTGCTCTTCCTAACTGCCTTTGTGGTTCTTTTTTGGGGGGTCGGAGGGGGTGTTTTCCTCACTTTTCCACCTCAGCTCGTTATTTCTTTCCACTTGCAGCCCGTATCCCCAGATTCCTACTTTTCTGTTGTTGTGGCCTGTTTGTATTTTTCATCTTCTCTGCTCATTTGTTTTTTTTCTCCCCCCCCCCCCCCTGTCCCTGCTGTCCCATCACTCCTCTTCTGATTTGCTTTCTCTTTCCTCCCCATGTCCTGTAAAATTCACCCTAAATTTCAGCGTCTTCTCATCATCTTCATCTTTCCATCCTCCCACTTTGTCTCTCGCTCTGTCCCATTCTTGGGGGGGGGGGCAACACACTGGCCATTTCCTCCTCTTCCCTAGTGCTCTCTTCCTTTTATTCCTCTGTTCCCTCCCTCCATCGCGGCGCGTCGCTCCTCGGGGAGGCCGTAATAATGGTGGAGGGAAGGAGAGAGGGAGGGAGGTGCGATTATTGTCTTGTCGGGAGTCAGAAGAATCGATCGGCACAGAAATATGTGGTGCGAGAAAGAGGTACTGTATCGGATATAATAAACACTCTGGAGACATATTCATGCCTGTGAACACACACACACACACACACACATGTGCAGGTAATGATGTCTCTGACTCACACACACAAAGACACCGTTGTGCATAAAGTCAAACGAGGGCGTTACTCATCCGCTCCTCAGTATATGGAAGCATGAAACAAGTCGCTTATGAGCAGTATCGACCCGGTTCAGCTTTAGCAGCGTGCTGAAATTATGTTTTCTTTGTGTGTGTGTGTGTGTGTTTTTTCTGCTCGCTCAGATCCTACAGATATTATCGGCCTTTTGAAGACAGGAAGTGTCTGGTTCTTCAGGAGAAAAAACTGAAAAGAGTTTTTTTCCGCTGTATTGACACGCAGCGCATCAATGGAACTCATTCTTAACCCCCCACTGACAATTATTTACGCTCTGCCCGCTGAATTAACGTGAGGATTAAATCAATTATTTTCTCAGCGCACTATTAGGATGTAAATAAAGGGAGGTGAGATTCCTTTAACAGGGGTGATGGTGTTAACGTGGTCTGCGTCACACAGCTGCAGGCAGAGGAACACGCTTACTTTTAATGATTAACACTCTCACAGGTACACACGCAAACATGCGAGGAGCAGACAAGCACACACGCACACACACACGCACACACAGCGGCGTGTGGACACACGCACGCAAGCACACACACACGATCTTTTCGTTGCTGTTGCCTGGCAACGAGCCTGCGTGTCCTGCGCTAGTCGAGCGCTGTCCAGCGATGCCGTGACCGCTGCGGCTGACCACTGCCGGCGGGGGAGGGAGGGGAGGAGGGGGAGGCGGCGGGATGAAGGGATGAAAACACCTTTTTTTTGGTGAAACAGTGGAAAACGCCCGTCAGAAACAGCTGGTTATTAGGAAGAAGAATTCTTGAGTCACTTTGTCCGTAAGGTAAAGAACCCGCTGATAATAAAGGAGAGCTTTGCCTTCTATGCTTTGGCCCCTACGAGGACTCATTATTCGCATGAGACCAGGCTCTCACTGTGCTGGGGCCACAACAAGTGTCACAGGTGAGCTAGTTAGCGGCGCGCTCCGCCCTGGCTTTGCCAGGAGCCAACTCGCTCCACCCTAATGAGAATCACCCCCACCCGATGTGCTGTCCTCTTCCGGAGCACCTCCGACACCGTGTGCAAAATGAATGAAAAGGCGATGCTTTGGAAAAGTGATGTATCGAAGGTTGAGGATGCAAGAGAGACGTGGGGGGGGGGGGGTTCGGGGAGGCTGGTTAAGGGAAGGAAAACGGGTGGAGATGGAAAGTGGGTGGGGGGGGCGGTGAAAGAGAAGTTCAAGTCAGATGGTGGTATTACAGCTGGGGAAGAGTGTGTGAGAGAGATTGTAATAAATGAAGGAGGAGGCGAGCTGGTGAGGGGGGCGTGAAGGAGGACGAGCTCTGTGTGTGTGCATCTCTCTCTCTGTGCTGCAGAATTGTTATATTTCATATATATCATTGACATTCAACGTCTACGGGTTGTGAACAAAGCTAACAAACACCACCTTACATTTTATAAACTAAAAGTAATGATCAGCATCCCTAAACATACGGCTCACTTCTTCTGATGCTTTTTAGTTGGTTTAGTTTGTTCGTTGCAGCAGTTGCAGATTTGTGTGTGTGTTTTGTAGTGAATGTGACAGGGGGCAGGTGGGGAAGGCAGGCAGCTTGTGTGTGTGTGTGTGTGTGTGTGTGTCACTGTGGTGGCCGAGACCATGTGTCTGACCTTTGACCTCCACACGCCAAACAGCACGCCACCGGCCCCCTCCTCCTGACACACGCGCACACAGAGAGAAACCCACACGCCGTCTGTCAGCGGCCCCTGACAGGTGTGACCGAGGCGGGGTGGGTGGGCACCCGGCAAGGGGGGAGGCGAGTGAGTTTGGGACCCCTCCAGCCATCAACCCCCCCCCCCACAGCCCCCTCTCTCTCCCTCACACTAATTCCTAATTCCCCCCTTAATTCCCCCCCTCTAACACACACTGGCCGTGTCGACCGCTGAAGAAAGATACATCATCTGCCCCCCACTGCCCCTCCACTCCCTCTTGTTCTCTTAGCTACTAGCACTGAAAGGACGAGCAGAGTAGTAGTAGTAGTGGGGAGGAGGGGGGGGGGATCCATCGCGCGGCTGCTGTCAAACTGCCCCCCGGGGTGGAGGAGTGGGACGGTGGCCATTGTCCCTGGCGGTGAATGACGCCGTAATCAGAAGATGGAGGGACATGAAGAGCTGCATGAGGAAAAGAGTTCCTTTGGTCAGTGCACATACAGTGAATAAACAAGGTGGGGGGGGGGGGCTTTGAAAGGCCCCGTGGCCACAGGAGCTACCGGCAATTGAGGCCTCAGAGGCAGACAAAGGATGGGAATAATGAAATTATTTAATGGGACCCCCCCTCCCACCAGCACCTCTATATGCTGAGAAGATATGCAGCCTTGTATGTGTGACAGTTAACCCCTAAACGGATCCAGCATTTAGTGAAATGCTGTTTTTAAACATTGGGGGCAGTTAATGTAATAGCTGCATGTGTATCGCTGCCTATAAGAACAATGCTAACAGGTGCACACACACACACACACACACACACACAGTTGAGGCTCAGCATTTCGAGGAGGGTGCTGCCACCATCTGGTTAAATCATGTAACTGCAACCCCTCCACTAACAAGAAACGTGTATTTCCCTTTTTATTTAATGTCCCAGACAAGAGGTTACGACTTTTGACAGAACAATATGTCAATCTATGGAGGACTTTCACCTGAAAGACATCACAAATGAATGCAATCAGCTGCTTTCTCCTCTTTAATCCCTTACTTTGAGATGGAATTACTGCGTAGGTCTGTCTTACAATGGCGTAGATTGAAATAACTGCGGAAGTTGACATTTCAAAGAGAAGTGCACGATGGCGTTTACATCTCTCTTCAGTAAATATAGTATCTTTCTTTTCTTCTTTGTGTTTTCTACTCTTCCTCGGGGTGTGAATGTTCTTCCTCTTTGTCTCTGGTTCACCTTCATTCTTATCGGCCGTCCACCTTCCACCTCCCTCATCACAGCTTGTCTGTGACCCTGATGATAAGATTACAGCACACTCAGACACCAGGCTTGAATATCATTTCCTCTTCTTCTTCTTCTTCTTCTTCTTTTGTTTTCAAGTATTCTTCCTTTGTCTTTGGGTAGCTGTGCTTTCATCAGGTGTTGTGTGATTATTTCCATGTCCTCCTGTCATACGCCTGAACCTCACACAGACGCAGCACGAATACTAAATGACACTCAAACGCTTCCGCCTTTCAATTTTCTCTGCAAAAGTGCTAAAAAGAGCATCAGCAGACCAACGTCAAGGAGCAGCGTTTCCTTCCAAAATGGCCGCGCTTGTGCTGAGTAACGTGCGGTGCTCCGGTAAGCAGTTCCTCTAACGTCGCTCTCCAGAGGGCCGCAGGGCCGATACCGGCGCTCCTCCAGGCCACACGTCCCGGGTCCATGCAGTTTTCATTCTAAGAGCTAATTTAGAGGACGGTGCCATCACTTTTGTTGGTCATGTGAGACTTCTCTCATCGAGTATAAAACCTTTTAGGCACCAATATCAACTTTTATCTCCACAGTTAAATGTGTTTTGGGATTTTACAGCGGCAGTCATGCCAGCAGAGCGTGTTCTGCTCCAAGCGCTTTTACAAACAGTTGACTGCTTGCAAAGTGTGTTTGGTTCTCCAGGGAAGCTGTGTGTGTGTGTGTGTGTGTGTGTGTGTGTGTGTGTGTGTGCGTGTGCGTGTGAGCGTGCGCGTGCGCGTGTGCGTATGTGCTTGTGAGTGTGCGTGTGTGTATGTGCGTGTGAGCGTGTGTGTGTGTGTGTGTGTGCGTGCGTGCGTGCGTGCGTTCATGCACTCAGATTGTAAACAATAATCTGTTTTTTCGAACAATAATAACTGAGTTAGAGTCGAATGTATTCGGCCAATAAAAGTAAAATAGTAATTGAACTACACCTTTTTTTTGCTACGACTAGTTAATGGGGTCAAAAATTCCTACGAAATTGATTTGCTACCTAATCTAAATCTATTACTCCAAGTAATAATATATTGTATAATATTAGTATAGTAGTATATTGTGCATTCTTTGCAAAACATTCATTGCACAATCCAAATAGTGCAAAGAAATACATGAATGCTGTATGGGTGTATGGTCCGTGTGCAGGATTCATGGTCACAGTTGGCAGACGATGGACATTGTTTTTGTAAGGTGAACCAAATAATGAAATAAAAAATGTTAATCACCTCACAAACCTCTGTGCGTGCACCGTGACCCTTTGTCATGTGTTTCTGTGTGTTTGTGTTGCAGACATCAGGATGTCTAAAGCAGCAGAGGAGGAGAAGCCTGGGACTGAGTATCCAGGGGACAGTTCAGGTACACAAACACGCGCACACACAAACACACACACATATATATATTTATATATTTTAATCAAAAGAGACTTTTTAACAATTATTTATTAAACAGCATAAATCTGAATTAGTGCAAAGTCTTGGGGGCAGAGCCGTGCTGCCAGGACTCGATAAGTCCCCCCCCATCCTTTGGAGTCCAGACACTGGTGGTGGCGTTGCTCCAATCCTCTGATACGCCGGGTTTTGCTGCTGGTTGGAGGTGTTCGGGTGGTAAGGGTTGCAAATGACAACTGACATGAAGAATTTTGAACATTTGACAGCACAGATGCTATTGGTTCACGGAAATGGTGACTGCGTCTGGTTGGTTAGTACGAAACAAACAGCTCACAGCGTCGCCGCAGGAAGAGAGGAGGCACCTTACGAAACGCACAGGCTTGTCTTCCTGACTGAACTTTAATCCTAAACTTCATATATACATATTCCAGGGTGTGAACGGTAACAATTGTCCAATCAGAGCAGGTTTCTCTTTCTTTCATCGGCATGAGGCCATTTGTAGGACTGAGCACACACACACTAACTAACAATCCCTCTGTGTTTCAGACTCTAACAGGAACAGCCCCGATGACCAGGTTGGTTTTATTCCTTTATTCTTTCTGATTTATCAGCTACATTCATTAAAGGACTCATTATGAACAAAGCCATGCAATTAGGAACGCTTTTCTCTCTTTACGTCAAATCCAGTTTTAAAAACATGTCAAGTCACAAGCAGCAAAACAGGGTAGTAAATGAATAGAATAAAACATGAATCTCACAATAAAGTAGAAACGACATCAAACTAGGTCCTATATTTATTGCTACTATGATTGATCACCAAACAAATGATATAAAGACATGTGAATTAATGACGGCATCAATATATTCTGTTTCTCCTGTTCATTATAGTGATTGGTGATTGGTTTGTTAGTGGACACCATCTGCTTCCTCCCAAATCCTGCAACATCATTAGTCAACTTTATTTCCACTTGCAGGCAGCACACAAATAACTCTTTTTAAACAAAATCGAGCTCACGCAATCTGTTGTCCTCCCGTCTCGCCTCGTCTTTTTGGTTTCATGTCTCCTCATCCGAATAACTGAGATCTATCTGATCTTTCTCCGTGCTTCACTGTGTTTACCTGTGATTCTCTCAGGCGGCTCAGTAAAGGGCGGAGCTTCACCTGATGATGCTGATGTTGTGAATATATATGCGTGATTGTATTAGTGATACTTGTGTGTGTGTGTTGCTGCAGGTCCAGCCGATGAAAACAAGCCCTTCAGACGTCTCCCCAACACGGACCGTCAGCAAGGTGAGCCCCATCTTGTGTGTGTTTATGTGTGTGTTTGTTTATGTGTGTACAATCCCAGCTCATAAAATGTCAAATATTGGATGTCATCCGCTTAAATATCAAAGATCAATCAAACCGTGTGTGATTATTTTATGTTAAAGCCAGTTACACTTTTAAAAAACACATTCGTCAACAAATGTAATGGTCATACCCATAACAATAAGACGCCTTATTGTAGGACAGACATGAGAGTGTAATGTTGTCCATGAGGACGTGTGCGGACGAGCCGGCTGTGAGTGATGGACAGCACAGTGCGGTGGTGATGGACGGGTGACGACAGCCACAGGTCAGAGGTCAGCAGCGTTCCTGACACCTCAAAAAAAACAAGAAGTATTGAGTCAACCCACTTGAACCAGCAGGGAGCAGCAACCTATTTTCTCCTGTTGTCCACCTGCACAATCTGGTTTTGTCTTCCAACGCCTCCACATTCTGAGGAACCGGTTCCCCGGTTCTATGAGGAGTTTGTGGTTGAGCTTAAAGTGCGGCTTCTGCATCGGGGGGCCACAAAACAACCTCGCTGAAGGAAAATGTGCCTCTGTGATATTTTTAGGGAAAAGGCGAGGAGAGCTGTGAGATGATCCACACCACCATCCCCCCTGCTCCACCTACACCTCCCTCCCAGCAACAGCTACAGCAGCAGCAACAGCTACAGCTACAACAGCAGCAGCAACAGCAGCAGCAACAGCAGCAACAGCTGCAACAGCTGCAACAGCAGCAACAGCAGCAGCAACAGCAGCAACACCACCAGCTGATGCTGGCTGGCAGTCAGCTAGCAGGGGTGAGACATCACACACGCACAATGTGTATGAATGAAATAATGCAGGCGGAAAGGTTTGACCCTGTTATTGTCCAACAATAGCAACTCTATTTCACAGATTTCCAAGCTGGACATTTTTACTTTATGTGAACATTGATTTGTACAGAAAACAAATGGATTTTCACATCTGTGTCTAAATGAAGTTGAGTTAAATGTTCTGTGAATGAAGTAAACAGCATTCATATGAGCGACACTGTGTTCACTTGTTAATGTTAAGCTCAGAGGAATGTTGTGTCAACGGTAGGAAAACATTCAGTAAAACAACATGCCTGCCCTGAGGATAGTCGCTGTGTGGGTGTGTGTAGGTTAAGCGAGAGGTTCTGGTAACAGTTTAGGCTACACATCCATTCCTGGAAAGTTGCTCCTTGTTCTCTCTCCTGACTTTCCTTCATGTCCTGGTGCATTTCATCCCTCTGTCCTTCACATCCGCCAACTGCGTGTTCTTCACCCCCCAGCTCGCCGCCCTCCTCCCGGCCCAGCAGCAGCTGCTCCTCCAGCAGGCTCAGGCTCAGCTCCTGGCGGCCGCTGTTCAGCAGTCCAACGCCGCGCACGCCGCCCATGCAGCCCACGCCGCCCACGCCGCCGCCCAGCAACAGGCCAACCAGCAGCAGCAGCAGAACCAGTCACAATCTCAGCAGCAGCAAACCAAACAGGAACAAACTGTCCAAGTCCCGCCTCCCCAACAGCTGGCGCTGTCCCAGCCAATCCAGCTCACAGCCCAGGTATGAACCTCCAGCGATGAACAGGGTGTAGCTTTTCAACTGAAACCGCTCTGACAGTCGATTGATTCACATGAAGATAAGCGCCCGATCTTTGAGTTGCAGCTCTTGTATTTATTTAAGACTTTTTGCTTCCGTCTGCGCTGTGGATTGAAACGTGTCTGTGTCTGTCGTTGCAGGACATCCAGCAGCTGTTGCAGCTCCAGCAGCTGGTTTTGATGCCCGGTCATCCTCTCCAGTCCCCTGCACAGTTCCTCCTGTCTCAGCCAGCTCAGGGGCAGCAGCAGCAGGGTGAGGACGATTTCCATGAAATACGAGCAAAAAGTTATTAATCAAAAGGATTCCATTGATCCCTCTGTTTATTTTCTGTCAACATGTTTTGTTCCTCAGCTGGTTGCTTCACTGGTTAGCTCATTGAATCATCTCTTCCTGTCAGGTTTGCTCGCGACACAAAATCTGATCCAGCTACCTCAGCAAAGCCAAGGGGGACTACTGACAACCCCCCCTCGCATGGGCCTCCAAGCACAGGTAGGAAACGTCTGTGACAGGGGGGAGTAAAGAAAGTGAGGAAGAGAGATGAGAGATATCCGAGTTAACCAGTGTTGGGCAAGTTACTGAAAATGAGTATTTAGTTACAGTTACTAGTTACTTCTTTTAAAGGTAATTGAATTACTTACCAGTTACTGTGTATCAAAAGTAATTAGTTACTCTGGAAAGTAACTTTTAAGTTACTTTTATGTCTGCTTTTTAAATGTAATGAATATAAATAGTACTGAACAGTCAAACACAATAAACATATTTTTTAGACCTATTTATTGTAATCAAAAGAGCAACAGGCCTTCAAATCAAGCAATAGTACAAAAGTCCTTTTTAATACTTAACTTAATACAAAATAACAGTTTCAGGCATTTGCCTGAAGGCAACTGACTCGACAGTTGACAGGATGCATCTCATCTTCAACACAGCGAGCGATCAATCTATTCAGCTCTGCCCGGTTCATCGGCTGCACTGCGGTCCGTGTAAAGTGGAGCCCTGGTTGTTTGCGTGGAGCGGCGCCTGCAGCATCCGCGGGGCGGCGCTCTTTGGGATGCTGTTTACATGCACGTACGGCGACTATTCTGTGACACACAACGTTGACAGGCAACTGACAGGCAGCTATTTAATTACTATTTGCTGGCCCTCCGCTTCGCGTCACAAAAGAGAGTAACGCGAGTAACGAACTCATTTCAGTTTCAGTAATTGTAACTGCGTTAATTTATTTTAAAAAATACTTTGTTACATGCTTGTTACCGCTAAAAGTAGTGGAATTACAGTAATCTCCCAACACTGGAGTTAACCGAATGGTAACAGAACAGTAACAGAAGGACCTTAAAGAAGATCTTTGGGAGATGTTAACCCAGTTCGGAACTGTGCATATAAATAGTAATAACAATAAATGCTTCTGCAATAATGAATCATTTGCCTATTTCCTTTATTTTCATTCAGGTTCAAAGCATTTTGTTACTTTTGTTTATTCATGTTTATCTACATTGGTTTCCTGTCATAGAAGAAACTGAATCTATAGTCATGCCAACAAGGCTAGTGTAATTTGTTAGCGAGAGATAAGAAAGAAATAATTATTTTCGTGCCAATGGCTGTTGAATCGGTGCGTCAGACGGACATTCTCACTATCAACCTGCAGCATACAGAGAGCCTCGCTCCATCTTAGGAGACACGAGTCACTTCACAGTTTAAGCAAACGGGCTCTCTGCTGGGAAAGACACAGTCTCACCCGGCGTCCCCAGACTTTATCTGCCATAATGTGATGCATGAATGCGTCCCGGCACACCGCAGCGTGGTTATGGATTTTTCATTAGGCCGTGAATGAAGTCATGTCAAACGGGGCGGCGGGCGGCCCCTGCTCGTCTTTTATGCACGGACAGTGAATGTAAACGAGGCGTCTGGTCAATTAGTCGATACCCCCAAATCACGCTGGGTCAAACTCCTGCCTCCTGCTTCAGCCGCAGAATAAACACTATATCAGAACAACAGGTCATTGATTTTTCATGTGTGATACTTTTAATTTTCTTTGATTTGTCAATGCACCAGTTTAAACGCATGTTTATTAAATGTAGAGGCGTTACAAGCCTTTGCGTTCTTCTTGGAGGTCCTGCTTGCCCCGTCACTTTCTTATTGTTGAATCATGGCCTTCGACCTTAACTGAGGACAGCGAGGCCTGCGGTTCTTCCCTTGTTGTTCTGGGGTCTTTTATGACCTCTTGGATGACTGTTCCTCTGAAGGCCCAAAGTCTTACACATGGCCTTGTAACCCTTTCCAGACGGATACACGTCAGTGACTTATTGAACTTCTTCAGATCGCAGCATGATCTTTTAGCCTTCTTCACTTTTCTCTACTTAAGTGTTTCTTTTTCTTTTTTTCCGTTAATAAATGAAATCATCATTTAAAAACTGCATTTTGAATTTACGCTGAATTTATTTAGGTTTTCTTTGTCTAATATTAAAATTAGTTTGATGATCTGAAACATTTAAGTGTGACAAATATGCAAAAGAATAAGAAACCAAAAAAAAGCGGGAAAACACATATTATTAGAGAATGTTTTTCAATGCCTTGCCAGCTCTGTCGTTTATGTACTATTTATAACAACAGTTATACAATCCAAAACCAAAACCCAGGCTGTGGAACCAGAACAACAAACTAATAATCTTGTCTTCCTGACACTCCAGAGGGAGAAGAGCAGCGATGTTGGTGGGAGCGGCGGAGGCGGTTCCATGGTTGCCACCGGCAGCAGCGGCGTCGTGACGTCTGTAGGATCCACCTCAGCAGCCGGCAGCACCATGGGCTCCTCGCTGACATCCGCATTGACCCCCGGGGGTCACGGGGGTCACATGGGCGAGGAGCCCAGCGACCTGGAGGAGCTGGAGCAGTTTGCCCGCACCTTCAAACAACGACGCATCAAGCTGGGATTCACCCAGGTAGAATCCGGCGGATAAGCGGGGAAGGTGGAGCCAATCGCAGCGCGTGAGTCTCAGCTCGGTGTCTCACTTCTCTTTGTCCGTCTGGGACAGGGCGACGTCGGCGTGGCGATGGGCAAACTGTACGGCAACGACTTCAGCCAGACCACCATCTCCCGATTCGAAGCTCTCAACCTGAGCTTTAAGAACATGTGCAAGCTGAAGCCGCTGCTGGAGAAGTGGCTGAGTGACGCAGGTAAACAAGGTCGGCCATCTCCTGGATGGAGAGACGAGAGCTTATTCCCAGCAGTTTGTCATTGTGCATGACTTTAAAGTAAAGAAATGACCTGGAATAATAGCATGAGGGCAAATGTAGCTAAAACAAATGTTTGTTATTATTAGTTATTAAAAAGCCTGCGGAGGGACGGACATTTTTCAGAGGAAATAAATAAATAAGTGAATACCTTTATCTAAGAATAAAATTGTAAACTTGATTGAAACAAATAGGCTAATCTCTGAGATTGAAGTTATAAATTGGGTGCTGTGTCCCCTCCCACAGAAAACATGGCAGTAGACAGCATGCTGCCCAGCCCTTCCTCTCTCTCCTCCCCCATGCTGGGCATCGAGGGTCTGTCCGGCCGGCGCAGGAAGAAACGCACCAGCATCGAGACCAACGTGCGAGTGGCCTTAGAGCGCAACTTCCACATGGTAAGAGTACACATCTAACAGAAGGAACAAAAAAACATCTCTGTGCACGTAGCATATTCGACAGCGCAGCCTGAGCTTTTCATTCTTTTTCATTCTTTGTGAATTATAAATGTGATAATGGAAACAAATGAAAAAGCTCTTTCTGCTTTTCCTTTCACTATTGATCTGTGATTTACTTGTTATTGTCTATAAAAACACATTAGTTTAGCCGTCCAAATTTATTTAAGATTTCCAAATATATAGTTGTAAATTCTATTATAAAAAAAACTTTTGTTGTACGTTCAAGATTAAAAACTCAAATTAACATAAAAAGTCATAAATTTGTTCAAAATAATCCACTGAGAGGTTTTTCTCTCGAGGAGGCACATCGCACGCATCAGTCAACCTCAACACACAAATAAATCATGTTCATATCATACATTTTGCATTTATCAGTATCACATTGTTACAGACTAATCATCCGAGGGGCCCACGTGGGCGTTTAAGGTAAAACTTCCCCTTTCCCTCCTCAGAACCAGAAGCCTACCTCGGAGGAGATCCTGCTCATGGCCGAGCAGCTCAACATGGAGAAGGAGGTGATCCGCGTTTGGTTCTGCAACCGCAGGCAGAAGGAGAAACGCATCAACCCGTCCAGCAGCACCACGCCTCCCCTGCCCAGCCAGACGTCGCCCATCGGGACACACAAAGCCTGCTACAGCCCGCACATGGTGCGCCCCCCCTCCCGCCCCATCGGCCGCTCATTGACCCATCGGTTGTAGAAGTGTGTCCTGATCCCTCTTTCTCCCACTGCAGATATCGAGTCACGGTCTGTCCCAGGTCACCACCTGCCTCAGCACAACAGGTGAGCTCGGCCCCAACCGCTGTTTGACCCGTCGACTTGTTGTTAAAGGGAAGCTTTTTGGAACCCTGAGGCCGAACACGGGGAGATTAAAGAAGTTGATGTTGTTTGTGTTGTCGGAGCCCTTTTTTCCTTTCGCCGGCCGGATGAAACCCTGAAGAATCGTCACTTTAAAGAAAACGATTTCTGCGAGAGGGAGTGAAATAGAAAACAGGGTTTGGTGACGACATGGAGGCACAGGTCCCATCTCGAGTTGTTTACCTCCATGAGTCAGTTTTATAGACCTCGGGCTACAGAGCTATCCCCGCCCTCACAGCTGTAACAGATGGCCTGACAGGGAACAATCACAGCTGGGAAACGTATCAAAGCTCCCTGTCGGCTCCGGAATGGAGCCATAACTCATCGTCCCTCTTCTTCTTCCTCTCTTCACCTTCAGCTGCGAGCTCTTCAGCATCCTGCCCCATGACTCCCGTCAGCTCCGCCACAGTTGGCTCCTCCTCTTCTTCTGTGACTCCGCCCCCTCACAGCACAGCTAGCCCCGTCCCTCCCACCACCGGGTGAGTGTTTATGCTTTTTAGTTTTTATCTGGGATCCACAACACTGCACTTCTTTGTTGAGTATTTAGCACTTCAGCTCGACTTGGATCCATCCAACAAAATAAGTGTTGGAAAATTTAAGTGATTGCAAAGTACAAACAATGGAGAATCTCCTGCCTTTTGTGTATATATATTCTAAAGTATACATAGACACATTTTTTTTCAACTGTGGGACTGATATACTTTTAATTTTTAAATCCATAGTTAAATGAAAATCATGAATCTATAAAAGAAAAAAAGAACCCCTTTACTTAATAAAGGGAGAAACATAATTGTCATAATTGAAGACCTGCATGAAACTCTGTTAACCCGACATGTCCTGATACATGTCGGGTTAACAGGTTACATCTATGGCACTCAGCCGTTTACACTGCTGCTACTGCAATTCAACACACACACACACACGTCTGCTGCACAAATAAGTGGGAGAAGCTGCTGGTGCCTCAGTCAAAGCACAAGCCGAGTTTCAAAGTCCTCCAGTCACCATTAAGTTAACCTGCCGGCTGTTTCTCTCCACGGTTTGAATTTTTTCTTTCCACGTTTCAGGATCACAATGATGGGAGTAAGCACAGGGATGAACCAGGCCCTCATCGGCAGCCACCCCCTGGCTACCATGCAAGGTGTGTGTGTGTGTGTCTCTATGTGCGTGTGCATCTTTCAGGCTGCCCCCCCTCCAGCCCATCAAGTCTCCATTTCTAAAGACCTCTTCCCATTTCATCCATTCTGCTCAAAATGAATTTTCTCGCCGCCTCGTCAACCGTAGCCGACAGCGAGCCTTGCTGCGCTCCTCCTCCTCCTCCTCAGCACAAACTTGTTGGATCGCTCAGTATGGTGAAAGATTCAATTTGATTCTCATATAATAGCCCCGCTATTATCACAAAGTGAGCAAAGCCCCTCGTGGCAAAGCTTAGGAGGCCAGGTCAGCTTGCAGTAAACAGTTGAACAGGCACAATCCCCTCCCTCCTCATCACTAAGGCCTGTCGGCTAAATAACTTCTTTTCTAAATGGCCCTTTTTGAAGAAGGCGATTTGCCGCCAAATCAATTAAGCATCACAAATAAGGTCGGTCGGGCTCAGCTTTGAATCCATGATCCATCTCCCCACAGCGGCCATTCAGACCTCCTGCTCCCTCTGGGCCACGTGTTGCTGAGCAGGAGGCGCCTGCTGCGCAGACTGCAGCTCTGGCGCTGCCGCCCTCTGATAGTAACGGGCTGAAGAAAGAGGAGATTAAGACACACGCACTCGCACACACACATGAACAGATACACGTGTTTACACTCGGGCGCTGTAATTGATAGAAGTGTTGACTATTACAGCGGAACTCAAAGGGCAGTTTGACTGACGGCAACGATACCAGCAATAGTTTCTTCTACATATACAGATGATGCATTTTTTAAGTTGCCAAACAAATGAGCAAAAGTCTTGAATCAAACATCTATTATGATTATATGATTATCATTTCCAAATGGCTGGGGATCAGAATCCGGTCCTCAAATGCATTTCATCACCATCATGGGACCACGCGTGTGTGTGTGGGAAGCAGTGATACGATCGCCATCTTCACGGCTCCGCTGACTGTCATTGGTCATTGCATTAAAGGCTCGCGTGTTCATTACCTCCACATGTAAATAGAAACTGACTCATTGGTCACAAAACAGTAATCCCTGCAGGTTTCTGCAGGTGTGAAGATCTTGGTTTTGTTTAGTTTGGTGAACTGGTCCCTTTAACCATTCGTGCCATCCTGTCAATCATTTATTGCCCTGTAGGTAAGAGGCTGTCTTCATGTGTGCCTCTGGTTAACGATGATGTGTTCACTGACTCCCCTTTGCTTCTTGTCTCTTTCTATCTTCTTCATCCTCCGTCAACCACTGTACCTGTTCCATCCTTCTCCTTCCCTCTTGTTCTGTCCTTTGTCTTCTTGCTGCTCCGTCTGTGCTCCCCGTCTCTCTTCATCACCCCTCACACCGTCTCCTTGCTCGTCCTCCATCCCTCCTCCTCCCTGAGCAGCTCTGGCAGCCGGCAGCGGCCAGCCACCCATCTCCGGCCCCGAGGGGGGAGCGGCTCACATGCTCCTGGGCGGTCCCGGGTGTCCCACCGTACCCCACTCCCTCCGGCCCTCCTTCTTCCTCAACCGCCCGACCCTCCTCCCCATGGTGACCGGCTCCATGGCGACGCCCTCGACGCCCGCAATGGGACTGGTCAGCGGCGTCGGCGGGTGCCGCCCGCGGCTCTCCTTTTGCCAGTCTCCGCCCCCTGGCGCCAGCGACGCCATGAGCCCGACATCGTGCCACGAGGAGTCCCCGTCCCCTTGCTCAAGCCCCGCCTCCTTCTGTTCCTTCAGCGAAGCCTCGCCGCCGCCCCTGGGAGGGGCCATGGCAGAGTGATCTCCGACTGACAGCCAAAGTATCAGCAGAGGACGAGGAGGAGGAAGAAGAGGAAGAGTAAACGGAGCTTTAAAAAAAATCTTAAATTTACAAACCTCGTCTTTAACCAAAGCCATCTCTCTGTCCGATCCGTCTCCCATAGCGCGTCTCTCTCTCTGTGTACCTGCTGGAGTCTTCTAAAGCCAAAAATATACACCGACGGATGACGGGAGCCAGCAGAGAGAGAGGGAGGATGGAGAGGATGGAGAGAACTGAAGAGCGGAGGAGGGGGGGGGGGGGATTTTAAACCAAATAGTGATCTACAGCTGGAGAACTGGCGCTGAGGAGTGTTGTTTTTGTGCTTGGCAGCGGGACGCGAGGAGCTCGCTGAGGGCCGGGATGAGAAGCCAGACTGTGTGTGAAAAAACGGGAGGTAACCGAATTAAAAAACAAAAGAAACAAGAAACAAAAGATGCTCAAAGGGGGAAACACAAATAAACAAAGATTAAAACCAAAATCTCCAAATACCAAAAAACTGAAAACCAAAAAAGACAACAAACGAGAAAAAAACAAGCAAACGGAGAGAAAAGCTTTAGTTCACATCCTGATCCGTCCAGGTTCAGTTCACTTCACCCTCCTTCTTCATGCAACCATCAAGCATTCTACTCAGGATTTCCTTTAGTCCCATTTCCAGGTTTTATACAACATTGATCATTTTGTATTCATCACTCTTTATGGTATTCCTCGTGAAGCGTCCCACATGCAGGATATCTACCTCTCGCCTTACAGCGTTACACTGACGAACGTACCTTGCATTGGAAAAGACTGTGTTTGTTTTCAACAGCCTGCCGTGGCAGACGGGTGGGGTTTACCGCCAGTATTGAGATAGCGAGATAGATCTCAACACCTGCTAACTGGAGTTCAAAGCTAACTTCAGAAAGCTGGTATTCATTAAATCTCACCACGTGGTGGAAGACGCCCCACTGGCACGTCAACGGGACAAAACCTGCATGATGTATTGTTTTCTTTCTTTAAAATAGCCACAATGTTTTGGGGAAATTATTTTAAATTCATTTAAAAAGAACATTCCCATCAAGTTTTTCATCGCCATTGTCATCATCCATATTGTCATTGTTGTCGTTAACGTCTGCTCGAGTGCACACACTCACCCCTTCTTCTGCCGCCCACCAGGAGGACCCCCGGGGGGACGTGGACACGTTTATTCTCCTTTATTCATTATCGCCCCACACGCGCTCGTACCACCTCCATGTCCCCCTCCACACCGCTCCTCTACCACCAGACAGCCACCTGGATACCAAAGCACGACCTCTGGCAGCGTTGTCTCTCGATTCGCCCGGGAGACGGGTGTCCACTCTGCAGAGTCTCGCACACACACAACAGCATAAGAAAGAGTCCAAACCAAAAAAAAAAAAAAAAGAGAACAAAAGAACGGTGAGGCACCGGCGTTTCTCTTACTGCCCCCGAACCCCCGCCCTCCCATCGCCCCCCCCCCGCTTTGTCTCCAGAGGTCCAATCAAAGGGTCCAAAGGGAAGAGGAGACAAGGAGGGAGAAGAAGCGGAGGAGGCGAATGGTAAGACTGCAGGGGCAAAGGAAGACGAGGAGGAAGAGGAGCAGGAGGTGCGCTCAAAGCGGCGGACCAAAAAACCAAAAAGTAAACCAAAAACCAAAAGCTACTACTACTGCTACTTATTATGTGTAAGTGAACTGTAAACGAAACCAAATACAGACGCCGAGGGGGGGGGGGGGGGTAAGGGCCTGTCTGTCTGTTTGTCTTTAGCTGTGATTGCCGTTGTTGTATCGACAGACAGAAGCGGTTCCCTCCCTCGTTCCTTTTACCTGGAAGGATACGAATACTGTATGAAACAACCTCAACAGACTGACTTTGAATATATATATATTTTTGTTTTTTGCTTTCCATAGTGTGTCTATTAATGCTGTATGGATTTGTCTCACTGCTTTCTACTTAATGGGGTGGGGGGGTGTTTGGTGCGGCGTGTTGCCTACTCGGGCCTTTTCTTTCTGTAGCTTCCAGGACAAAAACAGACAACCAAACCAAATAGAACAACCAAAACAAATAGAACAACCAAACCAATGCACAAAGAGTGTGTGTGCGCGCGTGTGTGTGACAGCATGTGTCAGTATAAAGATAATAACCGTAAAACACACAACACTGTCTCCCTCATGGAGGCCTGTTGGACGGAAGTGTCGCTTAATGCTTATTTTACAGACTTTCAAGCTGGACCCACTTGCTTATCCCTAAAACCAAGCGAAAGGCCAACGAGATCTTTTAAAGCTCATTTTGTTACCAAATAATGGCAAAGATCCATCTCGCCATTTGCTAAATTTGCTGTGATTCGCTGTTATTAACCGTCAGATTTTATTTTAGCTGACAAGGTTTGAGCACAGTTCACAAGATGGCAAAGGTTTATTATTTGTTCCATGTTTTGATACCTAACAGGCCTCTGGCGGGAGGAAAGGCTCGAGGCCCGGGCTGAAAACAACACACGCGTACTGAAGGCAACCATTGATGAAGATGATGGGGGGGGGGGGGGGGGGGCTGCCGTCTTATTAGAGGCTGAAAACGTCCACTGTTAGAGGGAACGTATCCATTAGTTCTTCTAGGTTTTTGTAGGGGGGGGGGGGGGTCTATGTTACCCATTGCTGATGTATAAAGACGGGGATTATTATCTCTTGACGATGGCGACCGCAGACGACGGATTTAAGAACCAAAAGCTTTAAAACTCTTTCTCTCTCACGGGCTCTTTGTTGAAAAAAAATAGTATTTGTATTTATTGTGTGGGGGAGGCGTGTGCTTTTCTCGGGGGTGTGGAAGACGGTCCGTTTGTATTTTATTAACTTCTCGCTCTTATTTATTGACTCCTTATTTATGTATTTATTGGATTCTATTGTCTTTCTGGATCTTTGTACTAGTATTTTCAGGGGTTGTTGTGAGGCTTGTATCTGCAGAGGGGGGGGGGGGTTGGGGGTTATTCTTGAGATCGCGACAAGAAGAGAAGATGCCAAACGAATGTTTCAAAGCAAAACCAAACCTAAAGACGGTTGTGACCTGAGACGGGGGAGAAAGTAGCAGGGACACTGTGACGGAGGAGACGCTGTGTTTAAACCACCGCTGTGTTGCTATTTGTCGATATTCAGTCCGACACGCCGGTTTATTTTTTTAAAGACACTTTGAGTTTCCCGTCTTAGAACAGACTGGTTGCACGAGCTCCTCGTTAATGAAGCCGCAGCCTCGTCACCGTCGATTAAGTCGAGGTTAAACACGCAGCGTCCACAGCGCTCCGGTACAAGTGGGGAGGATGGCGGCCCATTGTAGCAAGTTAGCCTCTGCTAGCAACACCAACACGTCATTAAACAGCATTTTGCACACACAGGTGTTGGACAGTGCTGCTTGTCCTTGTGTCCTTGTGTTGAGCTGCCATCTAGGATTTTGACGTTGATGTTTTTCCAATTTTAATTTCCACCTTTGCAGTTAAAAGGTTTCAAAATGGGAATTTTGATTTTCCCACCGTTTTCCCAATGTTACTAATAATAATGAGTTACATTTCACTAAAATCTCGTTACAAATGCTAAGCTAGCAATGGCTAGCTCGATAGCGCGTTACAAAACAACGCCATAGAAGACACCTACTGATCAGCAGCTACCTTTAATATATAGACTCAGTCATGTGACAGCTTGTGATGCTAACTTCTCCTCGCGAGTCTTGTTGTTACCGTATTCATCACTCGTCTATTACGAAGAGCTCGTGCAACCCGGTCAGCTGCTTCAGGACTTTTCCCAGAGTCGTGCTGTCAGGCGCCAGGACGGCCAGACGCCGGCAGCTCCACGTTAACGTGAACCCTTAACGTTCGCCCCACTTTCGGGCTCCCGTCCCGTTGAGTGACTTTCCTCCGCTCACGTTTCCACCTGTGCTCCTGCAAAAGCTTTCTGATTTTAAACTCTTACCTCGGATACTCTGATGAAAAAACCAACCAAATAGACATTCGAGCTTTAATGACACATACAGCCTAAGAAGTGGGAAAAGAGACGTGACCCGTCTCAACTCAGGAGCGGGGGCGTGAAACTAAGAAGGTGTTCACTTGTTCTGATGGCTTTAACAGAATACACCACGTCCTGGTGGCTGTGTAAGGTGTGTGTGTGTGTGTGTGTGTGTGTGTGTGTGTGTGTGTGTGTGTTCATCACTGCCGTCGGAGGAAAGCATCTCAACTCCCATGTTTTATTTAAAAGATGAACTTGTGCTGTAGAGGAAGCAAATATCCACTGCAGAGCTTCAAATCTGCACGGGACATTTCGATTTTTACGGTTGGCGTTTTTCTCCGGCCTCCGGCGGCGGTGCAGCTCTACGTGTGCCTGCGTAGTCCGGCTCGGCTGTGATGGACAGAGAATGATACCAAAGTTAAAACTAGCACAGTTAGAGGCTGCACTACAGACACAACACACACACACACACAGTCATTCCGCGTGTAAATACACATTCAGGACTCTTGTTAGGGACTGTATGCTAAAATGTCGTCAATATGAAATCACTGTCAGACAATAAGAGCACTTCAGGCCTTGACAGTTTTCTACTGTAGTTCTTCTGTGGCTATGAATGTTCATTTTAATACTCTGTTCAACTTTCCAAGTCACCGTGACTGATTAAAGACTTTGTTTGCTTTTCTTTTGCCTTGAGAACATGAAATGTAAAACCTGACGTTAAAAAAAGAGAGAGAATAACTTCAGTCGATCATTCTTTGCCCCGTTTCGTCGCTCATTTATTTAGGAAAAAGAATACAAAAGAAACATTTTCTTTTCTATTTTTACTACAATGCAGCTTAAATCCAAAGGTTAAGAGGACAGCAAAGATAAATTTTACTGCTAAAGAAAAAAACCTCAATAGTGAAAACCAAAGAGCTCCACTGTATCTTCTCACCTTCATTTTCTTTTTGTACAACTACCATGTTTTTTTTTCTGATGGCTGTGAACTCCAAAAGTATTCTTCAATATAGCCTAATGGTGGTGATGATGATGATGATGGCGATGAACAGAAAAGATGAAACAAACTCCGCTCTGTAAGCTTTAGTACCTGTTTTTCTGTTTTGAAGTATGCTTACGATATGCTGTTCTTTGACCTCGAGGCTCTCTCTGTCTGAGTTGATTCTATAAACTGATTCTGTTGGAAACGTTTGAGTTTGAAACTGCTCCCTAATGTCCTTGAACTCATCGCTCTCTGTGTGCCTGTTGTTTGGGGGGCCAGGGAAACGGGGACAAAACAAACCTGTAAGTGTTAGGAATAAAGTGCGAATTAGACCAACGTCATCTCCCGTGTCTTTGTTGTCTATATATGAAATAATTGAGAAAAAATGGGACTGCCAGAATAAACTGGAAAGATGATATTGACATTTGTAGTACTTTAATATACTTTAATATATTGTAGTACTTTAATATATATATATATATATATATATATATATGGGTTAAAAACGTTTTGAATAAAGTGTGTGTCTTAAAATGTTGGCAAAATAATCAAACCCCGACCATTTATACATCTATAATAAAGCTGCATTAATAATGTATGAGTATAAACAGTTGTACAACCATTTAATCCAGAATAAAAAGGGAAAGTTGATGCAGATGTACCTTCGGTGGCAACAATAGGTTCCTCTCGTCGTAAAGAACAGATCAAAAGGCCTGAAGAGGATCCTCTGGCCACGTGTGGATCCTCTCTGTCAGGGAGAACCGGTGGGGGCAGTGGGTCGGCATCACCTCGGGATGCAGTAGCCACTCCTGGCTGAGTTATTGCCCGAAGGCTGGTCAGGCAAAGGCTGCCCAAGTAAGCGTAATCAGTTCTGCAAATATGTTGCCCCCCCTAATATTGTCGTCAACAATGCAGAGGTGTTGTCCAACCAGACAAACACCTGCTTTCCCTCACGGTATAGCGGAAAATGTTTGAGCGCTGGCTCTTTAGCAGACTCCTGTGGTCCTGAGCAGTGTCCTGTTCTACACCACTGCGCGCCGCCTCCGGTGTCAGGCATCTGCTGTGACATGCAAAATGCCCCAGGGGCTCTCTGGGGATAAGATAGTGTTTTGATGCTACTATTGTCCCGAGACTTGGCATACAAGTGAAGGCTGTGCGGCCTGCATCCGATATGTCGGTCTTCACGACCCGGCTGGAGGCCGGCATCGGAATTGATGCTTATACCCTTGGAATAGGGTAAAAACCTCCCTGGGGTCTGATGCATGAACTGCCCAGTAGCCAATCTGCTGCTGGAAGAAATAACCAAAGGCTGGCCCTGAGACCTCATTTCTTGGCCACCTTGCTTGGAGTTTTTTTGACAACGATTGGGCCCCAGGTTCGGCGGAAGCCTGGAAGAACATATCGTAGGGTTGCATAGGTGCAAGCCACTATCTAGGCGGCCTGTGGCAGCTACTGGGGTTAGCTGGGGGCTGAGGAGGGCCAAAGTGGAACCCCATAGATATGCTGGCATGTTCCTGTGAAGAAACAGAACTGCTGTCTGCCCTGGCTAAACAGCTCCTCAGGCTTCCACGGGGAGACTACGGAGGATTCTCCGATATGTCTCTGACAGGGGTGACTGCGCCAGCCAAACCCAGCAGCGATTCTGGAGCAGGGTGGACATCAGACGCCCAAGTTCCCTCAATATCAGGGTAAACATCTGCAGTGAAATATGACTGAGGCCGGTGACGGAAGTGCCAAAAGGTAGCCTGCTGCAGCAAAGCTGAGAGGGCAAGCATGAGGTGGAAAAGGGAGATGCCGATAAGGCTCACCACCCTGTTGTGTCTCCAGCCTTCAGGCTGAAGAGGAGCTATACAGGTCCCATGGCCTGGAGAGTTAAACATAGCCACTAGTTAATGCAGTCTTCTGAGATAGCTTGAGCAAGGGCACTCTGGCTCTGCAGAAATCAGACCAATAGACATTCCTGGCTGTGAGGAGGGAGTGAGGACACTGCCTTCACTAGAATAGTTACTGTAGATAATATGTCCCACCAGTTAGCTTGAGTGAGATCACTTCTGCTACTGTGGAAGCACGCAGAAAATATCCTATCCGTACAGTGAGAGGGGACACTCTTCACCAGGGTATTTTGCTGCAGATATCGGGGTCCCACCAGTTAGCTCGAGCAGGAGCACTACTGCTACTGTGGAGACAGTGTTGACGACTGCTGACGGGAGGTCTTAGTCCTGATGGACCTCACGTGACGTGTCGTGTGTTAGTATCTCACAAGTTAGCATACGGTGCTAACTGGGACGGGCGGTGCAATAGCGTAGCTTCCTCTACGCTCTCGTTAACGCGGCCCTTGGTCAGCTGAGCGCAGCAGCGAGCTGCCAACCATAAAGCGAACGGCGTTAGAAACTATTTGCATCAATCTCACCGATTGCCGTCTTTGCTGCCTCTGGCGGTCAGTAAGGATGAAATAGATCACGGTATGCTTTAGGGCGGGCTACCTTGTGATTGACAGGTTGCTACCAGAGTCGTGAACAGCGTCTCGACTTCATTCTCCACAGTCCAAATAGGGTTACGCTTGTTTACTGGCTCATTGATTCAAGTCCTCGATGTATTTGCTCTGAATTGTATATAAAGCTTCTTGTGTGTAAAGGTTGAGAACTGAACACAAAGGAGCAGTCAGCAGTTTTCTCATAAGCTGTAGAGCAAAAATGGAGATAAAACAAGGGTGTATACAGCTGCTTTAAAAAAAAAAATCGGATCTCTAAAGTTTTAAACCAACACAAAGAAACTACTTGGATGAAGATAATGGATTGTGGCAGGTTCGTCCTACGGGGGTCCCGGAATGACGAGAATGCAGCGGCCTGTTCCATGTTACACTCTTTATTTTAATGTTCATACATAATAATAGACAGCCGGCTCCAGCCTCGCTCAGCACTCTCTCGCTGTCGCTGGATTTCTCCCACTTAAAGGTAGAACACACAGACACACTGATTAATCTCAGCTGAGGCCAATTGCCTCCCCCGGCACCGTTCCCTGAACCACTCCCCTCTCCGTCCCCCCTGGAGCCGAGCCAAACCGCGCCCGCCACCACACACACTTTCTCACTAGTTATAGGGAACACAAATCTATATTCTTACTTGACAAAGCAGCAAATCATACAGGAGAGAGAGCGCGTTGGGAAAACTTAAATAATGTTTGGTCTTAAGTCACAGTAGCTGAAGCATTGTTGCTTTAGAACGCCACAGAGTGTGTGACCTCCCAGCAGAGAAGCCTGGATGAGTAACTAGTGTGTGTTATCTCAACCAGACGGAGACACAGACCTCGGAGAAGCCTTGACGCATGTCTCATGTGTATATGTCATGAATTGGGAGACTAAGACGCAGACCTTCCACCTTCAAGCATAACGTGTGTGTGTTCTCAAGTATATAAATCAGAGGGCTGAGACGCAGACCTCCGAGCAGCAACTCAACACACAACTTGTTTCAACTCTGCTCCTACTTGCTAGTGTTCTTTAATAAATGTCCTGTTCAATGATTTTACACACGTGTTGATGAGGACGGTCTTAATCAATGCGTCTCATGTTTTATTGTTTAATGGAAAGTTAAACCCTCTTCAGATATCTGTGAAGAATCACAGCTTTGCCCCTAAAATGTTCACTCTTCTTGCTCTTTTGATGGACGTCTGCAGGTCAAAGACTCGTCCATTTATCCTCAGAGACAACAGAGAACACTGAATATTCAGATCATTGTAGATACTACGACCACAACATGTGCTGATAAGACGCAGGATTTACAAATGTTATTTTGTTACGATAAAATGATCTCAGGCGATGTGAGTCTTCCATTTGCAGCAACTCCCAGCATGCTTTAAACCAGTGAAGTGAAGAACACGACGTTTAGAGTCCAAAGGGAAACAACATGCATGTGATTGTGGCTGCAGTCACAGAGGGGAAGCACATGGAATCACAACAACACACAAACATCTGGAGCATTTATTGAACAGCAGGACAAAGGTACAAAAAGGGGAAATGGAGCAACTTCATTCCACCTTCATCTACAAAACAAGAAGTGATTCAGAGCATCACTGTTCAACTCCCACGAAACCAAGAAGGAAAACATCCCTTGATCCAAAACAGCAGCAAGAAATAGTCAATAACATTTCAATCAGTGTGCTCGGATGATTCAAACCCAAATTTAAATAATATGATTCTTTAAAAGTGATCAAAATACGTTTTTATGGAAGTAAATCTGTGTCATCGGATTTTGAAAGAAAAAGGTGATTGAATTTCTAGCACGGCAGCGGCTTTAGCGGAGCGTGTGCAGACGCATAACCCCGACAGTACGTGCAGGTTATGCGGTTTACATGCACGACCATATCATGTCTAACGGTGATGGGGCTTCGGTGTGTTTAACTCTATTACATGCCATCAGTGTGGTTTGAGCCTGTAAGATTCAGTAATAGACAGCTGACATTTGTACATTGGACGTGAAATAAGCGGAAGTTAAACGAGATGACGTTCGGTTGTGGTTGTTTTTTCAAGCTCTCAGTACGATGTCATATATTATATAGTATCATAAAAAACCCACCAAAAACACGAACATATTACACAAATACACATTATAGTGTGACAAAGGTTTATTGTCCCATACGACCTTACAGTTGTGAAGCAGAGATTGTCAGTCATTGAATTTTAATAAAGTTCTTAAAAGTAAAGACAGTTGAGTAGAAGTGATACTAGTTTGACTTTATCAAACCCCATCACTGTTGGCAATGATCGTGCATGTAAACAGTGTAGGAGCGGTCGGTAAAATCAACGCGCATTTGCTCGTATTGTCACTTCAATATTCTTTATTCATTGTTCGGCAAAAACAACCTAAATCACACTCAAAATAAAAAGGAGAATTCAATACGTAATGCGGTCAAAAATAGTATCTCCTTCCGCTCTCGAAATAGAAAACACACCTGGCCTTACTCAGGTGACATTTAAATAGCCGACGCCCCCTGACATCATCATTACATCATCACGAATAAAACAACAGAAAAGGCAGTTTCATTATGCACGATACAAATGTAGTGGAATGGCTTCTACAAACAGCATAACCTGCACGTACTGTCGGGGTTATGCGTCTGCACACGCTCCGCTAAAGCCGCTGCCCCCCACTACGCTGCAGCGGCTCCTATGCGCTCAAAACTCCGCCAATCACTCCTAATAGCTCGTCGAAGTGTAACAGGTGGAACCAACCAGGAAAAAGTTACATTTAATATGTGATTTAATTTGAATTTAGAACAATTATTTCACATAACCATACTTTAAATAGAGACACCTGTCCTACTCACCGGTGAGTTTCTTCTACTGAGAGGGGCATATTAACCAGACCACAAAATACCAATGCCCCGTGCCGACACACACTTAACCTACTGTCGGTAACGACACTAACAACATATATGCTTGAATGCGATAAACTCCAGATCAAGCTTAACACTCTAAACACACTAAATAAATGCAAAAAAAACATACAATTAAATTGTTTGTAAACCCATAACCAAAATGTCATTGCATATGATAAACATATTCCACAGTTGAAGTTCACCGTTTTCACATTCAGTTCAAAATGGTCGAGCCACGGTCCTCCACGTGTATTGAACTGTTCCCAAAAACATTACCGTCCCGGACACGTTGCTGTTCGTTGACGACGTGGAGTCATGTGTGGCAGGGTATTACTCACAAACCACCGTCGGTCAGTGGCGGGGGAGAGGGGGGGGGGAAGAGGGCAGGTGAGCTGCGGGCACGCCGAGGACTGTAGTGGCGAGACGGCGGACTGTCCTTGTTCGCTGGCGACGAACTAACAACGAAACCGAACTTTACGAGCTAGCGAGGACATTAGCCTCAGGCTACAACGAGCTACACTTTTTCACGTCTAACGGATGATCTTCAGAGCTGGAGGCGTAGACTCCTCCTTCCTCCACTTGGCCGCTCCGACCGTCACTCCTCCGCGACACGAACACAACACCAACAACTTAAACCTAAACTTGCAATCGACTAACTTCTTCTTAATCGCAGGTGCGCACCCCGGGCGCCGCCATCCTCTTCTCCGTCGTTCCTCGTCTTCTCCTTGTCCCGCCCCCTCCACTCTCTCCATTCGCCAGCGCACCAACTTTTCAGTCACTGATTGGCTGGACCTGTGGTCAAGTTCTGTGGTGCTATTGGGTGTGGAACTTAGGATTGATGTCCCAAAGTAATTGCAAGGGCTGCATATAAATAAATATGTCCACACTCTGGGTGTACCCCTACATTCCCGCCTTTCAAACCCTGCCACATCATAGACTTTCCCACAAATTGGGCTCCCTTAGAAGTCCAAAGAGCCCATGCTCTCTTTTTCATCATTTTTTACCCATCAATAACAGAGGTAGACATGTACCTTACAGCATACAAACTCAACTTCAATATCACACACATTACATGAAATCGATACACACAAACAAAATGGAACACTCATTTGGGTACAAAATCTTTAAACCTGCTAGGGAGCTGACCTCTGGTGCTTCTGTGGGGCCTGACAGGCCTCTGACTAGCCTCACTGTCATCCCCAGATCTGTCTGCCTCATCTGACTGTGCGCCCCCATGCGTGCCTCCCTCCCCAGTGCTTGGAATCCCACCATGTTCGCTCTGCATACTCCCAACTTCCTCCCCATCAGTGTCAGCGGTGTCGTCTTGAGAGCTATGGTGGGGATATGTATTGCAAGCGTGTCGTGCATGGGGATAGCTACGGGGAATACACACTATGTCATAGGCATCCGAGTCTGAATCGTGGTATGTGGGTCTACGCTCTCGTGTGGGGTTGGCCGGCATAAGGGCCTCAAAGACGCAGGGTTTCATTTGATCCCTATGTACCACCTTGGTAGGGCCACCAGCCTCAGGCTTGACAGTATACGCAGGCATGTCTGGATGGTTCTGTGCGATGACAAGATAGGGGTCTGGTTCCCACTTATCCTGGATTTTCTTCCTGCCACGTGGTTTATGGTTCCTCAGCAGAATTCTGTCTCCAGGACGGATAAGTGCGCCACGTGCCCGCCGATCATACAGCCTTTTGCGTCGCTTGGAGGCATCTTGCGTCGCTGCCCTTGCTGCATCTGCCGCCACGCGAAGTCTCTGATGATGATTTAGCACCCAGTCATCCAGATTCTCTGCCCCACTGTCGTCGAAATCCATTCCCCCAAGGATATCTCTGGGCAGTCGTGCATCTCTTCCAAAAAGCAAATAGAACGGAGAGTAACCTGTAGATGAATGAATGTGGCTATTGTATGCCATCACCAATTCCGGCAAGTGCTCTTTCCAGTTCCTCTTCTTGTTAGCTGGGAGAGACCGCAGCATGTCGTGCATAGTGCGATTGAATCTTTCGCACTGGCCGTTTCCCTGCGGGTGGTAGGGCGTTGTTCTGCTTTTGGCAATGCCATATACATGACATAACTCTTTTATCACGCCGGCCTCAAAATTGCGACCTTGGTCGCTGTGTAGTCGGGCGGGACACCCATAGCAGGCAAACCAGTGTTTGACTAAAGCGGCGGCTGTGGTCCGAGCCGACTGGTCTTTGGTGGGCACGGCCACAGTAAATCGCGTGAACATATCCGTGAGGACCAGGACGTTTTCATATCCACCAGTAGATGGCTCTAGCAAGGTATAGTCCATGGCCAGGACCTCTAGCGGGACCGTAACATTGCTGCAAACCATTGAGGCCTGCTTCTTCGGGAATACATCTTTGGCTAGAATGCACCTTTTGCACTTCTGCACCCATACCTGGACGTCCTTGGACATTGAAGCCCAATAGTACCCCCTCTTCAACTTGGCCAAAGTGCCCTTCACACTAAAGTGACCACCATGGTCGTGGTGAGATTCATAAATGGGGTGCTGTAGCGGCTTGGGCACCATCAGCTGACAGATGTTCACCCCGTCACGTGGGTCTTGCAAGTCTCTGACCAGAACCCCCTGTTGGATTCTCAAACGTTCCCACTGTCCACACACTTTCCGCTGTGACAGGCTCATGTCTCGCGACTGTTTCTTGTTAGGCCTCATACCCATCTTCACAGCCTCCACTATGGGTCCCAGATCCTGGTCCTTCATTTGGAGTTCTCGAACCTCGTCCCAACTATAACCACAAACTCTGGTTCCTGGGGTGGCCTGCACAACCTGGACCTGTCCTGCTTCCTTAGACTGGTCTTTACGTGCAGGCCACAAGCTGGCTCTCACTTCATCTTCCCCGATCACCAGGAAGTCTTTACCAGTGTCTTCGGTCTCTGGTTCGATAGTCACAGGTAGGCGGGATAGCACATCAGCATTCTGGTTAGACTTCCCTGGCTTATAGTGGACCTCGAAGTTGAATTCCGCTAACTGGGCCACCCACCTTTGTTCAACGGCCCCGAGGTTAGCGGTCTCCAAATGCCGGAGCGGGTTATGGTCTGTGACCACTGTGAATTTTGCATACATTAGCAAGTCACGGAATTTCTCTGTGACGGCCCATTTCAGCGCGAGGAGCTCTAATTTAAATGCGCTGTAATTTTTATCATTCCGCTCTGAGCCCCTTAGGCCCCGACTTGCGTATGCGATCACACGC
This sequence comes from Gasterosteus aculeatus, assembly GCF_964276395.1. Taxonomy (NCBI): domain Eukaryota; kingdom Metazoa; phylum Chordata; class Actinopteri; order Perciformes; family Gasterosteidae; genus Gasterosteus; species Gasterosteus aculeatus. The sequence continues at coordinate 3,342,944 of NC_135697.1, forward strand.
TCAACGCCATCCTGACGTTGGCTTAGCACGGCTCCAAGCCCCTGGCGACTTCCATCGGTTGTTACTATAAACGGAATCCGGTAGTCGGGGTAAGCAAGCACGGGGGGAGCCATCAAGCAAGCTCTAAGCTTATCAAAAGCTATTTGACATACTTCACTCCATGAAAAAGACTGGTGCTGCGCTCCCCTGTCCCCTTTTTTAAAGGTGCCCATCAGGACGTGTAAGGGCCTAGCCACCTGTGCAAACTGAGGGACGAAACGGCGGTAATAGGACATGAACCCTACCACCTGTCTCACATCTCTAGCAGACCTGGGAGTGGGCCAATTCTCCAGGACGCTGACCTTCTCCATGTCCACTTGGACCCCTGCTGCGGACACAACGTGCCCAAGGAACTTAACCTCTTGCCTAAGGAGGAAACACTTCTTCGGATTCAACTTGAGGCCATGGTCCCGAAGACGACTAAACACTAAATCCAACCTCTCCAGGTGGCTGGAGAAGTCCTTGGAAAATACCAACACATCGTCCAAGTAGACGAGCAGAACATCGAATGCTAAATCACCCAGGACTGATTCCATGAGGCGTTGGAAGCTTGCTGGGGCATTGCACAGCCCAAATGGCATACGTGTCCACTGGAACAGTCCGAACGGCGTCGTCACTGCCGTCTTCTCCTGGTCTTTCTCCTCAACAGCTACCTGGAAATACCCTGCGGTAAGATCTAGCGAAGAAAATAAGCGTGCCTGGCCCAAAGCATCCAGAGATTCTTCCACCCTAGGGAGTGGATATGCATCTCTATGGGTCACACTATTTAACTTCCTATAGTCACAGCAGAACCGGACCGTCCCGTCCTTTTTCATAACGATGACTGCTGGTGAAGCCCATGGGCTGCAACTCTCTTTCAAGATGCCTTGAGCTACAAGGTCTTGCACATGGCGCTTAACCTCTTGGAACACATGAGGTGGAATTCTGCGGTGTCGTTGTTTAATGGGATGGGCGTCACCCGTTGGGACTCTGTGTTCTACTGTGGTAGTGTACCCATAATCTCCATCCCCTTGGGAGAACACGTCACGATGTTTCTGGAGAAGCTGGTTCAGTTCGCGAATTTCAGAGGGGGAGAGCCCTTGTACGTTAGCCTGGACGGGAACAGCCAGGGGTCCAGGGCGTCCTCTCCCGCAAGCAACCGCACCCTCTAAGGCTTGGACATAAACTTCTCCGTTGGTTTCTTCAAACGTCAGAATGTCCTTGGGGAGTACCTTCTGTGGCTTACTCAACGCTGCTACTCTTGACCGGGGGGGAAGCCTCACAGGTTTGTCTCGTGTGTTGAGCAGCCTAACTGACACTTTTCCGTCTACTGCATGAGTCAGCACGTTGGCAACTAACAGTCCATGAGGCATGGTACCGGTTGGCGAACCCTCAACTAGTACCTGACAGTGCATTTTTGGAGGGATCCTGCAGCGACCCTCAATGACCATCTCGCTGCGTGGAGGCACCATAACTGCTTGGCGGCCGAACACTTTGACATACCCCATCTGACCCCTAGGGCCCACATATTGCTCTTCCTTTGCCATTTTTACAAAGACACGGCGTAGGCTCCCCGCCGACTGCTTGTGTCGATTCATCGTCTGAACCCCTTGCATTTCATTGAACAGGCTGCGCAGATCGGCAAGGACATTCATCCCCAGTATTCCTGGCACTTCGCCAGGCCCCTTTCCACTGGTTGCATCGTCCCGCAGCACGAACACGCATTTTTCAGTCAGCCTCTTTCCGAAACATTCAACATCAGTGCAGAGGCACCCGAGGACAGGGATGTCCAGCCCATTTGCAGCTGTTAGCTTCACCCATTTGGCTGGAGATAGCACCTTCCCCGAGAAGTGCTTCTTGAAATGGCCTTCAGACATTGTGGTGACCTCAGAGCCAGTGTCCAATAGACAGCATGTTTTCACACCATCTATAATTACATCGATTGTGAAACAGTTGCCAAAGGCCCCCATGGGTGTAGCCCTGTGCTCGGTCACAGGTACGGATGTTGGCGTGATGGGGCCTACTGTAGCAGTACTGATGGTTCCTTCTGCCTGACCGGCATGGTCCCCACTGGTCACATCAGACACGGAAGCATTTGCCTGACGCTGCCTTCCTTGGCCTTTTCTACACTCTCGACTTATGTGTCCAGGTTCCCCACAGTTGTAGCAAATCAATTGCCCAGTGTCATCTCTCTGAGGTAATCTTTGCTGCCTACCCGTGGCGGTGTTTCGCATTTCAGGCCCCCGTACCACTCTGTAAAGCTCCTCTTGTCTTGCAGCTAATTTCTGAATGGATTCATGTAACGCCTGTAAAGTCAAGGCTGGAGGCGTTTCTTCTGTAACTACACTGCTAACGGCACCACGAGTGTGGCTTTTGTCCCGAGTGGATTGAGAGGTCTCCTCTTCCTCTGACCAATCAATGGCAGCCTGCATCAGCAACTTAAACATTTGTGTTGGCTGCTCTTTTGCCTGTCTTTTCATTTCCCTTCTTAGGTTATCATCTCTGAGACCTAGCACAAACTGTTCTTTTAGCATGGCGTCAGGGTCAGAGATGCACTTGGAATCACGACGCTTTAAATGGCAAAGTTTCTCTTGAAGATCGTATCCATATGTCCGTATCCTCTCACCTGCCATTTGTTTCCTATCATAAAATTCCCTTAGCCTGATGCCCACTGGGGCTTTGTCTCCATAAACCTCTCTCAGAATCTGGAGAACATTAACAATGTCAGTTGCATCATCTTCAACCATCAGTTTCAATGTTGCTTTTGCCTCCCCCTTTAAATGTTGCTTGACTAGTTCGACTTTGTCTTGGTCTGGGATTTTGCATACTACAAAGTACGATTCAAGTGCTGCAATCCATTCTTCAATGAACATTTCACCTTGACTTTGAGAGCCACTGAAGTCTGGGCATTTTCTGTCCCTTTGTATGAATACTGTGGTTGGGGTTTTCTGCTCTATGACCTGCTTTGCCATTGCCAGCGCCTCCCTCTGGTCACTTCTAGCCTCCTGCAGTAGGACCATCTGTTCCCTCATGTGTATTGACTGCTCTGCAAATTTCTTTTGCAGCTCTTCAAATCGCTCCTTCAACACATCCATGACTACTTGCCTGAGGACTGAGACCCTACTTTGGAGTGGCACTGGATAATGACTAAACAGGGCTGGGACTAACAGTGAGGGTTGTAACTAGGTAGGTATCCTGTTCGTGGACGCCAATATGTAACAGGTGGAACCAACCAGGAAAAAGTTACATTTAATATGTGATTTAATTTGAATTTAGAACAATTATTTCACATAACCATACTTTAAATAGAGACACCTGTCCTACTCACCGGTGAGTTTCTTCTACTGAGAGGGGCATATTAACCAGACCACAAAATACCAATGCCCCGTGCCGACACACACTTAACCTACTGTCGGTAACGACACTAACAACATATATGCTTGAATGCGATAAACTCCAGATCAAGCTTAACACTCTAAACACACTAAATAAATGCAAAAAAAACATACAATTAAATTGTTTGTAAACCCATAACCAAAATGTCATTGCATATGATAAACATATTCCACAGTTGAAGTTCACCGTTTTCACATTCAGTTCAAAATGGTCGAGCCACGGTCCTCCACGTGTATTGAACTGTTCCCAAAAACATTACCGTCCCGGACACGTTGCTGTTCGTTGACGACGTGGAGTCATGTGTGGCAGGGTATTACTCACAAACCACCGTCGGTCAGTGGCGGGGGAGAGGGGGGGGGGAAGAGGGCAGGTGAGCTGCGGGCACGCCGAGGACTGTAGTGGCGAGACGGCGGACTGTCCTTGTTCGCTGGCGACGAACTAACAACGAAACCGAACTTTACGAGCTAGCGAGGACATTAGCCTCAGGCTACAACGAGCTACACTTTTTCACGTCTAACGGATGATCTTCAGAGCTGGAGGCGTAGACTCCTCCTTCCTCCACTTGGCCGCTCCGACCGTCACTCCTCCGCGACACGAACACAACACCAACAACTTAAACCTAAACTTGCAATCGACTAACTTCTTCTTAATCGCAGGTGCGCACCCCGGGCGCCGCCATCCTCTTCTCCGTCGTTCCTCGTCTTCTCCTTGTCCCGCCCCCTCCACTCTCTCCATTCGCCAGCGCACCAACTTTTCAGTCACTGATTGGCTGGACCTGTGGTCAAGTTCTGTGGTGCTATTGGGTGTGGAACTTAGGATTGATGTCCCAAAGTAATTGCAAGGGCTGCATATAAATAAATATGTCCACACTCTGGGTGTACCCCTACAGAAGCATCCCAGCATCAGCTGTCTATTACTGAATCTTACAGACACAAACCACACTGATGGCATGAAGTTAAAGTTAAAACGCTCAACGAAGCCCCGTTATTAAGGGACATGGCAGAAATCCGGTCATCATAGTCGACAAGCCAAAGTTGTATTAGGACGCACGCTCCCGATCTTGAATCTAGAATCGATTGCTCTTCCTTGGGTTCCCGGATGTTGCGGTTTGAATTTTTTTGCATTGAATTTTTTGCGGTTGAATTTTTTGCAGTTGAATGTTTTAACGTTGAAAAGCAGTCAGATACATGATTTCAATGCATAAATATTCAGTGCTAGAAATTCAATCACCTTTTTCTTTCAAAATCCGATGACACAGATTTACTTCCATAGTTATGAACCAATAAGCATACTCTGATTCATTCAAAACACCCTGAAAGACAAATTATTTTCTCTAGCCTGTTAAATTCAATCTACGGTAAAGAAAAACACAAGCAAACTATTTACACAACCGGAAAATAAATGTTGTTCTAATGTCTATATTGTGTGTGTGTGTTGGAGCGTCAACATGATTCATCCTGATGAGTGTGGACGGGGAGGGACTCCCTCCCCGTCCACACTGGGAGAGAGATGGAAGCCAGTTAGTCACCAGCATGAGACACAGATAGAGATAAAAAGACAGACAAGGAGACAGACAGACATACAGACTGTAGCGGCCCCTCGGATTGATTGATGAAGACGCAGAGTGTTTCAAACGGGTGTTGATTTATTTTGTTTCTCTCGACCAGCACCATAAGCACCATGACGTCGTGAACATCTTGAACACCGTGAACACTACAGAAACAGAAGAAATACACAATGCCTCTATGTAGTTTCAATAATGAACTTATACAAAATAATGTTTACACTGGATACAAATCATTTGAAATACTAGCCAAAGTGAAATGAAATACGTTTAAAACGCTATGACAAATAAAACATCACATGCATCCTTCATACCTCAATCCGCTCTCCAAGGGCGCTAATCAAAGGAATATCCTCCACCTGCTAGCATCTCGGCACACGCTCATAATTAGGAGCTTTTTGAAATGACAGGTACGAACAATACAAAATAATGAAATAAATTACGATTTAAACTCTTTCTTTACATCATTCGAATGTATTTAACACGATAACTAATAAGTTTACAAGTTTTACCCTTGCTTCGACGATGCGTGACTTCCACGTTGCAAATGGTAAGTAACAGGAAGTGAGCGTCACAAAAAACATAAGAAGATGAAAACGGCGCTTTTCAAAATAAGAGCAGAACGGACCTTGTTAACGCACGAATAGAATATTTTGTAGGAGAATTGCAATTTAAATCAGACATTTACACAGACAACCATCACACCGACCCCTACGAGACAATTGGGGTGTCCAGGTCACAGAGTGTGTGTCTGCATGTTGCTGATGTCTTTGCAGTGGTTCCCCCAGAGATGGAACCCAACATGTGTCGGGGTCAACCTGACGGTCACCAAGATGCTGACGTGGGCAGTTTGGAGGATTGTACGTCTGGAGCAAAACGGTCCTCAAATGGCTTTTAAACTCACACCAGCTTCATTGATGCTCTGGCCTGATGCCAGCTAGCCTCATTTACATGTTTGTTACCAACAATGATTCAACCCAAACAGCAGAAGTATCAAAGAGTAAATATGGTGGATTTGTTTGAGACGAACACACTAGTCTGTGAGCACTTTGATACTTTCATTGATTTGAACGTCTCCTGAAATAATCATCCTCGTTCCATTTTATTTGAACCTTTTTATTAAAACCAAACTATCCAAATAATTAAATGTGACTATTGATGTTTCCTCACAGTTTCCAGATGTTCACCAACCCTGATTCAGACCTTTAAATGAAAGATGAATGAGCCATAAATTGACAGTTTATGGAGAAGAATGTGGAGCATCGCTTGTTGATCCAGAGCAACATTCACCCATAAACCTAAAGAGAGAAACAAATACATAAAAGAGAAAACGAAATCATTCACCACAAACTACTTTGACTCCATTTTGATAAACATGTGTTAGTGAGTTCCTAGAAGTTAATGTAAGAGCTTTGAATATCAGACTTTATCTGAGGAGCTGATGTGAAGCTTTCTGTGTCTTTCTCTTAATAATTTCACGTCTCACGGAACCAAACTGCACCTTTGTTGTAGAAAAAGTCAAAGACTTCTTTACATGAGAAGCTCCTTGTGCTCATACTGAGGGCAGCTTTGTGGAACAGCAGCTGTGAATAGTTCATGTCCACGTGGAGCTACTCACTGTGTGCAGGACGCCGACTTCATGGTTTAGGATTCAGTTTGTCCCTGAGAGACTCTCTTCTTCGAATTTGTCAGAAGGGCATTGGGCTGAAATAAAAAGCAAAGACAATGTCAGTGTTTAGTGTTCTAACAGCTTCCTCCCAGCAGATACAATCTCAGTTTAACCTATTTCTTCCTCTAAAAGCTAAAATGACTTTCAACAACAGCCTGTAGAAACAATTAACTACGTTTAAGTGTCTCAAGTGCAAAACAATCACAGAATTGTCTAAAAGCAAAATGGCACTAAACAATAAATGCAGAATAAAAGCAAATATGGTTTTATAAGTGTGACTGGTGAAAGTTGCTTCAGTGTCTCATTCTGGATAAAAGCATCAACTCAAAGCCTAAAATCAAATGCTCCTCAACACTGTGTCTCTGATCGTCTCTCTCACCGTTCCTCTTTCTGTGAACCATGAATCCAACCACAGCAGCGATGATGGCGACAAGAACAGCGATGATGATGATGATGAAGGTGGAGCCAGCAGGCTTCTCTGTGGAGCACAAAACAAAGAGTCTCAAGCTGAACAGATGAAGCAGGTCAGAAGAGAAGAAGATCCACTTATCCAGCAGACCTGAACACACACACCATGTGACGTCATTTCTTTATGCCGTCTGCACATGATGACTGAGACACATATTCAACCTCCTTCCTGAACTTTGCTCTGATTCACTGATGGATACATGTATTAATACACGTGTTTAATCATTCTGTCTACTCATCTTTAAGTGACCAGTAGTTGTGTGAATGCAGATTCTACAACGTCTGAATTGTGGTGACACGTTACAATAGTTCAGCACGGACTCAAATAAAGCTCTTACCTGGAAGGAGTTTACAAAAGGATGAATAAACTTATTTACAGAGAAATGAACCAAATATTGACACATTTATATATTAATCTAGACCAGTAAACAGTGTTCATAACTCTCGCTGTGTTTAATTCTGATCCGAGTCTTAAAATGACTACAAATAAAAACTAGACTAGAAATGTAAGAAAACAAAACTTCCCAAATCTAAAACACACAAAGTGAACAAAGTGGATGTTTGCTTCCCTCCTTCACCGCTCCGGGTCTCAGACCTACCCCTGTTGGTCCTGGTCTTGTCCAGTTTGGTGACGATGTCCTCGTCCACACCAGGCAGGTGGAACACACAGTCGTACCTCCTCCAGTCTTCAGCAGGGACGGAGGACAGTTTCAGGTCAACCCTCATCTGGAAGGTCCCGTCGTGGTTGGGGAGGATCTCTCCGAGGTCCACGTCCTCATGGAGCTGCTTTCCATCTTTCCTCCAGAAGAGGTCGGCTCTGTCGGGGTAGAAACCTGTAGCGTGGCAGCTGACTGGAGAGGAGGGAGTCTTCTGGAGGAGAGACACCGAGGGACGCTCTGGAGACAGAAGAGAGGGACAGGTTACATCTTTATTATTATCAATGATATTTAGTGTATTAATATCATTCATCTTTGATGTATTTAAAATGCCTCTTTAACACTCAACTATGTGTATTTAAGTTCACTAAAAGAATGAAATGTCTTTAAAGTTTCATTGATTAAAGAAGGGAGACAAACAGATGAAGAGGGGGGAGACGGATTGGAAGGGGAGGAGGACAGTGTGTGAGAGAGAGTAAAGAGACAGTGAGACAGACAGAAACACAGCAGAGACAAAGAGGATGGAGGGACAGAGTGGGGACAGGTGTGAGGGGGGAGTGAGGGAGGGAGTGCAGTGAAGGAGAGGAGGAGGTGAGGGGGGAGAAATGTGGGAGACACAGTGGGCCTCTGTGTGTCTCTGACATGTTGCTATGAAACAACAGAAGGTTTATGAGCATCGTGTCCATGGAAGGACATCAGGTCATGTGATCCTACCGGTTCTCAACAGAGATGTCCTGCTGTAGTTTAAGAACGTCTTCAGCCCCTCACCACACAAATCAGTCAGGAAGTTCTTCCAGTATTCTATCTTATCTGTGTTATTATTCCACTTCTGTTGGGTGATGACAGCCTGCTGTTTTTTAGCGATCCATCGCTCTGTCTGCAGGTCAAATGATATGAAGTCTTCTCCATCATAACCATCCTGAATATAACGCTGGACCTCATCGGTCTCATTATCCCATTCACAGCCGGCCATCCTCTGGTAAATGTGGACACCTGAGAGAGAGAGAGAGAGAGAAACATATTTGCTTGATAAAAGACTTCAGTCATCATCTGATTATCAATAGAGATGCTCCGATCTGATCGGCGCCGATCCATATCGGCCGATATTGCCATTATCGGTTTCGATCAGCGTTCTCAAAACGGCCGATCAAATTTGGTCGATCAGATTTTTTTTTTGAAAAGAAAATCCTGCTTGGATCCACGCTGTACGCTGCCGGGCCGAAAATACCCAACTGATGCTTGTCTGCCGGAATTATACCGAAATGTCTACACGCACATCGAGAGCCTCACGAAGGACAACATCAGGGCAGTTAGCTTCACGAGTGACATTTGAAGTTAGAGTGTCTGTCCCGTGTCTATGCTGAGCCTTACTGCGCAGTTTATTACGCAGCACGAGTCTTCCTCTCCGCACCCTGTACAGGTGTAGATAGCGAGCGACTTTTCAGCACAGCAGGACATATTTTAGATGAGAAGAGGAACAGGTTGACTCCTAAAAATGCTGAGATGCTTATATTTATCAAGGCAAATCTGCCAGTGATGCTGCTTAATCAGAAGTAAGGTTTGAATACTCTAGTGTGCCCCCTCTCCGAGTGAGTGAGTGAGACACTATACAGATAGATATACATGTTTGGTTTAATTGCTGACTTCCTGTGCACCTTTAATCTTTATTCTGTCTAATAAGCTCCAAGTTCTATTGAGAGCCTCTAGTGGAATGTTGCACATGTTATTCTATTTATTTAGATTTATATTTTTATTATTGTTTTAATATTTATTATTATTTACACATTTTATAGTAAGCGAGAGAGCTTTTCTACATTGGAATGCTGCACGTTCCCTGCAATAAAACGGATGCTTGTCAATTCATGATACTCTCTCGTCTCGTAATTTAAATACTTAAAATACAGAACCAATGTTGTTAAGAATAATTCATTTCATAAATAATTCTACACAATAAATAGAATGCTTAAATCGACACCGTGATCGGTGATCTGTATTATCGGATCGGCAGATACTGATTTCAGTGATCGGTGATCGACACCAAAAAACCTGATCGGAGCATCTCTAATTATCAACATTCATGTTGATTCATTTTCTGTTCATCAACTAATTGATTCAATGTTTCAACACTAAATATCCTGAATGTTTGTTCTAAACTCACTGCAGTCCACTTTAGTTCATTAACTCTCATCTGTATCATACTCCAGATTTTGGGCTCAAACTAATTATTCTTGTCTTTGCAGATGATGTAATAACTATTTCTAATGAATCCATGAATTGTTCACATTGTAAAATGTCAGAGAGGCTGATGAAACCTTGGAAGTGCTTCTTCAGTGTGAACAACACTGAGCAGTATTTCATTCATCACCATTTCAAACAGACAAGAGGAAGAAGTCGTCTCAGTGAGGAACCTCAACTAGAACATGTTGGACGTCATCTGATAAAACCTGGAATGAAATACTGAAGCATCGACTCCCTGAGCTCAAGTAAAGCTCATCTAATCTAAGCTGGAGTTCTAATCAGGATGAGAGGAAATCTTCTTCATCCTGAACAACACGGAAAAGTATTCATTGTGTTTATATACTTATATTTAGGAACTGGAAGCAGAAAATGTTTCAGTCAAGAAAAGATCTCAGACTGTTTAATCTGTGTGTGTGTGTGTGTGTGTTTATGTACTAATAACATAAAGGATGCAAATACAAACAAAAAGTGTGAAACATAAACAAACCTCCACTTTGGTTGAAGCTTTGTTTTGCTGTTTCAATGTGGCCTTTGAAGTCCTGCTGGGTGTACATAGCGAGCTCAGTGTTCCTCTTCCAGAACTGAGGATCATCCCCTCTGACTCTGATCATCCAGTCCTGTCTGGGTTCTGCTCTCCTGGTGTTACCGTCATAGTGAACAACCTCAACTTCATCCAGCAGCCCAACAACCACAAACTCTGGGAAGTTTGGGACTCCAGAGGACGCAGTGAGGAAAAGCTTCAGCGAGTGAGTCACTGGAACCAAAAAGGAATCATCATCAGTTCTGATGTCACACTTTAATTAATCAATAATTATGTTGTTTTCCTGCAAACTGAATTAAAAAGAAACACAGAACATCAAAGACACCCTGATAACATCTGCTGTGTTTAACAACTCAATAAATACAGAAAATGTTTACTTTGATATTTATGATGATTCAGCTTTTAAAAACATTATATTCTTAAATGAAATATCAAATAAGTCACATATTCAGATCATCATGTGTGTTTCTGACTTTCACGCATAGAAATCAGTTTGTAAAACCAGATTTCTTATTATTTTTGAACTTTGAGTTTCTTGAAGTGAAGTGGAAGCACAAACGAGTTCAAAGGTCATTGATTTGATCTTTTAATTGCTGTTTACAGGTTTTATATTCAAATAACAATTTATTCATTCTGTTCTCTTTTTTTGATTCAACCGTCAAGAAACAACAAACTAATCGGATCAGCTTCTCGTGTATCTCTATATTTATGTAACTGTAAAGTATCTTCATGAAAACCTAAAGTATGAACAGATGGACACAGATTTATATTTAAGAAACGTCTCCTCAGTGATATCTGACTGACTCTGACATCCCTTATTTCACTGGTTACTCCCTTCACACAATTTTCTTTTTTTATTCTATATCCGAAGAGCCTATAGCCTTCAACTTAATACTGCCGAGTTGAATTGTAAATTTGTAAACTAAACATGCCATGTTATTTGTCTTGTTGTCCATTGTCTCATTGTCTAACTGTCCATTGTTATGCACCAAACGCCGTGTCAAATTCCTTGTATGTCTTAACATATTTTGGCAATAAATGTTCCTGATCTATCGGTATCAGGTAGATAGAATCCAAGAAGATTAGAATATTGTTAAAAGGATCAGCACAGTAAAATGTCTGCAGGTGTTTGAGAGTTTTTGTCCTGTGTCTGAATTGATGGAATTCATATTTATGAGGCTTTTTTTCAGCACTAAAACATTTTGCAAATCTGGTCTACAATAAATCTATTTCGTCTGACATATTATGGCAATAAATGTTTCCTGATTCCTGATATGAACTTCATAATGATGTTCAGCAGGTTCTCATGAATGATGTGTGTTTACTGAGTGCATATGATTGTGCATATGATTCTCTAAATCAAGATTTAGTTACAGATTACACTTCCCACTTCACGAACTTGTTGTTTCAAAGTAAAAGTCTAGAAGCTTCACAGCAGCCTGAACGGATGAAATGTAGTGACTGACTGTTTGAATATGAATGTTTATGAAAATAACTCGTACCACATTGACATGATTTCATCGTACGTATAAATCTTTTACTAGAAAAATAAACTAATGCAAGACAAAAAGGGTGCACAGGCAAAGGCGGAATCCACACGCTCTTGAAGAAACAAAAAAAGGAAGAGAGCCTGGCAACGAAGTAAAAACAAGTTTACCAAAAACAGCACTGGGGACTTCTAACTACAAACATACACCTCTAGGAAACACAAAAGATAACCTGACACAGACAAGTGGGGAACTGAGGCTTAAATACAGGTGGAGGTGATTGCAAACTAAACTCAGCTGTGGGGAGAAACAAAGGGTGAGAAACTAGATACAGGAAGTGGCGTGGTTACAAAAATAAAAACAGGAAGTTAATCTTCACAGTCTCTTCGAGTCGTCACAAGATGCATACAAAGATATGCCAACTACAAGAGTAATTGTGGAAGGGAAAGAATTGGCGTTTTTAGTAGACTCCGGAGCTACTCATTCAGTAATTCAAGAAAAACCTTTTCCAAATCAAAAAATGAGTGGGCGGTATGTATATTCTCAAGGGGCTTCAGGTTTGACTGTGACAGGAAATTTACTGCACCTATGACGACAGTACACTCTGACGAGACTGACCTAAACCCTGACATAAAAGTAAAACATTCTTTTTTACTCTCTTCACTCTGTCCCATAAATCTGATGGGCAGAGACTTGATGTGTACATGTGGTATTTGTTTGACGTCATCTCCAGACGGCCTTAAAGTGGTTCGGCGTAGATCCGCACTCCAAATGGTGCAAAAGGCTCCCTCTGATCCTCTTTTTGTGTATCAGTGGTGGATCCCGATCGATGATGCTCGGAGGCTGAGCCAGGCTGGTGAAGCACGGGTTTCTCCTCATGCAGACAAAGAACTGTTTCAAGTTCCCGGCTCCCAGTGTCTCACTGTCTAAATTACGCCTTGACCAATGGAGGGATTTGGGACCATTTGTGGCTCAGTGTGAATCTCTCACTGACTGGGAGGAGACAATCGATCCGCTCGTTCTGCGCTCCGCCTCTACAGGGTTTCACAGAACTCACTGTGTACACGGTGGCGTATTTCTCCGCTGAACTCGACCCTGTCGCTGCAGGACTGCCACAATGTTAGCGCGCTGTGGCCGCGCCTGAAGAGGCGCTCACTGCCTCACGTGACATAGTGGGTTACGCACCACTCACTCTGCTCGTTCCGCACGCGGTTTCTTTGATTCTCCTCGAACAGAAATCATCTCACCTCTCTGCGGCTCGCTATTTGCGTTACCACACGTGTCTCCTGGACATGCCGAATGTCACTATAAACGTTGTACTAACCTAAACCCTGCATCATTACTTCCTATTCCTGGGGATGGGGAGGACCACAACTGTTTGGCTGAGCTCCAAGCTCAGTGCACTCCTCGCCCTGACCTAGTGGACACTCCATTGCCTAACAGCGACATGGTAATGTATGTGGATGGATCCGCCTCCCGCGATCCTCAGTCTGGTGAAAATCGTGTTGGTTTTGCTGTTGTTTCTGACTCAGGTGTGCTGTGTTCAGGTCCTCTGCCATGTCACCTCTCAGCCCAGGCAGCCGAGCTCATCGCTCTGACCGAGGCCTGTAAACTGACTAAGGGTAAAACAGTCACAGTTCACACTGACTCTCGCTATGCGTTTGGTGTAGTACATGATTTTGGGGTGCTGTGGAAACACAGGAACTTCTTTAAATCGGACGGTTAGCCCATCCTACATCACACTCTCATTGCTGAACTGTTGGAATCCATCTTGCTACCCACAGCTATTGCTGTCTGTAAATGTGCTGCCCACACGTCCGATACGGATGATGTATATGTGATGCTCGAGCAGACTCAGCTGCAAAAGCTGCTGCTCTGCTTCCGCTTCCCACTTCCTGTGCTCTCGTGTGCTCTGAGGAGTCAGTTCCTCTTCTCTTACAGCGATGCAGTCACGCTCTGAAAGACGGCTTTGGTCCACATCTGGCTGTGTTTACACCAACGGTATCTGGACTGGACCCGACGGCAAGCCGTGTTTACCTAAACACTATTTTGCTCATTATGCTAAATTGACTCATGGATTAGACCATGTGTCAAAAGGGGGAATGTTACGTGCACTTAAATAGACGTGGTTTACAAAAGGGTTCACAGCATATGCACAAACATTCTGTTCTGCATGTGTCACCTGTTCTACTCACAATGTAGGCAGGCCCGTGGGCGCGTCCAGCCAGGCTGCACACCCACCACCAACCCTCCCATTTGAGCACATTATGATGGATTTTGTGGAGTTGTCTCCATCACAAGGTAAGAAACACTGTCAAGTGATGGTAGACATGTTTTCTGCACTAAATGAACCGCAGCACATGTATTTATTTCCAACATGAACAAGTTAAAACTTGAAATATTAAAGTGCGCTAGATATTGTTGTGACGTCATGTTTCTGGTCCGTACTCATGTGCCGCGTTACGTCATGCTGCCATGTCCGCTTCAAGAGCGATTTAATGTCCCGAAGACAGAGACAGCAGAGTGAGACAAACACGCTTCTGTCCTTCACACAAACTCACGAGAGGAAACACGCGCGCACTTTGACAACAATCAGGCCTCTCTAGTGTCACGCGTTGAGCGCACTTCCGCCACACATCAAATATCTCCGCGTCGGTCTCTGTTCAACTTCCCTGTCGGCCGTATCGTAGACATATATAAATGTCTAATATGGTCACCCCCCACCAAACCTCACTCCAAGGTTTTTTAAAAGTTGAGAGCTCTGACATGTGTTACTTTTTACAAGAAGAGACACTTCAGCTGATGTCTGCGGCCTATGAAGACACGAAGCGTCTCTTCTTCTACAATCAAACACCTCATTAAACAAAGCGTCAACTCACGTGCTGCAGCGCCGTGAAGGCTCATCATCAGGAGAGACAGAACCGAGATCTCCGCCCCGACAAGTCGCATTTTAACGTCCGCTTGTTTGTAAGGTTTCACGTTCTCTTCAAGGATCACGCGCCTACTGAGGGAGAAGAGGGAGGACCGCTGACTTCAATGTGCTTCTACAGCTCGATTCTGACCAATCACAATCCGGCATTTGCTCTACGTCATCAGTAACTAGGTGGAATCAAAGAAAACAGGTTGTTGTAGGAAGTGAACACTTAATTCAGACCGAACACAGAACAAGAGAGATGCGGCACACAATCCTTATTCACATATTATTTACATCATGACGTGTTTTAACTGTAATGTGTGTTACATGTCCCCATGTTTTGTTCCGCCCCTTTAACTGTGTGAGTGGGGGAAAAGTGCTCCTGATTCACAGGTGCGCGGTGCTGGTTGGCTGTTGGCGAGGAGGCGTGGCCACTGAAGACCCAAGAGACTAATCAGCTAACGAGCCGGTGGCCAAAGGAGAGAGAAGGCTTGTGTTTTTGTAGCCTGTCAAAGACGTTGTTTTGTTAAATCCTGTCGGGCGAGATCCCGATGTGCTCTACCTGAGTTCTGGAGAAGGGAAGGTAGTGATGGCAAAGTGAAGCTTTCTGAACCAGGGAAGCTTTCCAGCCAATTGTATCGGAAAAAGGTTCATTCAATGCATCGCAAACTCTGATGATCTCTGCTGTTGAAAACCTATAGTGCAAATGTTTCGAGCCTACCAGTATATTTTGGCCCAGTCTCTGATAATGAAAAGTTGAACCGATAAATCATCTAATAAATACATGGATTCCTATATGAATAAAACTATTGTTTTTCAGGTTTGAATTGTGTCCTTGTTTGTGTGTTTCAATTCTCTGTACATTGGAAAGAAGTGGAACAAAAACGTATCTATGTCTTTCTGCACCTTTGTGCATATATATATATATATATATATATATATATATATATATATATATATATATATATTGTAATGGTAAAATATGTTATAACATTGTTTTGTGCTAAAGCCGTGTCTCAAGTGTCCTGTATTTGACCCTGATGTGCAAAGAGCAGCATGATACAAAATGATAGTTTGCAGCTGTGCGCTGAGAAGGGAGGACGGTCGACTCGATCTCATAGAAGCTTCAAAACAAAGGACTCCTCTTCATGGCCTTGGTTGATATCTGATTCTGTACGAAAGTTCTGGATCCAAGTTTTACTTTCATGTCAATTAATTATGATTGGCACCGGCCACTGAGGAGGATCTTGTGTGTGTGTGTGTGCTGCCCTCAGCTTCACCTGGGTTCTTATCTCAACCTGCTTTGCAGCTTCTCGTAGCTGGCACGGAGAATGTTCTTCACATGTGTATAAAACCTCTGCGTCTTTGGTGCTCGGAGACGCCATTTCCACAGAGCACCGTGATACGTGCCTGTGTATTTGACCTCCTGCTTGCAAGCAATAAATGGACTTTTCGCAACTTTGATCATTCATCAAGACTGTTTTATCAGACAAATCATTCTCTTCTACCGAGCTTTTATTGAAATATTCCACAACAATTTGCCGTCACGAACAGGATTCACTGACCGTCCGTCAGGCTCCAGGGGACCGTCTGGGGAAAAGGCCTTT
This sequence comes from Gasterosteus aculeatus, assembly GCF_964276395.1. NCBI lineage: Eukaryota > Metazoa > Chordata > Actinopteri > Perciformes > Gasterosteidae > Gasterosteus > Gasterosteus aculeatus. The sequence continues at coordinate 3,359,502 of NC_135697.1, forward strand.
TCCAGGATCACCAGCTGATGATCTTGCCTCATACCTCCTTAGACAAGAGAGAAAGGACCGGCAGAAACCGTCACGTGTATCCAGCGAAAAAGAATTAATTTCTACAAACTCGGGTAAGAAGTTGAAATTCCGATTATAAAGTAACAGTAAGAGTTGAACATAACGGAGACGGATGACTGATCAAGTGGTTGTTATAGTCTGGGGAGTAAAATTATTTAACATTTTGGGTGTTTTTTTCTTATAATAATCTTTTAATATTTTTTTTGGAGTACATGATTCCGGGATATTTCTAATGCATCATTTTATGCGAAGGTAGGTAGGATCGTGTACGATTTCACTCGGAACAAATTCTCAGAGATCGCTTGACTACCCGGGTAAAATAAGACCGTTGCTATTGAACAAACGTGAATTCCACCTGTGGAATAAGACCGTGTAAATAGTATACGTGAATTTCATGCTGAAACAGGTAAAACGATATCACTGTTTTTGTTAACCAAACGTGAGTTCTACTGAATTACCCTTAGAACAAGATCGTGGCAAAATCGAAGCGTGAGTTTTGAGTGGGGTTTTTGCAAAGTTTTTCCTTGAGTAAAGAAACTAAGCCTTACGGTGACGGCTGTATTGTAATAAGTAAACCGGTAGGGTCCACCAGTAAAAGATGGGTGGCCAGTCCGCAGAACTCACGAAACCGTCGGGTCCGATTGTGGCAATGATGCAGCAGAAATACGGGAAAACATGTACAGAGTGTCGCCCATACTGGACAAAAGAGTTTGGGTTTCCAGAAAACGGCTCGTTGAGTGCCGCTAAACTTAAAATGTTAAGAGGGGATTTGGAAGAAAGGTTGAAAAAAATAAATAAAATAAAATAGAAAAGTGGTAAAAAGATCAAAGTTAAAGACTTGGAAATAATAGAGAAAACCAGACATGTCTGGCACAATGGGAAATGGAATGTGAATGCAGGGAGAGAAAACGAATGATGAAGAAAATTACGTTTTTAAAAACTGAAAAACCTGACATTGAAACACAGAATAATCCATGTGTGTCTTCTCCACTGTATCCATCCCTGACAGGGGCAGGCGGTCCTCTCCTGAACACGTGTTATCAAATTCCTGCACCACCTCCAGTCCAACAATCTCCACCACCGTACAACCCCGATCCTACGGTTGGCAGACCTGTAACACGCAGTCAAACCCGGCTGGGAGACCAGGGAGGTGCAGACGTCAAATCATGCTCACCCCTCAACCCATTCAGACCTGACCCCACAGCTCAGTCCACCCCGGACTCTGCATGGTCAATCCACGACCCATCCCCCTGGAGGGGCACAGCCAGCAGAATTGTGGATTTTCTTAGTCCTAACACCACCATGGACAGTAAACTAGACGGGTCTTATATTCAAGCCCCCATGTTTCAGGTTCCAGGGCCACAGGATGGACTACCTGCCTTCCATCTGCCCACCATAAAAAATGGCGTGGCTTTTGGAAAAGAGTTCCTGACGTTATGCAAAGACATAACAGCCATCTGTGCTGCTGTGGTTGCGGCCTTCCCAGTCAACATGGCCCTCATCAACAGCACGAAACAAGGTAAAGCCGAAGATGTAACATTTTACTATCAGCGTCTTGTGGCTGCCTTTCAGATTCACAGCGGCCTCGAGGAGCCCACAGACATAACCGACATGACTGTGTGGGAAACCCATCTCAAGAACGCCTTCATGAACGGGCTTCTGCCACACGTCAAAACTGCCACTGAACACTCTGTCGTGGGTCTGGAAGATGCAAGGCTCACAGAAGTGGTAAAACATGCACGACACAACTATAAAATGCATGTGGAAAATCAAATGTGTCAGGACAAACGCAGCAAGCAGACTGGGGAGAAAGCCCAGCTTGCGATGCTCCAAGCCGTAAAACAGTTGACACTGGGTGCAGAAGGAGGACGAGACCCCCACCCATCCGGAAAATCTTATGGGAGGGACCAACAGAGAGGACGAGCATATGGAATAAATCATGGGAGAAGAGGGCGTTTTCAAGGAGGGGCCCCACAAGAAGTGCAACCCGATGAATGCTTCCTCTGTGGCAAAACAGGACATTGGTACAAAGACTGCCCCTCCCGTTCAAACCAGGTACGTCAGCCACATGGACGACAGCGCCACGCCGGGACTGACAGAGGGGGTCAACAATTCGGCACTTCAGACTGACTGTGTGTGTGGGATGGAGATTGCACGTGTGAAGGGATGACTACTGCTGCCTCTCCAAAACAGGGAAGTGAAACACACACACACACACACACACACACACACACAATGCTGCAATGAAGACCTGCTTCCTCGCACGCACACTACAGAACAACATGCTGTTTTGCTCAGCATCATTTCTCACTTAGAGCAACAGCAACAGAATACATCCACACCACCACCACTCACGTATGCTATGTTTTCATCAGATGTGTCAGGGGTCAGGACTTCGACTCAGGTGCAGAGCAATAAGGCACCGAAGGTTCTTTGCAGGTTTGAAATCTTTTACTAGAAAAATAAACTAATGCAAGACAAAAAGGTGCACAGGCAAAGGCGGAATCCACACGCTCTTGAAGAAACAAAAAAAGGAAGAGAGCCTGGCAACGAAGTAAAAACAAGTTTACCAAAAACAGCACTGGGGACTTCTAACTACAAACATACACCTCTAGGAAACACAAAAGATAACCTGACACAGACAAGTGGGGAACTGAGGCTTAAATACAGGTGGAGGTGATTGCAAACTAAACTCAGCTGTGGGGAGAAACAAAGGGTGAGAAACTAGATACAGGAAGTGGCGTGGTTACAAAAATAAAAACAGGAAGTTAATCTTCACAGTCTCTTCGAGTCGTCACAAGATGCATACAAAGATATGCCAACTACAAGAGTAATTGTGGAAGGGAAAGAATTGGCGTTTTTAGTAGACTCCGGAGCTACTCATTCAGTAATTCAAGAAAAACCTTTTCCAAATCAAAAAATGAGTGGGCGGTATGTATATTCTCAAGGGGCTTCAGGTTTGACTGTGACAGGAAAATTTACTGCACCTATGACGACAGTACACTCTGACGAGACTGACCTAAACCCTGACATAAAAGTAAAACATTCTTTTTTACTCTCTTCACTCTGCCCCATAAATCTGATGGGCAGAGACTTGATGTGTACATGTGGTATTTGTTTGACGTCATCTCCAGACGGCCTTAAAGTGGTTCGGCGTAGAGCCGCACTCCAAATGGTGCAAAAGGCTCCCTCTAATCCTCTTTTTGTGTATCAGTGGTGGATCCCGATCGATGATGCTCGGAGGCTGAGCCAGGCTGGTGAAGCACGGGTTTCTCCTCATGCAGACAAAGAACTGTTTCAAGTTCCCGGCTCCCAGTGTCTCACTGTCTAAAGGACGCCTTGACCAATGGAGGGATTTGGGACCATTTGTGGCTCAGTGTGAATCTCTCACTGACTGGGAGGAGACAATCGATCCGCTCGTTCTGCGCTCCGCCTCTACAGGGTTTCACAGAACTCACTGTGTACACGGTGGCGTATTTCTCCGCTGAACTCGACCCTGTCGCTGCAGGACTGCCACAATGTTTGCGCGCTGTGGCCGCGCCTGAAGAGGCGCTCACTGCCTCACGTGACATAGTGGGTTACGCACCACTCACTCTGCTCGTTCCGCACGCGGTTTCTTTGATTCTCCTCGAACAGAAATCATCTCACCTCTCTGCGGCTCGCTATTTGCGTTACCACACGTGTCTCCTGGACATGCCGAATGTCACTATAAACGTTGTACTAACCTAAACCCTGCATCATTACTTCCTATTCCTGGGGATGGGGAGGACCACAACTGTTTGGCTGAGCTCCAAGCTCAGTGCACTCCTCGCCCTGACCTAGTGGACACTCCATTGCCTAACAGCGACATGGTAATGTATGTGGATGGATCCGCCTCCCGCGACCCTCAGTCTGGTGAAAATCGTGTTGGTTTTGCTGTTGTTTCTGACTCAGGTGTGCTGTGTTCAGGTCCTCTGCCATGTCACCTCTCAGCCCAGGCAGCCGAGCTCATCGCTCTGACCGAGGCCTGTAAACTGGCTACAGGTAAAACAGTCACAGTTCACACTGACTCTCGCTATGCGTTTGGTGTAGTACATGATTTTGGGGTGCTGTGGAAACACAGGAACTTCTTTAAATCGGACGGTTAGCCCATCCTACATCACACTCTCATTGCTGAACTGTTGGAATCCATCTTGCTACCCACAGCTATTGCTGTCTGTAAATGTGCTGCCCACACGTCCGATACGGATGATGTATATGTGATGCTCGAGCAGACTCGGCTGCAAAAGCTGCTGCTCAGCTTCCGCTTCCCACTTCCTGTGCTCTCATGTGCTCTGAGGAGTCAGTTCCTCTTCTCTTACAGCGATGCAGTCACGCTCTGAAAGACGGCTTTGGTCCACATCTGGCTGTTTTTACACCAACGGTATCTGGACTGGACCCGACGGCAAGCCGTGTTTACCTAAACACTATTTTGCTCATTATGCTAAATTGACTCATGGTTTAGACCATGTGTCAAAAGGGGGAATGTTACGTGCACTTAAATAGACGTGGTTTACAAAAGGGTTCACAGCATATGCACAAACATTCTGTTCTGCATGTGTCACCTGTTCTACTCACAATGTAGGCAGGCCCGTGGGCGTGTCCAGCCAGGCTGCACACCCACCACCAACCCGCCCATTTGAGCACATTATGATGGATTTTGTGGAGTTGTCTCCATCACAAGGTAAGAAACACTGTCAAGTGATGGTAGACATGTTTTCTGCACTAAATGAACCGCAGCACATGTCTTTATTTCCAACATGAACAAGTTAAAACTTGAAATATTAAAGTGCGCTAGATATTGTTGTGACGTCATGTTTCTGGTCCGTACTCGTGTGCCGCGTTACGTCATGCTGCCATGTCCGCTTCAAGAGCGATTTAATGTCCCGAAGACAGAGACAGCAGAGTGAGACAAACACGCTTCTGTCCTTCACACAAACTCACGAGAGGAAACACGCGCGCACTTTGACAACAATCAGGCCTCTCTAGTGTCACGCGTTGAGCGCACTTCCGCCACACATCAAATATCTCCGCGTCGGTCTCTGTTCAACTTCCCTGTCGGCCGTATCGTAGACATATATAAATGTCTAATATGGTCACCCCCCACCAAACCTCACTCCAAGGTTTTTTGAAAAGTTGAGAGCTCTGACATGTGTTACTTTTTACAACTTTGTCTGTCGTCATCGAGAGAGTCCTGAGCTAAACATCAGAGACATCAGAGACACTTCAGCTGATGTCTGCAGCCTATGAAGACACGAAGCGTCTCTTCTTCTACAATCAAACACCTCATTAAACAAAGCGTCAACTCACGTGCTGCAGCGCCGTGAAGGCTCATCATCAGGAGAGACAGAACCGAGATCTCCGCCCCGACAAGTCGCATTTTAACGTCCGCTTGTTTGTAAGGTTTCACGTTCTCTTCAAGGATCACGCGCCTACTGAGGGAGAAGAGGGAGGACCGCTGACTTCAATGTGCTTCTACAGCTCGATTCTGACCAATCACAATCCAGCATTTTCTACACGTCATCAGTAACTAGGTGGAATCAAAGAAAACAGGTTGTTGTAGGAAGTGAACACTTAATTCAGACTGAACACAGAACAAGAGAGATGCGGCACACAATCCTTATTCACATATTATTTACATCATGACGTGTTTTAACTGTAATGTGTGTTACATGTCCCCATGTTTTGTTCCGCCCCTTTAACTGTGTGAGTGGGGGAAAAGTGCCCCTGATTCACAGGTGCGCGGTGCTGGTTGGCTGTTGGCGAGGAGGCGTGGCCACTGAAGACCCAAGAGACTAATCAGCTAACGAGCCGGTGGCCAAAGGAGAGAGAAGGCTTGTGTTTTTGTAGCCTGTCAAAGACGTTGTTTTGTTAAATCCTGTCGGGCGAGATCCCGATGTGCTCTACCTGAGTTCTGGAGAAGGGAAGGTAGTGATGGCAAAGTGAAGCTTTCTGAACCAGGGAAGCTTTCCAGCCAATTGTATCGGAAAAAGGTTCATTCAATGCATCGCAAACTCTGATGATCTCTGCTGTTGAAAACCTATAGTGCAAATGTTTCGAGCCTACCAATATATTTTGGCCCAGTCTCTGATAATGAAAAGTTGAACCGATAAATCATCTAATAAATACATGGATTCCTATATGAATAAAACTATTGTTTTTCAGGTTTGAATTGTGTCCTTGTTTGTGTGTTTCAATTCTCTGTACATTGGAAAGAAGTGGAACAAAAACGTATCTATGTCTTTCTGCACCTTTGTGCATATATATATATATATATATATATATATATATATATATATATATATTGTAATGGTAAAAATATGTTATAACATTGTTTTGTGCTAAAGCCGTGTCTCAAGTGTCCTGTATTTGACCCTGATGTGCAAAGAGCAGCATGATACAAAATGATAGTTTGCAGCTGTGCGCTGAGAAGAGAGGACGGTCGACTCGATCTCATAGAAGCTTCAAAACAAAGGACTCCTCTTCATGGCCTTGGTTGATATCTGATTCTGTACGAAAGTTCTGGATCCAAGTTTTACTTTCATGTCAATTAATTATGATTGGCACCGGCCACTGAGGAGGCTCTTGTGTGTGTGTGTGTGCTGCCCTCAGCTTCACCTGGGTTCTTATCTCAACCTGCTTTGCAGCTTCTCGTAGCTGGCACGGAGAATGTTCTTCACATGTGTATAAAAACTCAGCGTCTTTAGTGCTCGGAGACGCCATTTCCACAGAGCACTGTGATACGTGCCTGTGTATTTGACCTCCTACTTGCAAGCAATAAATGGACTTTTCGCAACTTTGATCATTCATCAAGACTCTGTTTTATCAGACAAATCATTCTCTTCTACCGAGCTTTTATTGAAATATTCCACAACAATTTCCCGTCACGAACAGGATTCACTGACCGTCCGTCAGGCTCCAGGGGACCGTCCGGGGAAAAGGCTTTTCCAGGATCACCAGCTGATGATCTTGCCTCATACCTCCTTAGACAAGAGAGAAAGGACCGGCAGAAACCAGAGGAGTCCTGACTGACGTCACGTGAATCCAGCGAAAAAGAATTAATTTCTACAAACTCGGGTAAGAAGTTGAAATTCCGATTATAAAGTAACAGTAAGAGTTGAACATAACGGAGACGGATGACTGATCAAGTGGTTGTTATAGTCTGGGGAGTAAAATTGTTTAACATTTTGGGTGTTTTTTTCTTATAATCATCTTTTATTTTTTTTGGAGTACATGATTCCGGGATATTTCTAATGCATCATTTTATGCGAAGGTAGGTAGGATCGTGTACGATTTCACTCGGAACAAATTCTCAGAGATCGCTTGACTACCCGGGTAAAATAAGACCGTTGCTATTGAACAAACGTGAATTCCACCTGTGGAATAAGACCGTGTAAATAGTATACGTGAATTTCATGCTGAAACAGGTAAAACGATATCACTGTTTTTGTTAACCAAACGTGAGTTCTACTGAATTACCCTTAGAACAAGATCGTGGCAAAATCGAAGCGTGAGTTTTGAGTGGGGTTTTTGCAAAGTTTTTCCTTGAGTAAAGAAACTAAGCCTTACGGTGACGGCTGTATTGTAATAAGTAAACCGGTAGGGTCCACCAGTAAAAGATGGGTGGCCAGTCCGCAGAACTCACGAAACCGTCGGGTCCGATTGTGGCAATGATGCAGCAGAAATACGGGAAAACATGTACAGAGTGTCGCCCATACTGGACAAAAGAGTTTGGGTTTCCAGAAAACGGCTCGTTGAGTGCCGCTAAACTTAAAATGTGAGGAGGGGATTTGGAAGAAAGGTTGAAAAAATAAATAAAATAAAATAGAAAAGTGGTAAAAAGATCAAAGTTAAAGACTTGGAAATAATAGAGAAAACCAGACATGTCTGGCACAATGGGAAATGGAATGTGAATGCAGGGAGAGAAAACGAATGATGAAGAAAATTACGTTTTTAAAAACTGAAAAACTTGACATTGAAACACAGAATAATCCATGTGTGTCTTCTCCACTGTATCCATCCCTGACAGGGGCAGGCGGTCCTCTCCTGAACACGTGTTATCAAATTCCTGCACCACCTCCAGTCCAACAATCTCCACCACCGTACAACCCCGATCCTACGGTTGGCAGACCTGTAACACGCAGTCAAACCCGGCTGGGAGACCAGGGAGGTGCAGACGTCAAATCATGCTCACCCCTCAACCCATTCAGACCTGACCCCACAGCTCAGTCCACCCCGGACTGCATGGTCAATCCACGACCCATCCCCCTGGAGGGGCACAGCCGGCAGAATTGTGGATTTTCTTAGTCCTAACACCACCATGGACAGTAAACTGGACGGGTCTTATATTCAAGCCCCCATGTTTCAGGTTCCAGGGCCACAGGATGGACTACCTGCCTTCCATCTGCCCACCATAAAAAATGGCGTGGCTTTTGGAAAAGAGTTCCTGACGTTATGCAAAGACATAACAGCCATCTGTGCTGCTGTGGTTGCGGCCTTCCCAGTAAACATGGCCCTCATCAACAGCACGAAACAAGGTAAAGCCGAAGATGTAACATTTTACTATCAGCGTCTTGTGGCTGCCTTTCAGATTCACAGCGGCCTCGAGGAGCCCACAGACATAACCGACATGACTGTGTGGGAAAACCATCTCAAGAACGCCTTCATGAACGGGCTTCTGCCAGACGTCAAAACTGCCACTGAACACTCTGTCGTGGGTCTGGAAGATGCAAGGCTCACAGAAGTGGTAAAACATGCACGACACAACTATAAAATGCATGTGGAAAATCAAATGTGTCAGGACAAACGCAGCAAGCAGACTGGGGAGAAAGCCCAGCTTGCGATGCTCCAAGCCGTAAAACAGTTGAAACTGGGTGCAGAAGGAGGACGAGACCCCCACCCATCCGGAAAATCTTATGGGAGGGACCAACAGAGAGGACGAGCATATGGAATAAATCATGGGAGAAGAGGGCGTTTTCAAGGAGGGGCCCCACAAGAAGTGCAACCCGATGAATGCTTCCTCTGTGGCAAAACAGGACATTGGTACAAAGACTGCCCCTCCCGTTCAAACCAGGTACGTCAGCCACACGGACGACAGCGCCACGCCGGGACTGACAGAGGGGGTCAACAATTCGGCACTTCAGACTGACTGTGTGTGTGGGATGGAGATTGCACGTGTGAAGGGATGACTACTGCTGCCTCTCCAAAACAGGGAAGTGAAACACACACACACACACACACACACACACACACAATGCTGCAATGAAGACCTGCTTCCTCGCACGCACACTACAGAACAACATGCTGTTTTGCTCAGCATCATTTCTCACTTAGAGCAACAGCAACAGAATACATCCACACCACCACCACTCACGTATGCTATGTTTTCATCAGATGTGTCAGGGGTCAGGACTTCGACTCAGGTGCAGAGCAATAAGGCACCGAAGGTTCTTTGCAGGTTTGAAATCTTTTACTAGAAAAATAAACTAATGCAAGACAAAAAGGTGCACAGGCAAAGGCGGAATCCACACGCTCTTGAAGAAACAAAAAAAGGAAGAGAGCCTGGCAACGAAGTAAAAACAAGTTTACCAAAAACAGCACTGGGGACTTCTAACTACAAACATACACCTCTAGGAAACACAAAAGATAACCTGACACAGACAAGTGGGGAACTGAGGCTTAAATACAGGTGGAGGTGATTGCAAACTAAACTCAGCTGTGGGGAGAAACAAAGGGTGAGAAACTAGATACAGGAAGTGGCGTGGTTACAAAAATAAAAACAGGAAGTTAATCTTCACAGTCTCTTCGAGTCGTCACAAGATGCATACAAAGATATGCCAACTACAAGAGTAATTGTGGAAGGGAAAGAATTGGCGTTTTTAGTAGACTCCGGAGCTACTCATTCAGTAATTCAAGAAAAACCTTTTCCAAATCAAAAAATGAGTGGGCGGTATGTATATTCTCAAGGGGCTTCAGGTTTGACTGTGACAGGAAAATTTACTGCACCTATGACGACAGTACACTCTGACGAGACTGACCTAAACCCTGACATAAAAGTAAAACATTCTTTTTTACTCTCTTCACTCTGCCCCATAAATCTGATGGGCAGAGACTTGATGTGTACATGTGGTATTTGTTTGACGTCATCTCCAGACGGCCTTAAAGTGGTTCGGCGTAGAGCCGCACTCCAAATGGTGCAAAAGGCTCCCTCTGATCCTCTTTTTGTGTATCAGTGGTGGATCCCGATCGATGATGCTCGGAGGCTGAGCCAGGCTGGTGAAGCACGGGTTTCTCCTCATGCAGACAAAGAACTGTTTCAAGTTCCCGGCTCCCAGTGTCTCACTGTCTAAAGGACGCCTTGACCAATGGAGGGATTTGGGACCATTTGTGGCTCAGTGTGAATCTCTCACTGACTGGGAGGAGACAATCGATCCGCTCGTTCTGCGCTCCGCCTCTACAGGGTTTCACAGAACTCACTGTGTACACGGTGGCGTATTTCTCCGCTGAACTCGACCCTGTCGCTGCAGGACTGCCACAATGTTTGCGCGCTGTGGCCGCGCCTGAAGAGGCGCTCACTGCCTCACGTGACATAGTGGGTTACGCACCACTCACTCTGCTCGTTCCGCACGCGGTTTCTTTGATTCTCCTCGAACAGAAATCATCTCACCTCTCTGCGGCTCGCTATTTGCGTTACCACACGTGTCTCCTGGACATGCCGAATGTCACTATAAACGTTGTACTAACCTAAACCCTGCATCATTACTTCCTATTCCTGGGGATGGGGAGGACCACAACTGTTTGGCTGAGCTCCAAGCTCAGTGCACTCCTCGCCCTGACCTAGTGGACGCTCCACTAACTAACAGCGACATGGTAATGTATGTGGATGGATCCGCCTCCCGCGATCCTCAGTCTGGTGAAAATCGTGTTGGTTTTGCTGTTGTTTCTGACTCAGGTGTGCTGTGTTCAGGTCCTCTGCCATGTCACCTCTCAGCCCAGGCAGCCGAGCTCATCGCTCTGACCGAGGCCTGTAAACTGGCTACGGGTAAAACAGTCACAGTTCACACTGACTCTCGCTATGCGTTTGGTGTAGTACATGATTTTGGGGTGCTGTGGAAACACAGGAACTTCTTTAAATCGGACGGTTAGCCCATCCTACATCACACTCTCATTGCTGAGCTGTTGGAATCCATCTTGCTACCCACAGCTATTGCTGTCTGTAAATGTGCTGCCCACACGTCCGATACGGATGATGTATATGTGATGCTCGAGCAGACTCAGCTGCAAAAGCTGCTGCTCTGCTTCCGCTTCCCACTTCCTGTGCTCTCGTGTGCTCTGAGGAGTCAGTTCCTCTTCTCTTACAGCGATGCAGTCACGCTCTACCCCTCATGAAAGACGGCTTTGGTCCACATCTGGCTGTGTTTACACCAACGGTATCTGGACTGGACCCGACGGCAAGCCGTGTTTACCTAAACACTATTTTGCTCATTATGCTAAATTGAGTCATGGATCAGACCATGTGTCAAAAGGGGGAATGTTACGTGCACTTAAATAGACGTGGTTTACAAAAGGGTTCACAGCATATGCACAAAAATTCTGTTCTGCATGTGTCACCTGTTCTACTCACAATGTAGGCAGGCCCGTGGGCGCGTCCAGCCAGGCTGCACACCCACCACCAACCCTCCCATTTGAGCACATTATGATGGATTTTGTGGAGTTGTCTCCATCACAAGGTAAGAAACACTGTCAAGTGATGGTAGACATGTTTTCCAAGTGGGTGGAGGTTTTTCCATCGAGCAAACAAACAAACCGCTGCAACAGTAGCCAAGGCCCTGATTTCTGAAATCATCCCTCGATGGGGCATTCCTTCTAAAATATCAAGTGACAATGGTTCTCATTTTGTCAACCAGGCCATTACAGAATTAAGCGCATACGTGGGTATTGATTTAAAAACACACTGCGCATACCATCCAGCCAGTGGAGGGGCTGTGGAACGAGAAAATGGCACACTCAAAACCAAATTGGCAAAATGCTGTGCAGACACAGGTCTGCCCTGGACAAAACCCCTGCCTCTAGTGTTGATGTACATGTGCATGAAAAAACGGACACGAAGCAACCTGAGTCCCTTTGAGATATTGTTTGGTTTTCCTCCTCACGTAGGAACCGAGGCACCGAAGGCACCACTCCCTTCAACCGCATTATGCGAACATGAAATGTTAAAATATTGTGCACAACTCTCTTCTGCTCTGTCTAACATACGACAACAGGTTGCAGCCCCCCTCCCAAAACCAGCTGAAGGACCGCTCCACAAACTGAAACCTGGTGACTTTGTGGCGGTGAAAGACTTCAGGAGAAAAAAAAACTGAAAAGCACGACGCTGGCAGGGACCATTCCAGATCCTCCTTGTCACCCAAACAGCTGTCAAAGTAGCTGACCACCACAACAAGTGTCAATCAACCGACACCACCGATCCAGTGACCACGGACGGGCAGTTGACCGACAGACACACAGTGCATTGTGATCTGTGTTGACTGTCTACAACGCGGGTGCCTCACAAGAAAGAAGGTTGGCAGACTCCACATCCCAACGTGTACCTGCGGACCAACACAAGAAGAAGAACACGGCCAGGACCCCTCCACATAGACACAGTAGTCGTTTGTGTCACTACGGTTTTATTCATATTATTGCTTGCTTCAGTTTCATTATCTAAGTATCTTTTTGTGATTTTGTAATCAGCTATCTAAAGAGTGGTTTACACTTGCTTGCTAAACACGAGACGTGGTCTCACAAAAACATATTTTTTTTGCAATATTATGTGTGATTAAAGAATAATCAAAAGAGTGAAATGTAATGGTAAAAATATGTTATAACATTGTTTTGTGCTAAAGCCGTGTCTCAAGTGTCCTGTATTTGACCCTGATGTGCAAAGAGCAGCATGATACAAAATGTTAGTTTGCATAAGATTACGTGCTAATACAAATAGATGTGGGTACATGTTTGTGTTTCACCCAATATTTTAGCGGGTCTTCACTCCGTGGAATGTTTGGTTCGGCCAAATATCTGGTGGTTTCCACAATAAAAATTAACATCCATAATTACACAATACAAATGACAGACTTTGCCTGCCTGTTGCCAACCGTGTTAGAGGAAATCAAATTGAAGTGCTCCCACATCTCGGAGCGACCTCTCTTTGCCACAGCTTCCATTGTAAATTTGCGCTTTGCTACAACTAGTGTTAACGAACTGACCGAAGAGCCGGTTAAATAACCCGATTCGTGTACCTGAAGCGGGAGAATCGGGTGCCAAACGTCAATGAACCGACTCACTCCGGCTTTCAACCACTCATTCGTGCCCGCGCTTCAGCGAGCTCGAGCGCGCGATCGGTGGTCTTCTTCTGTGAGTCGCGGGCTGATCCAGCTCACCAGCGCCTCCACTGGAGCGGTGGTACAATCAATCAGGAAGTGGGCCGCCTTGATCGCGCACGACCGAACCTTAAGAGACTCCTGTACAGTTGGTGGCGGTGTACTACAGAGATAGTCGTCTACCAAGAAACAAAAGAAGAAGAAAAGAACCGTGACAACCGAGTTGTTGAAGCGTTGTGGAAGCGCGGTTGCGGTGCGACCATGAGAGCGACTCAATTACTGAATGCTGTACTACTAACGTGGAGAGCCAATCCCATGAGCCATTGTATGTATAAGTGCATCGAATAAAACGCTGTGATATAATCTTGCTATTTAATGTTTGTGTTTACAAAACACCACTTTGCAGTAGGCTATTTTGTGCATGACAATTGTTTATAATGCAGTGCACCGTATTTAAGTCATGAGGTGACCGGTCCTGCACTTTAACTGAGAAGTTAACAAACTCTTGCCGAATGAAAATTAACGGCAAGTTAGGTAGGCTGGGTTAGGTCTACCAATTCACAACGCCCATTAGGTTAGGCAGGGAATATTTCTATCATGGGTTAGACATCGTGTGTAGCCTACTCGTTAACAAATGCGGTGCACGCTATGTAAATGACCGGAAGAGACCGTGGAGACCGAGACCGCGTCAACCGAGGAGACCGCACACCGAGCTGCTGAACGAGACCGGATGTAACCGTGCACCGTCGAATCTGCAACCGAGCGGTGTCTCGGCAAGTTTGCGCTGTCAATCATTGAGCCTTTATTTTTCATGTATGTGTAAATAATGTATGCATAGGCTACATCAGCCGACATCACATACAAATACACGTCATCTTGGTAGTTATGTTGAGTAGGCTAAAATGTTTGTTACGGGCGGTCATGAGACCGCTCCAGCTACTGAAGGAGAACGTAACCGCAGGCTGCTGCATGACTCTGTAATCACACGGTCTCTGCCTGTTTGTGAACCACCAATTAGACGTATGGGAGCGACTATGGCGGGGGAAGTAAACGCGCGATAGGCGCGCCCAGCCCCCCCGTCGCGAACCGGTGACCGAATCTATTAACTCGACCTACGACCGTCCGGTTGAACCGACTCGCATAATAGAGCCGGTTGTCCCATCACTAACTACAACAACACTGACTTTGACTGTAACAAACCGACAAGACCGAACCCTGTTTCCAGCCCATTTGAATCAAATCGAAGCGGTCACGTGACTGTGCGCCGAAACGAAGCTTCGGACGTGACTGATCACGTGATCAGCAGCGATCGAACCGAGCACCGATACATTTGCTTCGCCTTGCACTCATATTTCGACACTAGTGATGGCAAGTTCGGATCATTTTACCGACTCGGTTCTTTGAATCTCGTTCAGTAAAATGAACAAATCTTTTTTTGATTCATTTCGGGGGGGGTAAGATAAATTTCTGCATTAAAATAATGTATCATGACTAGGGGTGGGAATCTCTTGGCACCTCACGATTCGATTCCAATTCAGAGGTCAACGATTCGATTCTAAATTGATTATCGATTCTAAAGCGATTATCGATTCTAAACTGATAAAACAATTAGCGATGCATCTCGATTTTCTAAATTTTCTGAGTTTTGCTACTCAGAGGTTGCTAATCACTTCCTACTTTATTTGATAATTAGATTAAATCAACAGATGAATTACCTTCTCTAATTCTTTATAAGAGAAAAAAAAATCTTTGTCACAAATATGATTTTCTATCAACAATGCAAGAACCAACGCAGCTTGCATTTCAACGCAATATGGAAGTAGCCTATGTAAAAAACATATTAAACAGATTCTTTTTTCTTTTAAATGAAGGAAAAGCTGCTCTTCTCAGACCGGCCCGTATTTGTAAAATACCGGAAAAAAGTCAAAGTCTGTGAATATCTTGACAACTTTCAATACGGATCGACTTTTTGGAAACTCGAAATAATGAGGTAAGATATGTGCAGGCTCCTCCATAGTTCGGTAAAGTTATTAGATATTCAGATTCAGACTGACGGAGCGGTCTGCGAGCTGGACGCATTGCTCTTAATGTGCCGGTAATGATGGTAAATGATGGTTGTAGCCAGTGCTGTAAATTAGAGGTGGGTAAACTCTGAATTTTGTGATCATACAGACCTCGACGCGATGCGAAGCAACGCAACACAAAGTGTCGCGACTCTTGTAAGGCTGTCCTGGCTATATTGCATTATGTTATCAGTAAAAGTCATATACAATCAATGACAATGAATAAATGTGTATGAACAACATAAGTTAAAGGAACACTCATGTACTACCTATGTCATCATAAATAGCCTATACAGCATGTTTTTTTCACATTGAGAACTGACTTGTTTTCTAATCTACGCGTCACCAGGCGTTTTTCTTTTGCCGTGCACGACCTGCGAACACAGAGCGCGCGACTACTACCCCCCCTCCCCCCCCCCCCCCCCCACCCCCCGTCGGACCTTCTCGACCGGTCCGCGAAATATTGTCTGACATGAAACCGGTCCGTGGAGTAAGAAAGGTTGGGGACCACTGGGCTGATCCACAACGTGTGTTTACACACCTCCTGGATCCTGACTGGCGTCGCTGCTGCAGCCGCAAGGCACTGATTGGATGCTCACAGACCGTAATACAGCGCAGATGAAAATGATTCAGACTACGGCGTTTATATGTTCAACAATAGGAAACGTAGTCTTAGCTGTTTTAAAATTACACCAAATTTATTTTGGATTATTCCAAAGGAAGAATACAAGGCGCAGGTAACTTTGAGGTGCGTAAACGCTATTTATAGGTGCGTAAACGCTATTTCCAAAATTATAGAAGTGCGTAAAACGTGCGTTTACGTGCGTTTACCCTCCACTACAGCCCTGGTTATATTATATAGTTTATCACTATATAATCATTTTTACTTGTATGGTGACTAACCATTTAACTTCATGCCCCCTCAACGGTAAAACATATTAATTAATACATGAATTTAGTATTTAGTAATAGAACATAACAAATAAAAAAGGACAACTAGATGTGTTAATGATTGTCTTGAACATCAACCCCGAGAACAAACCTTCTGATTCGTTTGCTGATTTTAGTCACTAAAGATGGTTGAGATCAAGTTACCATTAACATTGGAGTGAGTAAATTATCCTATTAGAATATTTAGAATTTGTCATTTTGGGAGCAGTTAACACACATTTGTCTGATCCGTTTTTTATCATATTTATTTATTCATCTATCTAAACTGTAGGAATGTTGAAGGGCTGCGGTTCATTGAGTTTCTGATTGACAGCGTGGGAGAGAAGATGTCGTCTGTCGCCCAGCAGCAGAGAGAACGAACAGACATTCGTATCTCTGGAGTTGCACTTGACTGCGTCATTAGAGACGCTCACACGTCCCGATGAACTTGGGGTTTGAATTCGCTTTATTTGTAGAGAATTGAACTTGTTTGTGCTTTGAGTTGCCTGACATCATTTTTTAGAAGCATTCATGTGTTAATCAAAATGTTCCATATCGGAAACATGTTCATTGACTGAATATTCTCTTCTTCCTCCTGATGTCTGATTACAGGAGGAAGTGAGTCAACAATTGAAATCAAGCTTAAAATGTCGACTGAAACCTTTGTGTGTTATTAAATACACAAACGCTCATTGACTCAAGATAATTGTTGTTTCACTTCATTCAAGTCAACGAGTAATAAAGAACATGTGATTCTCTTTGGTCTGAAGAAAACCAGACGGATTCATTTGGTTTTATTTTTATTAAAATTTATTTTCATTGTTAAAATAATAAACAGACGACACATTTAACAATAATAATAACACAATCATTGGGAAAACATCTGAAGCAGTTCCTGAGAAGAGAGAAAAGAAGAAAAGTTATTAACATGTTAATGTTGTTAGTGTGTCTGTGTGTACATCTAATTGTTAGTGTGTCTGTGTGTACATCTAATTGTTAGTGTGTCCCGATGACGTAGCGTCCCGATGACGTGGCGTCCTGATGGCGTCCTGTTGGTCTCCAGACAAGGAGAAGAGACGTGAGGAGGATCATCAGAATGTGTCCGTGTGTACATCTAATTGTTAGTGTGTCTGTGTGTAGATCTAATTGTTAGTGGTTCTGTGTGTCAATTTAAATATTAATGTGTCTTTGTGCATAACCAGATGTTTGTGTGTTTTTGTGTACTTCTGAATACTAATGTGTCTGTGTGTATATCTAATTGTTATTGTGTCTTTGTGCACATCTAAATATTAGTGTGTGTCATTGTTTAGAACCAAATGATAGTGTGTCTGTGTGTACATCTAATTGTTAGTGTGTCTGTGTGTACATCTAAATGATAGTGTGTCTGTGTGTACATCTAATTGTTCGGCGTCCTGATGGCGTCCCGATGACGTGGTGTCCTGATGGCGTCCCGATGACGTGGTGTCCTGATGGCGTCCCGATGACGTGGCGTCCTGATGGCGTCCTGATGGCGTCCTGTTGGTCTGCAGACAAGGAGAAGAGACGTGAGGAGGATCATCAGGATGTGTCGGTGTGTACATCTAATTGTTAGTGTGTCTGTGTGTACATCTAAATATTAATATGTCTTTGTGTTTATCTAAATATTAGTGTTTGTCTTTGTGTACATCTAAATGTTAGTGTGTGTCTTTGTTTATAACCAAATGTTAGTGTGTCTGTGTGTACATCTAATTGTTAGTGTGTCCCGATGACGTAGCGTCCCGATGACGTGGCGTCCTGATGGCATCCTGATGGTGTCCTGATGGCGTCCTGTTGGTCTGCAGACAAGGAGAAGAGACGTGAGGATGGTCATCAGGATGTGTCTGTGTGTACATCTAATTGTTAGTGTGTCCGTGTGTACATCTAATTGTTAGTGTGTCTGTGTGTACATCTAATTGTTAGTGTGTCTTTGTGTACATCTAAATATTAGTGTGTGTCTTTGTTTAGAACCAAATGTTAGTGTGTCTGTGTGTACATCTGATTGTTAGTGGATCTGTGTGTACATTTAAATATTAATGTGTCTGTGCGTACATCTAATTGTTTTTGTCTTTGTGTACATCTAAATGTTAGTGTGTGTCTTTGTTTTGAACCAAATGTTATTGTGTCTGTGTGTACATCTAATTGTTAGTGTGTCTGTGTGTAGATCTGTTAGTGTGTCTGTGTGTACATCTAAATGTTAGTGTGTCTTTGTGTACATCTAAATGTTAGTGTGTGTCTTTGTTTAGAACCAAATGTGAGTGTGTCTGTGTGTACATCTAATTGTTAGTGTGTACATCTAAATATGAATGTGTCTTTGTGTACATCTAAATGTTAGTGTGTGTCTTTGTTTAGAACCAAATGTTAACGTGTCTGTGAGTATATCTAATTGTTAGTGTGTCTGTGTGTAGATCTAAATATTAGTGTGTGTCTTTGTTTAGAACCAAATGTTAACGTGTCTGTGAGTACATCTAATTGTACATCTAAATTTGCCAGCGTGTCAAAATGTTAGTGTGTCTCTGAGTACATCTGTGTGTGTGTGTGTGTGTGTCATGACTAGATCTGGATTTGATCATGAGGGGTTGACGCAGCGTCTTGATGGCGTTCCGATGACGTGGTGTCCTGATGGCGTCCTGATGACGTGGCGTCCCAATGGCGTCCCGATGACGTGGTGTCCTGATGGCGTCCCGATAACGTGGTGTCCTGATGGCGTCCTGATGGTGTCCCGATGATGTAGCGTCCCGATGACTTGGCGTCCTGATGGCGTCCTGTTGGTCTGCAGACAAGGAGAAGAGACGTGAGGAGGCTCATCAGGATGTGTCTGTGTGTACATCTAATTGTTAGTGTGTCTGTGTGTAGATCTAATTGTTAGTTTGTCCGTGTGTACATCTAATTGTTAGTGTGTCTGTGTGTACATCTAATTGTTAGTGTGTCTGTGTGTACATCTAATTGTTATTGTGTCTTTGTGTACATCTAAGTATTAGTGTGTGTCTTTGTTTAGAACCAAACGTTAGTGTGTCTGTGTGTACATCTAATTGTTAGTGTGTCTGTGTGTACATCTAATTGTTATTGTGTCTTTGTGTACATCTAAATAATAGTGTGTGTCTTTGTTTAGAACCAAATGTTAGTGTGTCTGTGAGTACATCTGTGTGTGTGTGTGTGTGTGTGTGTGTGTGTGTGTCATGAGTAGATCTGGATTTGCTCCTGGGGGGGTTGACGCGGCGTCCTGATGGCGTCCCGATGACGTGGTGTCCTGATGGCGTCCCGATGACGTGGCGTCCTAATGGCGTCCTGTTGGTCTGCAGACAAGGATAAGAGACGTGAGGAGGATCATCAGGATGTGTCTGTGTGTACATCTAATTGTTATTGTGTCTTTGTGTACATCTAAATATTAGTGTGTGTCTTCGTTTAGAACCAATTGTTAGTGTGTCTGTGTGTACATCTAATTGTTAGTGTGTCTGTGTGTACATCTAAATATTAATGTGTCTTTGTGTACATCTAAATGTTAGTGTGTGTCTTTGTTTAGAACCAAATGTTAGTGTGTCTGTGTGTAGATCTAATTGTTAGTGTGTCTGTGTGTACATCTAAATATTAATGTGTCTTTGTGTACATCTAAATGTTAGTGTGTGTCTTTGTTTAGAACCAAATGTTAGTGTGTGTCTTTGTTTAGAACCAAATGTTAGTGTGTCTGTGTACATCTAATTGTAAGTGTGTCTGTGTGTACATCTAAATATTAATGTGTCTTTGTGTACATCTAAATATTAGTGTGTGTCTTTGTTTAGAACCAAATGGGTGTGTCTGTGTGTACATCTAATTGTTAGTGTGTCTGTGTGTACATCTAAATATTAATGTGTCTTTGTGTACATCTAAATATTACTGTGTGTCTTTGTTTAGAACCAAATGTTAGTGTGTCTGTGTGTACATCTAATTGTACATCTAAATTTGCCAGCGTGTCTAAATGTTAGTGTGTCTCTGAGTACATCTGTGTGTGTGCTGGTGTGTGTGTGTGTCATGAGTAGATATAGATTTGCTCCTGAGGGGTTGACGCGGCGTCCTGATGGCGTCCTGATAGAATCCTGATGGCGTCCCGATGACGTAGCGTCCCGATGACGTGGCGTCCCGATGACTTGGCGTCCTGATGGCGTCCTGTTGGTCTGCAGACAAGGAGAAGAGACGTGAGGAGGATCATCAGGATGTGTCTGTGTGTACATCTAATTGTTAGTGTGTCTGTGTGTAGATCTAATTGTTAGTGTGTCTGTGTGTAGATCTAATTGTTAGTTTGTCCGTGTGTACATCTAATTGTTAATGTGTCTGTGTGTAGATCTAATTGTTAATGTGTCTGTGTGTACATCTAATTGTTAGTGTGTCTGTGTGTGGATCTAATTGTTAGTGTGTCTGTGTGTACATCTAATTATTATTGTCTTTGTGTACATCTAAATATTAGTGTGTGTCATTGTTTAGAACCAAATGATAGTGTGTCTGTGTGTACATCTAATTGTTAGTGTGTACATCTAAATATGAATGTGTCTTTGTGTACATCTAAATGTTAGTGTGTGTCTTTGTTTAGAACCAAATGTTAGTGTGTCTGTGTGTACATCTAATTGTACATCTAAATTTGCCAGCGTGTCAAAATGTTAGTGTGTCTCTGAGTACATCTGTGTGGGTGTGTGTGTCATGACTAGATCTGGATTTGATCATGAGGGGTTGACGTGGTGTCCTGATGGCGTCCCGATGACGTGGCGTCCCGATGGCGTCCCGATGACGTGGTGTCCTGATGGCGTGGTGTCCTGATGGCGTTCCGATAATGTGGTGTACTGATGGAATCCTGATGGTGTCCCGATGACGTGGTGTCCTGTTGGTCTGCAGACATGGAGAAGAGACGTGAGGAGGCTCATCAGGATGTGTCTGTGTGTACATCTAATTGTTAGTGTGTCTGTGTGTACATCTAATTGTTATTGTGTCTTTGTGTACATCTAAATATTAGTGTGTATCTTTGTTTAGAACCAAACGTTAGTGTGTCTGTGTGTACATCTAATTGTTAGTGTGTCTGTGTGTAGATCTAATTGCTAGTGTGTCTTTGTTTAGAACCAAATGATAGTGTGTCTGTGTGTACATCTAATTGTTAGTGTGTCTGTGTGTACATCTAAATGTTAGTGTGTCTGTGTGTACATATAAATATTAATATGTCTTTGTGTACATCTAAATATTAGTGTGTGTCAAATGTTAGTGTGTCTGTGAGTACATCTGTGTGCGTGTGTGTGTGGGTGTGTCTGTGTGTCATGAGTAGATCTGGATTTGCTCCTGGGGGGGTTGACGCGGCGTCCTGATGGCGTCCCGATGACGTGGTGTCCTGATGGCGTCCCAATGACGTGGCGTCCTGATGGCGTCCTGTTGGTCTGCAGACAAGGAGAAGAGACGTGAGGAGGATCATCAGGATGTGTCTGTGTGTACATCTAATTGTTGTTGTGTCTTTGTGTACATCTAAATATTAGTGTGTGTCTTTGTTTAGAACCAAATGTTAGTGTGTCTGTGTGTACATCTAAATATTAATGTGTGTCTTTGTTTAGAACCAAATGTTAGTGTGTCTGTGTGTACATCTAATTGTTAGTGTGTCTGTGTGTACATCTAATTGTTATTGTGTCTTTGTGTACATCTAAATATTAGTGTGTGTCTTTGTTTAGAACCAAATGTTAGTGTGTCTGTGTGTACATCTAATTGTTATTGTGTCTTTGTGTACATCTAAATATTAGTGTGTGTCTTTGTTTAGAACCAAATGTTAGTGTGTCTGTGTGTACATCTAATTGTTAGTGTGTCTGTGTGTACATCTAAATATTAGTGTGTGTCTTTATTTAGAACCAAATGTTAGTGTGTCTGTGTGTACATCTAATTGTTAGTGTGTCTTTGTGTACATCTAAATATTAGTGTGTGTCTTTGTTTAGAACCAAATGTTAGTGTGTCTGTGTGTACATCTAATTGTTAGTGTGTCTGTGTGTACATCTAATTGTTATTGTGTCTTTGTGTACATCTAAATAATAGTGTGTGTCTTTGTTTAGAACCAAATGTTAGTGTGTCTGTGTGTACATCTAATTGTTAGTGTGTCTGTGTGTACATCTAAATATTAATGTGTCTTTGTGTACATCTAAATGTTAGTGTGTGTCTTTATTTAGAACCAAATGATAGTGTGTCTGTGTGTAGATCTAATTGTTAGTGTGTCTGTGTGTACATCTAATTGTTATTGTGTCTTTGTGTACATCTAAATGTTAGTGTGTGTCTTTGTTTAGAACCAAATGTTAGTGTGTCTGTGTGTACATCTAATTGTTAGTGTGTCTGTGTGTACATCTAAATATTAATGTGTCTTTGTGTACATCTAATTATTAGTGTGTGTCTTTGTTTAGAACCAAATGAGTGTGTCTGTGTGTACATCTAATTGTTAGTGTGTCTGTGTGTACATCTAAATATTAGTGTGTGTCTTTATTTAGAACCAAATGTTAGTGTGTCTGTGTGTACATCTAATTGTTAGTGTGTCTTTGTGTACATCTAAATATTAGTGTGTGTCTTTGTTTAGAACCAAATGAGTGTGTCTGTGTGTACATCTAATTGTTAGTGTGTCTGTGTGTACATCTAAATATTAGTGTGTGTCTTTATTTAGAACCAAATGTTAGTGTGTCTGTGTGTACATCTAATTGTTAGTGTGTCTTTGTGTACATCTAAATATTAGTGTGTGTCTTTGTTTAGAACCAAATGTTAGTGTGTCTGTGTGTACATCTAATTGTTAGTGTGTCTGTGTGTACATCTAAATATTAATGTGTCTTTGTGTACATCTAAATGTTAGTGTGTGTCTTTATTTAGAACCAAATGATAGTGTGTCTGTGTGTAGATCTAATTGTTAGTGTGTCTGTGTGTACATCTAATTGTTATTGTGTCTTTGTGTACATCTAAATGTTAGTGTGTGTCTTTGTTTAGAACCAAATGTTAGTGTGTCTGTGTGTACATCTAATTGTTAGTGTGTCTGTGTGTACATCTAAATATTAATGTGTCTTTGTGTACATCTAATTATTAGTGTGTGTCTTTGTTTAGAACCAAATGAGTGTGTCTGTGTGTACATCTAATTGTTAGTGTGTCTGTGTGTACATCTAAATATTAATGTGTCTTTGTGTACATCTAAATATTACTGTGTGTCTTTGTTTAGAACCAAATGTTAGTGTGTCTGTATGTACATCTAATTGTACATCTAAATTTGCCAGCGTGTCTAAATGTTAGTGTGTCTCTGAGTACATCTGTGTGCGTGTGTGGGGGTGTGTGTGTGTGTCATGAGTAGATCTGTATTTGCTCCTGAGGGGTTGACGCGGCGTCCTGATGGAATCCTGATGGCGTCCCGATGACGTGGCGTCCTGATGGCGTCCTGTTAGTCTGCAGACAAGGAGAAGAGACGTGAGGATGGTCATCAGGATGTGTCTGTGTGTACATCTAATTGTTAGTGTGTCTGTGTGTAGATCTAATTGTTAGTGTGTCCGTGTTTACATCTAATTGTTAGTGTGTCTTTGTGTACATCTAAATATTAGTGTGTGTCTTTGATTAGAACCAAATGTTAGTGTGTCTGTGTGTGGATCTAATTGTTAGTGTGTCTGTGTGTACATCTAATTGTTATTGTCTTTGTGTACATCTAAATATTAGTGTGTGTCATTGTTTAGAACCAAATGATAGTGTGTCTGTGTGTAGATCTCATTGTTAGTGTGTCTGTGTGTACATCTAACGGTTATTGGGGGGGGTGTCATGCGTAGATCTGGATTTGCTCCTGAGGGGTTGACGTGACGTCCTGATGGCGTCCCGTTGACGTGGCGTCCTGATGGCGTCCTGTTGGTCTGCAGACAAGGAGAAGAGACGTGAGGAGGATCATCAGGAAGATTCATAGATCCAATTATTTTAATTTGATGCACATTTTAATTATTTCATGTTTGTATGGATGTGTAAATCTACATTATATATTTGTGGTTGTTAAACTGTATATCGTATTTTCTTTTTATGTTTAGCTAGTCTCTGTGCATACCAATATGTTAGTGCGTCTCTGTGTAAGTACTTTTTACATTTCATTTAGCTGACGTTTTTTTTCAAAGCGACTTACAATAAGTGCATTCAACAATAGGGTACAAACTCAGAAGTGCAATTTCCTCAAATAACCTTTATATGTTAGTGCGTCTCTGTGTAAGTACTTTTATATGTTAATGCGTCTCTGTGTACATCTACATGACAACAGCAGGAATCAGAGGTTTATCTCAAGGTATTAGCTCTAAATCACAGCCTTCTCCACCCGATAGACCAATACATCATTCACAGCAGTAAGGCTGCAGTCTGTCTGGATTCCTCACTTACCTTGAGCTCTGTTAAGTGCAGCAGAACGCGTCTTCGTCCCCTCTACAGACTCCTGAGGCGTTACATGGTTGCTTTCTGCAAGTGTAGGTCCGGAAAACTTCAGTGTGTAGATGCGAGGTTTGAAACTGACTGACTGGATGTGCAACAGACTGTGTTCTTATGCTGTGGTGAACGAAGCATAGAACATGGAACATGGAGAAAGGTTCCATCATGATGTAACGTCTCTATGGTTACAGTGAAGGTATCTACAATATGCAAATGAGCCTTTAGAGTAAATGTGTGTGTGTGGACGGTGTATTTGTATTGATGGAGCTCATCCACTTGACATGGTGCATAAAACACTTTGCTCTACTTGTTTTTTTATATGACCCCATCTTGATCTTGAAAGCAAACACTTTAAGAATAAATAAAGAACGATTTTTGTCCATTGTTTCATCAAGTCGGAAATTTGTAAACTGTTGAATCCGGATTTTTAAACATCCCTTTCGAGCCCTCTTGTCTCCAGTCTTCATGCTAAGCTAACCAGCGGCTGGCTTTAGCTTCACGTTGAGCGCGCAGACATGTCACATGAGAGTAGGGATGAGTATCGTTTGGGTTTTTTGATACCGATCCTAAACAGAGCCTGAACCCAAACACAATTGGAGAAAGGGTTTTTTTCACTTCAAACTATGCACAATATATGAACTTTTGAAAGTTTACAGTATGATTACAGTGTTTCCCCTCTGTAACAGCGGAAGTGTAGTTAATTGGAATTTGGGGCATATTAATCATTTAATTTGAGATTCATGTTCATTGTGCAGGAACTAAAGACATTTATTGAAAAGCATTTACGTTAGATTGACGCTCCTTGTTTGTCTCAAAGTATTGACGTGCAACAAAGAAGAGCTGCATGAGGCACGAGAGCACATCGCTTTTCTATTGTGTAGAGAAATAAATACGAATAGAAGGTAGATGGCTAGCTAGCTGCTGTAGCTACACAAGCGGTGAGCCGTCGTTAGCTGCTGCGAGGACAGAGTTATCAGACTGTTTCATTAGGGTGACCAAACGTCCTCTTTTTGAGACCTAAAAAATGCGTCCGGCAGAGATTCTAAAACGTCCGGGATTTTGCTTCGTCGTACATTTGTGTTTCTCTGGGTCTTTCACAAACTAGTTATTACGCCCTTACCAGTTTTGGAAATGGTGTCTCCCTTACGTTCCACCTTCTTTCGCGAGCTCTGACTGTAGAGAGAACAGATATTGGTCAACCGATCTCAATGTTGCCAGATACACGATAATTATCCTCCAAATACGACCATTTTGAGCCTTTGGTACGATACTTCACCATTTCCAATCTGGCAACACTGAGCACTTTGCTTTGCCGGCTCCACTAGTTGCGTTATTTACAGCACATGACATCTGCAGCCATGCCGAAACGTAAATGTAAGTTTACGGACGAACTAAAAGAAAATACCCATGTTTTCGCCTCGGCCGTGATGCTTCGGAAGCTTTTCTTATTTTAATATGTGGCTATATAAAGCATTTACTATTTATTATTTGTTTATTTGTTATCATTATTGCTTCAATATATGGACAAGACACATTAAAGAAGCGCTGGACTAAATCCCACAAAAAATATTTGTTTTACATTTGCACTTTTCAGTTTTGTTAAAGTTCAATAAATAGATGTTCATATAGTCATTTGTGTCATTTTTGTCATTTCATTTCACCAATATGGCACCGGTGCTCGGTACATAATCCTACATGAGAGTGGTCAAATCAACTATTGCTAAGTAAAGGTTTGGAATAGCTCAAATTCAACGAACAATATCTATTTAACTCTCATTCGTTACCAAAACAGCTGGGCGTGGTGTAGTCTTTGGCACTTCGTTTATTGGAGGCTGTTTAAGCCCTAGATGAGAAAAGTGCCCCTTCTGCTGGAGCACAATTGTTTCTTCATTCATCAAAATTTTAGAATAACTATTACTCGCACTGTCATCAAATCCCCCCAAATGTGTTTTGACATTCGACGGGGCATTTATTTGAGTTCTTGTGAGAATTTCACCGAACTGCTCCGCGGCGCCCACAAGCCGCGCTCCTTCCTCCTCCTCCTCCCCCTCCGCCTAGTGCTCGTGCAGTGCTGACACACAGGTGATGACGGTGTTTGTGAAATCCCCCGACGTCGTTTAGTGGTAAATTACTACCAGTACAGATAGTTTTAGGATGAAAACAAAAAAAATAAGCCTCGCCACAGCTCCGTCACTTTCTACCCTGTCTCCTCCACCTGTCACTCACCTAATCAGTTCATTCAGTGCACCTGCTAGTCACAAACACTACTGAGACATCACATATAGGCAGTGCTGTAGTGGTAAAATTAGAGGTGGGTAATCTCTGAATTTTGTGATCATACAGACCTCGACGCGATGCGAAGCAACGCAACACAAAGCGTTGCGACTCTGTAAGGCTGTCCTGGCTATATTGCATTATTTTATCAGTAAAAGTCATATACAATCAATGACAATGAATAAATGTGTTAGTAGTTTGTAGTTCATTAAATCTATGAAAACAGTGAAGAAAAGTATGTCAACACAACACAACAACACAATTGCAGATTAAGAACTATCTACATACGGAGTCTCCTTTTCACAGTAGTGCCCAGAGGGCCTCCTTGTCCTCCATGTCAGGTCCTGCCTTGCACAGAGGAGCCATGAACCCCAGAACGCGTGTTCTGGGGTTCATGGCTCCTCTGTGCTTCTCTCTCTATTGGACCTGGTGTTTCTCCTCTCCCTGTGCTCTCTGCATCATTGCCTGTCCTATCACTGCCTGAAAAAATATGTTGAATTTAAGAGTTAACCAGTTAAGCAGCCTGTCAATTACACTGACAACATAAGTTAAAGGAACACTCATGTACTACCTATGTCATCATAAATAGCTACAGCATTTTTTTTTCACATTGAGAACTGACTTGTTTTCTAATCTACGCGTCACCAGGCGTTTTTCTTTTGCCGTGCACGACCTGCGAACACAGAGCGCGCGACTACTACCCCCCCCCGTCGGACCTTCTCGACCGGTCCGCGAAATATTGTCTGACATGAAACCGGTCCGTGGAGTAAGAAAGGTTGGGGACCACTGGGCTGATCCACAACGTGTGTTTACACACCTCCTGGATCCTGACTGGTGTCGCTGCTGCAGCCGCAAGGCGCTGATTGGATGGTCACAGACCGTAATACGGCGCTGATGAACATGATTCAGACTACGGCGTTTATATGTAACATGCGTTTACGTGCGTTTACCCTCCACTACAGCCCTGGTTATATTATATAGTTTATCACTATATAATCATTGTTACTTGTATGGTGACTAACCATTTAACTTCATGCCCCCTCAACGGTAAAACATATTAATTAATACATTAATTTAGTATTTAGTAATAGAACATAACAAATAAAAAAGGACAACTAGATGTGTTAATGATTGTCTTGAACATCAACCCCGAGAACAAACCTTCTGATTCGTTTGCTGATTTTAGTCACTAAAGATGGTTGAGATCAAGTTACCATTAACATTGGAGTGAGTAAATTATCCTATTAGAATATTTAGAATTTGTCATTTTGGGAGCAGTTAACACACATTTGTCTGATCCGTTTTTTATCATATTTATTTATTCATCTATCTAAACTGTAGGAATGTTGAAGGGCTGCAGCTTGCATGCTGAGGTGCGTAAACGCTATTTATAGGTGCGTAAACGCTATTTCCAAAATTCCAGAGGTGCGTAAACGGCGTTTACGTGCGTTTACCCTCCACTACAGCCCTGGTTGCAGCTGGTTGTCATATACGGTCCACTACGATTACCGAAGGGGGGCTTTGTTTTTTCTCATAATTTCGACTTTCTATCCCCTTTCTTTAGTGCGGAAATGGGCTTCTATAGGTGTGTGAACGCATCACTCCAGCCAATCCAAAGACGCGGTTTGTAACCAATCAGGTGTAGAGACCATGGTGACTGGCTCCGCCCCCTTACTGTCAAAAAGAAAAACAGCGAGCGCGTAGAAAACACCTTCGAGCGCGAGCAGAGACTAACCTCGCGAGCGAGGAAGTTCACGCTACGCGAGGGAGCAAAATGAACGATGAATAGACTTTCTTTTTTTTTTTATTCCGAAAAAAAATTCGGATCTCTAAAGTTTTAAACCAACTTTAGAGATCTACTACTTCGATAGATCTACTACTTCGATGAAGATAATGGGTTGTGGCAGGTTCGTCCTACGGGGGTCCCGGAATGACGAGAATGCAGCGGCCTGTTCCATGTTACACTCTTTATTTTAATGTTCATACATAATAATAGACAGCCGGCTCCAGCCTCGCTCAGCACTCTCTCGCTGTCGCTGGATTTCTCCCACTTAAAGGTAGAACACACAGACACACTGATTAATCTCAGCTGAGGCCAATTGCCTCCCCCGGCACCGTTCCCTGAACCACTCCCCTCTCCGTCCCCCCTGCAGCCGAGCCAAACCGCGCCCGCCACCACACACACTTACTAGTTATAGGGAACACAAATCTATATTCTTACTTGACAAAGCAGCAAATCATACAGGAGAGAGAGCGCGTTGGGAAAACTTAAATAATGTTTGGTCTTAAGTCACAGTAGCTGAAGCATTGTTGCTTTAGAACGCCACAGAGTGTGTGACCTCCCAGCAGAGAAGCCTGGATGAGTAACTAGTGTGTGTTATCTCAACCAGACGGAGACACAGACCTCGGAGAAGCCTTGACGCATGTCTCGTGTGTACACGTCATGAATTGGGAGACTAAGACGCAGACCTTCCACCTTCAAGCATAACGTGTGTGTGTTATCTCAAGTATATAAATCAGAGGGCTGAGACGCAGACCTCCGAGCAGCAACTCAACACACGACTTGTTTCAACTCTGCTCCTACTTGCTAGTGTTCTTTAATAAATGTCCTGTTCAACGATTTTACACACGTGTTGTTTAGGACGGTCTTAATGAGTCTCATGGTTTCTTGTCTTATGAAAAGTAAAACCCTCTTCAGATATCTGTGAAGAATCACTGCTTTGCCCCTAAAATGTTCACTCTTCTTGCTCTTTTGTTGGACGTCTGCAGGTCAAAGACTCGTCCATTTATCCTCAAAGACAACAGAGAACACTGAATATTCAGATCATTGTAGATACTACGACCACAACATGTGCTGATAAGACGCAGGATTTACAAATGTTATGTTGTTACGATAAAATGATCTCAGGCGATGTGAGTCTTCCATTTGCAGCAACTCCCAGCATGCTTTAAACCAGTGAAGTGAAGAACACGACGTTTAGAGTCCAAAGGGAAACAACATGCATGTGATTGTGGCTGCAGTCACAGAGGGGAAGCACATGGAATCACAACAACACACAAACATCTGGAGCATTTATTGAACAGCAGGACAAAGGTACAAAAAGGGGAAATGGAGCAACTTCATTCCACCTTCATCTACAAAACAAGAAGTGATTCAGAGCATCACTGTTCAACTCCCACGAAACCAAGAAGGAAAACATCCCTTCATCCAAAACAGCAGCAAGAAATAGTCAATAACATTTCAATAAGTGTGCTCGGATTATTCAAACCCAAATTTAAATAATATGATACATTAAAACGGATCAAAAGACGTTATGAACCAATAAGCATACTCTTGATTTATTCAAAACACCCTGAAAGACAAATTATTTTCTCTAGCCTGTTAAATTCAATCTACGGTAAAGAAAAACACAAGCAAACTATTTACACAACCGGAAAATAAATGTTCTAATGTCTATATTGTGTGTGTTGGAGCGTCAACATGATTCATCCTGATGAGTGTGGACGGGGATGGACTCCCTCCCCGTCCACACTGGGAGAGAGATGGAAGCCAGTTAGTCACCAGCATGAGACACAGATAGAGATAAAAAGACAGACAAGGAGACAGACAGACATACAGACTGTAGCGGCCCCTCGGATTGATTGATCAAGACGCAGAGTGTTTCAAACGGGTGTTGATTTATTTTGTTTCTCTCGACCAGCACCATAAGCACCATGACGTCGTGAACATCTTGAACACCGTGAACACTACAGAAACAGAAGAAATACACAATGCTTCTATGTAGTTTCAAAAATTAACTTATACAAAATAATGTTTACACTGGATACAAATCATTTGAAATACTAGCCAAAGTGAAATGAAATACGTTTAAAACGCTATGACAAATAAAACAACACATGCATCCTTCATACCTCAATCCGCTCTCCAAGGGCGCTAATCAAAGGAATTTCCTCCACCTGCTAGCATCTCGGCACACGCTCATAATTAGGAGCTTTTTGAAATGACAGGTACGAACAACACAAAATAATGAAATAAATTACGATTTATACTCTTTCTTTACATTATTCGAATGTATTTAACACTATACATAATAAGTTTACAAGTTTTACCCTTGCTACGACGATGCGTGACTTCCACGTTGCAAATGGTAAGTAACAGGAAGTGAGCGTCACAAAAAACATAAGAAGAAGAAAACGGCGCTTTTCAAAATAAAAGCAGAACGGACCTTGTTAACGCATGAATAGAATATTTTGTAGGAGAATTGCAATTTAAATCAGACATTTACACAGACAACCATCACACCGACCCCTACGAGACAATTGGGGTGTCCAGGTCACAGAGTGTGTGTCTGCATGTTGCTGATGTCTTTGCAGTGGTTCCCCCAGAGATGGAACCCAACATGTGTCGGGGTCAACCTGATGGTCACCAAGATGCTGACGTGGGCAGTTTGGAGGATTGTACGTCTGGAGCAAAACGGTCCTCAAATGGCTTTTAAACTCACACCAGCTTCATTGATGCTCTGGCCTGACGCCAGCTAGCCTCATTTACATGTTTGTTACCAACAATGATTCAACCCAAACAGCAGAAGTATCAAAGAGTAAATATGGTGGATTTGTTTGAGACGAACACACTAGTCTGTGAGCACTTTGATACTTTCATTGATTTTAACGTCTCCTGAAATAATCATCCTCGTTTTATTTCATTTCAACCTTTTTAGTAAAACCAAACTATCCAAATAATTAAATGTGACTATTGATGTTTCCTCACAGTTTCCAGATGTTCACCAACCCTGATTCAGACGTTTAAATAAAAGATGAATGAGCCATAAATTGCCAGTTTATGGAGAAGAATGTGGAGCATCGCTTGTTGATCCAGAGCAATATTCACCCATAAACCTAAAGAGAGAAACAAATACATAAAAGAGAAAACTAAATCATTTACCACAAACTACTTTGACTCCATTTTGATAAACATGTGTTAGTGATTTCCTAGAAGTTAATGTAAGAGCTTTGAATATCAGACTTTATCTGAGGAGCTGATGTGAAGCTTTCTGTGTCTTTCTCTTAATAATCTCACGTCTCACGAACCAAACTGCACCTTTGTTGTAGAAAAAGTCAAAGACTTCTTTACATGAGAAGCTCCTTGTGCTCATACTGAGGGCAGCTTTGTGGAACAGCAGCTGTGAATAGTTCATGTCCACGTGGAGCTACTCACTGTGTGCAGGACGCCGACTTCAAGGGTTAGGATTCACTTCCTCAGAGACCTCAGAGCCGTCAGTAGAAGAAGAAGAAGAAGAAGAGCGTTGGGCTGAAATAGAAAGCAAAGAGAATTTTAGTGTTTAGTGTTCTAACAGCTTCCTCCCAGCAGATACAATCTCAGTTTTTTAACCTATTTCTTCCACTAAAAGTTAAAATTACTTTCAACAACAGCCTGAAGAATGTGTAGAAACAACTGCGTTTAAGTGTCTCAAGTGCAAAACAATCACAGAATTGTCTAAAAATGAAATGGCACTAAACAATAAATGCAGAATAAAAGCAAATATGGTTTTATAAGTGTGACTGGTGAAAGTTGCTTCAGTGTCTCATTCTGGATAAAAGCATCAACTCAAAGCCTAAAATCAAATGCTCCTCAACACTGTGTCTCTGATCGTCTCTCTCACCGTTCCTCTTTCTGTAAACCTTGAATCCAACCACAGCAACGATGATGACGACAAGAACAGCCACAGCAATGATGATGATGATGATGATGATGATGAAGGTGGAGCCAGCAGGCTTCTCTGTGGAGCACAAAACAATCAAAGAGTCTCAAGCTGAACAGATGAAGCAGGTCAGAAGAGAAGAAGATCCACTTATCCAGCAGACCTGAACACACACACCATGTGACGTCATTTCTTTATGCCGTCTGCACATGATGACTGAGACACATATTCAACCTCCTTCCTGAACTTTACTCTGTCTGATTCACTGATGGATACATGTATTAATACACGTGTTTAATCATTCTGTCTACTCATCTTTAAGTGACCAGTAGTTGTGTGAATGCAGATTCTACAACGTCTTAAAATGACTACAAATAAAAACTAGACTAGAAATGTAAGAAAACAAAACTTCCCAAATCTAAAACACACAAAGTGGACAAAGTGGATGTTTGCTTCCCTCCTTCACCGCTCCGGGTCTCAGACCTACCCGTGTTGGTCCTGGTCTTGTCCAGTTTGGTGACGATGTCCTCGTCCACACCAGACAGCTGGAACACACAGTCGTACCTCCTCCAGTCTTCAGCAGGGACGGAGGACAGTTTCAGGTCAACCCTCATCTGGAAGGTCCCGTCGTGGTTGGGGAGGATCTCTCCGAGGTCCACGTCCTCATGGAGCTCCTCTCCATCTTTCCTCCAGAAGAGGGCGGCTCTGTCGGGGTAGAAACCTGTAGCGTGGCAGCTGACTGGAGAGGAGGGAGTCTTCTGGAGGAGAGACACCGAGGGACGCTCTGGAGACAGAAGAGAGGGACAGGTTACATCTTTATTATTATCAATGATATTTAGTGTATTAATATCATTCATCTTTGATGTATTTAAAATGCCTCTTTAACACTCAACTATGTGTATTTAAGTTTACTAAAAGAATGAAATGTCTTTAAAGTTTCATTGATTAAAGAAGGGAGACAAACAGATGAAGAGGGGGGAGACGGATTGGAAGGGGAGGAGGACAGTGTGTGAGAGAGAGTAAAGAGACAGTGAGACAGACAGAAACACAGCAGAGACAAAGAGGATGGAGGGACAGAGTGGGGACAGGTGTGAGGGGGGAGTGAGGGAGGGAGTGCAGTGAAGGAGAGAAGGAGGTGAGGGGGGAGAAATGTGGGAGACACAGTGGGTCTCTGTGTGTCTCTGACATGTTGCTATGAAACAACAGAAGGTTTATGAGCATCGTGTCCATGGAAGGACATCAGGTCATGTGATCCTACCGGTTCTCATCAGAGAGCTCCTCCCGTAGCTCAAGAGCGTCTTCAGCGACTCAGGACACACATGAGTCAGGGAGTTCTTCTTGTGTGCTTTCAGAGCTCTGTCCTGATCCCACTTCTGTTTGGTGATGACAGCCTGCTGTTTTGCAGCGATACATTGCTCTGTCTGCAGGTCAAATGATATGAAGTCTTCTCCATCATAACCAAACTGATCATAACCCTTGACCTCATTGGTCTCATTATCCCATTCACAGCCGACCATCCTCTGGAAAATGTGGACACCTGAGAGAGAGAGATTTTAGATTTTTGAAAAACCTTTATTTATATAAAATCAAGGACACACAATACATAAAACATTTGCCATTTTTCCATGACCATAAAACATAACCAAACGAAGCGATGTCTCCTCAAAATGAGCTAGAAAGGTGGCCTAAAGATTAGGTCATCTCCACTAACACAGCAAATTGCCTCTTTGAAGCACCACTTTCCAATGAACTCATCTACGTTGTTCATACTTTTGAAAAACCTGAAATCGAGATTTGATTTTTAGAAAACCTTTATTTTACATAAAATCAATTTCAATAATTAGACACTATATCAGGTGTATAATATCAAACATCTATAGTAAATCGGTCGATCTGGACTCCGCCGTTCTCCAGCATCTCCTTCATTGGCCCGTCTTCCCGCTCAGGATCCTCCCCCGCCGGTCAGACGCCTCACTCAGCCCCATTTCCTCCTTCCCTGGTGATCTTGAGGTTAATCTTCCGTAGTCGGAAGACCTCCCGGTGGGTGTAGTCTGCTGCACCCTTCTTCGTGCAGCCATGTTGAACGGAGCGAGCGAACTTCTCCAAGTCGGAGAAGTAGTCCTCCAGCTCCACTCCTCTCTGGTTCTTGGTGGCCAGCAGGAACGATTTCATCTGCCCCACCCCGTGCCTGCTGGTGACCGTCCCCCCTGAGGAGACGCTGTTTTCAGAGGCCCACCCTGAAGAGGACTCTGACTCCACACCTCCCTTCTGCTCTGCTCTGCTCGCCGCCCCCCCCCCCCTTTGCCCTTCAGGTGGGGAGCCTTAAAGTCCATCCCCCCTCTTCCATATGTTCCTCGCTGTCAGAGGTTCCACCTCGAACAGCTCCCCCACTACCGAGTGCCCCCATCCCCTCTTTCACTATGTCACACACACACCTGCCCACTGGGCTGCATTCAACCCCCCATCCACTCCGACATTCATCCCCTCTGACCCCTCACCCACCTGACCGACCAGCTGGACCTCACTAGTCGCCACACTCACCCCCTCATCCAGCGGAGCCACCTTCACCACCTTCCCGTGTTTGACCAGCTCCTCCAGCAGCACTCCGCCAGGGACGAACGGCGGAACGTTTGGTTGTTTTAGATCCCCTCCACCAGAAGGTTTCCTCCACGCCAATCACCATCTACTAATATATTAAGACCAAACCCTGCGAACTGCCTCGTGGCGCAGCGCATAGCGCTAGCAGCAGTTTGATACGTTTGTATTTTGCTGCATGGGTTCGCAACCTGGTCGGTTCGATCTTTTAATATATTTTCTAAACTTTGTTTTGTTCGTGTCTGTGGTTTACGTCACGCGATGGCTGTAAGAAAACAATATCCTTTCTTTATCAAAATGTGTCGCTGCAAGGCTGCAGCCTCGTGAAGAAGTAGCGTTGCACATGTCCTGAAGCGTTCCAAGACACGCCCAAGGTAACCAGTTGTTTTAAATCCACGACACCAAAAGGTTTCCTCCATGCTTATCTACGTCAACAAAATGAATAAATTATACTAAGGGTCAGTAATTTGCTGTGTGTCTCCGTGGCGCACTGCTAAGAGCGGCCAACAGGTTACTATTTTGATGTTTTGATCCCCCGGGTTCGAATCCAGGTTGTGCCGATCTTTCCTTTAATATATTTTT
The DNA here is from genome assembly GCF_964276395.1 of Gasterosteus aculeatus. Taxonomy (NCBI): domain Eukaryota; kingdom Metazoa; phylum Chordata; class Actinopteri; order Perciformes; family Gasterosteidae; genus Gasterosteus; species Gasterosteus aculeatus. The sequence continues at coordinate 3,395,508 of NC_135697.1, forward strand.
TTATATAAATGTTTTCATACGTGGCCGTGATGTGGTGCTCACTTATACAATCGTAAACGCTGCAATGGATTTGTGATGCGTTTTGAAGATTTTCAGCAATATGTTTGTGAATGTGTGACGAATCAGGGAACTGAGGCGGACACATCTGCAGCTGTGGAGTGAACACAAACACGCACGCGTAGGGAAACCAGTAGGTGGAAAAACCAGTAGGGGTGTAACAACGGCTACAAATACGGACAAAAACACATAGAAAGAAAAGAAAATCACACATACACACCAACACGCATTCACACCACAACACACACCAGAAACCACACCGAAAGTAAACGAAATAACAGATAGAAAACGCTGTCAAACAATTCACCTCACGCTCCGTTCACTCAGAGAGAGAGAGAGAGAGAAACATATTTGCTTGATAAAAGACTTCAGTCATTATCTGATTATCAACATTCATGTTGATTCATTTTCTGTTCATCAACTAATTGATTCAATGTTTCAACACTAAATATCCTGAATGTTTGTTCTAAACTCACTGCAGTCCACTTTAGTTCATTAACTCTCATCTGTATCATACTCCAGATTTTGGGTTCAAACTAATTATTCTTGTCTTTGCAGATGATGTAATAACTATTTCTAATGAATCCATGAATTGTTCACACTGTAAAACGTCAGAGAGGCTGATGAAACCTTGGAAGTGCTTCTTCAGTGTGAACAACACTGAGCAGTATTTCATTCATCACCATTTCAAACAGACAAGAGGAAGAAGTCGTCTCAGTGAGGAACCTCAACTAGAACATGTTGGACGTCATCTGATAAAACCTGGAATGAAATACTGAAGCATCGACTCCCTGAGCTCAAGTAAAGCTCATCTAATCTAAGCTGGAGTTCTAATCAGGATGAGAGGAAATCTTCTTCATCCTGAACAACACGGAAAAGTATTCATTGTGTTTATATACTTATATTTAGGAACTGGAAGCAGAACATGTTTCAGTCAAGAAAAGATCTCAGACTGTTTAATCTGCGTGTGTGTGTGTGTGTGTGTGTGTGTGTGTGTGTGTGTGTGTGTGCGCACTAACATAAATGATGCAAATATAAACAAAATTTAAAAAATAAACAAACCTCCAGTTTGGTTGAAGCGTTGTTTTGCTATTTCAATGTTGACTTTGAAGACCTGCTGGGCGTCCATAAGGACCTCAGTCCCCCTCTTCAAGTACCGAGGATCATCCCCTCTGACTCTGATCATCCAGTCCTGTCTGACTTCTGCTCTCCTGGTGTTACTGTCATAGTGAAACAGCTCAACTTCATCCAGCAGCCCAACAATCACAAACTCTGGGAAGTTTGGGAGTCCAGAGGACGCAGTGAGGAAATACTTCAGCGAGTGAGTCACTGAAACCAAAAAGGAATCATCATCAGTTCTGATGTCACACTTTAATTAATCAATAATTATGATGTTTTCCTGCACACAGAATAAAAAGAAACACAGAACATCAAAGACACCCTGATAAACACAGCAGATGTTAACAACTCAATAAATGTTTAATTTAATATTTACATTACATATAATACATTATATGTATCATATTCTGAAATGAAATATTAAATTCACATATTCAGATAATAATTTTGTGTTTCTGACTTTCACGCATAAATCAGTTTGTAAAACCAGATGTCTTATTATTGTATAATGTTCCTTATATTGACATTTGATTTGATCGTATACATTAAAATATTTTATGTATTGTGAGCTCAGACGAGGTTTTAAACAATACATTTTGAACTTTGAGTTTCTTGAAGTGAAGTGGAAGCACAATCGAGTTCAAAAGGTCATTTATTTGATCGTTTAATTGCTGTTTACATTTTTTATATTCAAATAACAAATTTACTCTCTCTGTTCTCTTTTTTTGATTCAACCATAAAACTAGAAACTAATCTGATCAGCTTCTCGTGTATCTCTATTTTTAAGTTTAACTGTAAAATATCTTCAGTAAAACCTAAAGTATGAACAGATGGACACAGATTTATATTTCAGAAACGTCTCCTCAGTGATATCTGACTGACTCTGACATCCCTTATTTCACTGGTCACTCCCTTCACGTGCCACATTCACAGTATAGTAATCGGTTCGCCTGGGCACTTAACTATTTATTTTTCGATTTAAATTTTCTTTTCAGCTTTTCTTTTTATTTTTTTATTCTATATCCTAAGAGCCTATAGCCTTCAACTTTATACTGCCGAATTGAATTGTAAATTTGTAAACTAAACATGCCATGTTGTCTTGTTGTCTATTGTCTCATTGTCTTACTGTCTATTGTTATGCACCAAACGCCGTGTCAAATTCCTTGTATGTCCTAACATATTTTGGCAATAAATGTTCCCGATCTATTTTACTTTCTATCGGTATCAGGTGGATGAATAGAATCCAAAAAGATTAGAATATTATTAAAGACAGTGGAGATGGTTGTGGATTTCCGGCGGAACAGAGCCCCACCCTCCCCCATCACCCCGTGTGACTCCCCCGTCACTATTGTGGATTCCTTCCGTTTCCTGGGCTCCATCATCACCCAGGACCTCAAGTGGGAGCTGAACATCAGCTCCATCACCAAGAAGGCTCAGCAGAGGTTGTTCTTCCTGAGGCAGCTGAAGAAACTCAACCTGCCAAAGACGATGATGGTCCACTTCTACACGGCCATCATCGAGTCCATCCTCTGCTCCTCCATCACCGTCTGGTACGCTGCAGCCACAGCCAAGGACTAAGATCTCCCGCCACACCAACAGCTTCTTCCCGTCAGCAGTCGGGCTCATCAACAGAGCCGGTCCACTGACTGACTCTGACATTCCACCGGTCACTTTCTTTCTCACTCACTTTCACTTGTCACTTTCACTAACTTTTATTCCTTTATTTTAAACTAACCCATAGCCTTATACTACTAACCCATAGCATTATATTTAATTTTATTCCTCGTGCACTGTTGTCTTGTCCTCCATTGTCGTACTGTCTGCTGTCACGCACCAACCGCCAAGTCAAATTCCTTGTACGTCTGACATATTATGGCAATAAATGTTTCCTGATTCCTGATATGAACTTCATAATGATGTTCAGCAGGTTCTCATGAATGATGTGTGTTTACTGAGTGCATATGATTGTGCATATGATTCTCTAAATCAAGATTTAGTTACAGATTACACTTCAGGTTTTGTTTAAGGACTGTCAACTCAAGTGATTGGAAAATAAAGATAATTCATGGGGAATGTATTAAGTGTCAGTAATTAGTGAACAATATTATAAATATTGTACCAACAAAGCATCAACAACCATCAACGAACTTGTTGTTTCAAAGTAAAAGTCTAGAAGCTTCACAGCAGCCTGAACAGATGAAATGTAGTGACTGACTGTTTGAATATGAATTCAATGAAAATAACTCGTACCACATTGACATGATTTCCTCGTACGTATTGCACTAAATGAACCGCAGCACATGTCTTTATTTCCAACATGAACAAGTTAAAACTTGAAATATTAAAGTGCGCTAGATATTGTTGTGACGTCATGTTTCTGGTCCGTACTCGTGTGCCGCGTTACGTCATGCTGCCATGTCCGCTTCAAGAGCGATTTAATGTCCCGAAGACAGAGACAGCAGAGTGAGACAAACACGCTTCTGTCCTTCACACAAACTCACGAGAGGAAACACGCGCGCACTTTGACAACAATCAGGCCTCTCTAGTGTCACGCATTGAGCGCACTTCCGCCACACATCAAATATCTCCGCGTCGGTCTCTGTTCAACTTCCCTGTCGGCCGTATCGTAGACATATATAAATGTCTAATATGGTCACCCCCCACCAAATCTCACTCCAAGGTTTTTGAAAAGTTGAGAGCTCTGACATGTGTTACTTTTTACAACTTTGTCTGTCGTCATCGAGAGAGTCCTGAGCTAAACATCAGAGACATCAGAGACACTTCAGCTGATGTCTGCGGCCTATGAAGACACGAAGCGTCTCTTCTTCTACATTCAAACACCTCATTAAACAAAGCGTCAACTCACGTGCTGCAGCGCCGTGAAGGCTCATCATCAGGAGAGACAGAACCGAGATCTCCGCCCCGACAAGTCGCATTTTAACTTCCGCCTGTTTTTAAGGTTTCACTTTCTCTTCAAGGATCACGCGCCTACTGAGGGAGAAGAGGGAGGACCGCTGACTTCAATGTGCTTCTACAGCTCGATTCTGACCAATCACAATCCAGCATTTGCTCTACGTCATCAGTAACTAGGTGGAATCAAAGAAAACAGGTTGTTGTAGGAAGTGAACACTTAATTCAGACTGAACACAGAACAAGAGAGATGCGGCACACAATCCTTATTCACATATTATTTACATCATGACGTGTTTTAACTGTAATGTGTGTTACATGTCCCCATGTTTTGTTCCGCCCCTTTAACTGTGTGAGTGGGGGAAAGTGCTCCTGATTTACAGGTGCGCGGTGCTGGTTGGCTGTTGGCGAGGAGGCGTGGCCACTGAAGACCCAAGAGACTAATCAGCTAACGAGCCGGTGGCCAAAGGAGAGAGAAGGCTTGTGTTTTTGTAGCCTGTCAAAGACGTTGTTTTGTTAAATCCTGTCGGGCGAGATCCCGATGTGCTCTACCTGAGTTCTGGAGAAGGGAAGGTAGTGATGGCAAAGTGAAGCTTTCTGAACCAGGGAAGCTTTCCAGCCAATTGTATCGGAAAAAGGTTCATTCAATGCATCGCAAACTCTGATGATCTCTGCTGTTGAAAACCTATAGTGCAAATGTTTCGAGCCTACCAATATATTTTGGCCCAGTCTCTGATAATGAAAAGTTGAACCGATAAATCATCTAATAAATACATGGATTCCTATATGAATAAAACTATTGTTTTTCAGGTTTGAATTGTGTCCTTGTTTGTGTGTTTCAATTCTCTGTACATTGGAAAGAAGTGGAACAAAAACGTATCTATGTCTTTCTGCACCTTTGTGCATGTATGTTTGTGATCATACTAGCAGAAGAATTAATAGTATGTATATATATATATATATATATATATATATATATATATATATATATATATTAGAATATATATAGACATACATACATATATATTAGTTACATGTAAGCAATATAATTTAAAATACCAGCAAGTGCTTCCTACTGCATGTGCAGTTCATGGCAGTCACAGGGACTTATGTGAATTGTTTGAATGTGGGAAGTGATTTGCAGAGGAAAGGTCAGTGAGACAGTGATTGTGCTTTCGGACAGGTTTCTTATGACAGGATATTGAGGTGCTTGTGGACACATGGGATGGGGCATGAAATGATTATTGATATTTATTGAGAAACACAATTCAAAGTCGGTTTCTTTTTGTAAATACTGTTTCCCCCGCCTTAGAAAGAACGCGCTCACACGACACGATGAGGCAGGAATGCTCATAAGATTACGTGCTAATACAAATAGATGTGGGTACATGTTTGTGTTTCACCCAATATTTTAGTGTCTTCACTCCGTGGAATGTTTGGTTCAGCCAAATATCTGGTGGTCTCCACAATAAAAATAAACATCCATAATTACACAATACAAATGACAGACTTTGCCTGCCTGTTGCCAACCGTGTTAGAGGAAATCAAATTGAAGTGCTCCCACATCTCGGAGCGACCTCTCTTTGCCACAGCTTCCATTGTAAATTTGTGCTTTGCTACAACTGCTACAACAACACTGACTTTGACTGTATCAAACCGACAAGCCCGAACCCTTTCGGGGGGGGGGGGTAAGATAAATTCCTGCATTAAAATAATGTATCATGACTAGGGGTGGGAATCTCTTGGCACCTCACGATTCGATTCCGATTCCGAGGTCAACGATTCGAATCCAAACCGATTAAACTGATTAAATTACTGACTAAACTGATTTTCTCAAATCTGAGTTTTGCTACTCAGAGGTTGCTAATCACTTCCTACTTTATTTGATAATTAAAGAAAATCAACAGATGAATTACCTTCTCTAATTTTTTATAAGAGAAAAAAAATCTTTGTCACAAATATGATTTTCTATTAACAATGCAAGAACCAACGCAGCTTGCATTTCAATGCAATATGGAAGTAGCCTATGTAAAAAACATATTAAACAGATTCTTTTTTCTTTTAAATGAAGAAAAAGCTGCTCTTAGTCTCAGACCGGTCCGTATTTGTAAAATACCGGAAAAAGTCAAAATCTGTGAATATCTTGCCAACTTTCAATACGGATCAACTTTTTGGAAACTCAAAATAATGAGGTAAGATATGCGCAGGCTCCTCCATAGTTCAGTAAAGTTATTATATATTCAGATTCAGACTGACGGAGCGGTCTGCGAGCTGGACGCATTGCTCTTATGTGCCGGTAATGATGGTAAATGATGGTTGTAGCTGGTTGTCATCTAGGGTCCACTACGATTACCGAAGGGGGACGTTTGTTTTTTCTCATAATTTCGACTTTCTATCCCCTTTCTTTAGTGCGGAAATGGGCTTCTATAGTTGTGTGAACGCATCACTCCAGCCAATCCAAAGACGCGGTTTGTAACCAATCAGGTGTAGAGACCATGGTGACTGGCTCCGCCCCCTTACTGTCAAAAAGAAAAACAGCGAGCGCGTAGAAAACACCTTCGAGCGCGAGCAGAGACGTTCCCCACCTCACAACAATGTGGCATAAAAATACAACCCTACACATGTGTAAAGTGTAACATTATTATAAAACCTGAGACTAATGCTGCTGTTATTTACATCAGACCGCTCAGAGTGAGTGCACAGTAAAATATCACAATCATATACAACGAAGGATCTTTGTTTGACTGAGAACGTTCAGTTGTTCTGACTGAAAGTCAGACTGCAAGCTGCTGTGATCAGTCGTGCTTGTTGTGTTTCATGGCCCCTCAATGATTCAGGGGGCCTGCAGCAGGACAGGGATTATATATTTAATGAGTTGTGGAGCTGCATTTACAACTTATTCATGCAGCACCGTACCCCAGCCACGTGGTTTAGGGAGAGGAAATCCAACTTGTTTCCCCCCCCCCACACAAAAGGACTACCTCTTCTCACCCGGCTTTGACATGCCTGCCCTCGCCCTCGCCTCCCTCTTCTCCTCGCTCTCTTTCATGCGATGGGATCCAGGGTGGTTGGCATGCTCTGTAAAGTCACACATCAGCCAAACCGAAAAATCCCCCCGCGCCTCCTCCCATCTCCAGTAACCCCCCCTCTGTGGATCCAACCCCACACACACACACACACACATAGACACGCGCGGTGCAAATTAGCTGCCTCAGCTCCCCTTCCAACAAATGTGTGGCCACAGACCCGTCGAGTCGAACCCACTGGATTGTTCACACTCTCACCAGTAACCCGGTAACCTGGAAAACACATCTGAGGCCTGAAATAAGGAGTCAGCGCTGTCATTTACGTTTTAAATTTGATACTTTCTTCTTTTCCCAACGTCGAGCCTCAGTTGTTTCACCAGTTGTGTGGATTGTGTTCTGGCAGCAGCTTTCCCGCTGTGGTGAAATCAAAGGAAGATACGAGGCTTCTGAGTGAAACGGACGATGTGTAGTTCTGTGGTGTAGTATACAGTTGGGTGGTTCAGATCTGGGTGGCCCGGCGTGTGTGTGTTTCCAGTCAGTCCCAGTCTCTGTCTGGGAACTAACATGTCGTAGAACCCACAGGTCCCTCAGGAGTAACTTCTCCTGCTGCGTGGAGACAAGCTCTGTCTCTATACGTCTCCTCTGTTTGCACCTCTCTGCGCGCCAGATGTGATCCAGCCAAATGTTTCAGGAACCAAAGAAAGGCAAAGGCCGTGCAGGTGTGAGGCCGCCCAGGAATCAGTGGGGACACACAGAAGTGTAGAGATCAGTAAGTTAGTTCAGCTTAGTCTGCTTTGGGATCTCTGGGATTTATTAAGAAAAGAAAGCTTTTCATTTATGTGTAAAAAGACGTTTCACAGGATATCTGTTTCAGCAGCAGTAGAAGAAGACAGGATACTAAAATATGATTTATGTTTCTTAAATATTATGTTTTTTTTAACTAAACAACTCAATAAACTGCATTTATACAGAAGTGATTGCCGTCATTTCTACAATAAACTACTTTATTATCAAACATTTGTATTAAACATATAACACTCTTTTAAAGTATTTTTTAAAGGACTATATGGGAGACAAAATAACCAAAAGAAGCCGCATCGTTCCATCATTTCCATTCTTCATTCTTTGTTTGAGATTCCATGGCCTCTGTTTTGAACCAGACTGGTTGTCAAGTTGCCTCATTTCTATTTTCCTTGCAGGTTGCACGTTGAGCTGCAGTTTGGGCTGCGCACCACCAGATGGCGCCTGTTCACCGGAAAAAGATCATGTAGTGGAACGAGACTTTGATGGGATCATGAACCCTCACTTGTTTGTTCTGTTAGTTATCTAGTGGTGCAAAGGAAGCTCTGATCATGGTGACTTAGTCTCTGTGTAAATACAGTTAAATGTGATCTTCGTTTATAATCTTTTCTACTAAACCTTTCCATCAGTCTGAGTACTCAGTATCTGCACCCTGAGCCATTGGTTTCATGCGACTTCTGAGGCCTTTCTCTTTACTGTGTCATTGAAGACTTGGAGTACACATTCAGATGTACATAATATACTTGAGAATGGACAAACAGGCTTTCTGTTTTCACATCTAATCATTTGGTTTCAGTGAGAAACCACAAAATGAGGCTTCATCTTCATCTTTCATCGGAAAGCTGAGAGAATGAAAAAGCGTGACCATGTAAAGCAACGTTCTTTTCAATAGAAAACCAAAAGTTAAAGTGTATCACAGAAAATCAGCAATTCCAAGTCTCCAGCTTCTGAGAACTAAGAAAAATACGTTACATGAACACATCTTCACTTCTTCCATTCATTGCAGGTGTTTAAGAGCATTGGGCAGAGGCCTCTAAAAGGAACACAAGTTTTCAAAAGCTGAAGGTGGTCCCTCCACGTGCCGTCCGTCCCTCTTATAACTATGGAAATGAGACGCTCCGAAGAGCGAGTTGTTGGTTTTTTCTGCATTTCATGTAAACTCTGTCTCAATAATTAAAACTCTTTGTTGTTAAACCAGTACAAAGATGTCACAATGGTTTCAAGTACTAATCAATGTACCCAACGTGAATGATTAATGCTGATGCATGAAGCCAGTTCTAACTTCTTTACTACATCTTTTAGCGATCTGAACTGATGTGTGTGTCCCTGCTCCCTCGGCCCGGGGTTTCCCCTCCTGACCGTCAGCATGGACTCGGGGAGAAGCTGCACGCCTCTAGCGTAAACACGCCAACCAACGCAACACGCCACCTGGCCGTGACGCTCGGCGGTCTCCCACCATCCAGACACAACGCCCCCCCCCCCCCCAAACCCCCGGTAACTGTGGAGTTGCAGGCCGCCCCCCCCCCCCCCCTGTAGCTATAGAATCAGACAGTGTGCGCCCAGTGGCGTGCGGTAGGTGGCCCGGGCTGCTTGCGGCCGGCTGGCCGCATGGCGGGTTGCCTCGCTGGCTGATCGCAGCCGCCCGGGGGTGTGATGTCTGTTGCCGTCGCGCTCTCGTCTCCAGCCAAGAGGAACGGGACTCTTTGCGTATTTCTGGGGCTGCAGGCCCGACCAGACCTGCGCAAACACGGCGCCAGCCAGCTCAACCCGACCCAGACGCGCTGCGCCTCCGTCCAAAGCCCTCCGAGCGTTGAGCGTGCGCTGCCAAACCCACCGCACTGCACCCTGCCCCTACCCGCCATTTGATATTTAATACTGGAGACGTCATTTAGCCAACACTCTCCCCGAGAGAACTGCAAACAGTGGAAGAAATCATCATAATTCTAAGTGGCAGTATCGCCCTCGCGGGTGGAGGGCGGCGTCTGCTATCTGAAAAGGTCAAGCACCTTTTGATCATGTCAGCAGCTGACTTGTCTGTCAATCAAAGACTTTAAACTGGAGTCTGAACCACAAACCACTGCACACAGTCTGTGGAGAGCGAAGAGCCAACACTATGAATCACAAGTACAGTGCAAAAGACAATAATTCAAATAACTGGAAAATGACAGAGAGCTTTCTTCGTCTTTGAGCAGAGGGGAAACTAAGAAGGGAAAACTAAGCAGCCAAAACCCGTCTATGTTTTCAAAGTTTTTAGTTCAGGTTCAGAGGGACAGCACAGTCCCAGCTGTGGAACTGGCCAACTAAACACTTAGAAAAGCTTTAAAAAAGCAGTCAGCGTCCCCTTAATCCATCAGTACGGTGACAATAACTCATCTCTGAGGCACCGTGGTGTCAACGTACAACAGGGGCCTCGCGTGCCTCGACACAAGACTGTAGACTATACACGTCAGTCCCAATATATACATTATATTCAAACAATAAAAACGGGGGGATGAGGTCTTTGTCTCATAGGAAGCAGAGCGGAGGATGACAAAGAGCAGGATCCGCAGGAGAAAAGGAGGAAAGGGAAGGGAGGAAACAAGCCGAGGGGATTATGACGGTAGGGACCTTCGCATCCGAGCCGCCGACTTGTACGGCATCACCGCAACCAAAACCCCGGCGACCGTCGCTGGCGACTCTCTGTTCTGTCTCTGGCGTCAGCAGGCTGTAATCCGCATGAATGAGGCACCGTGAGATTGTGGCGACGGTCACGTCTCCCTGAGTTGAGGCCCCGGGTTCAGAGCGCTGGGGGAGAACGCAGGCGAAGCGTCCTGCACAGGAAGCGTTTCTGATGGGAGAGGAAGGGACAATAGTCCAGGTTTTTGTAGAGGAGATGCTCTGGTGAATTTAAAGGGAAGGTTTTTTTCAATGCTGTTTGTTCCAGGCCCCTATTTCCTGTGTTTTTTGTGTGCCAGTGACTAATGAAGAATATGTCGCTGATTTCCACAGTGTGGAATCTCTGAATTCTCCCAGCAAGATACACAATAACAAAGTGAGCGGATCAGCCGTTTGTGGAACATAAAGGTTTTATTTCTCTGTAGGCTTCTTTTTCCATCTCGCTGTCAGGCGCTTCTAATAACAATCTGAGCCGTTGACAAGTTTTCCCAAACGATTACATAGAGCTTGTTTATCGTGTGCTGGCTTCAATACAGATCAGCCACATGGACACACAAACATGGCGAATCCTCTAAAAGAGAGACTCTAGTTCATCGATCCATCGCTGTTTTTACAAGATCTGATCATAGCTGGTCAGCAGCTGAACACAGAGATGTTACTAAAACAAGAGATTTTGGATTTCTTTACGTGGAAGACAAAGGACTCCAACATGTCGATAGTGTAAACACGTAGTAGATCGTTTCATATGTCGATGTGGACACACAATCTGTGCGTGTACATTCATCGGGCCAGGAAGACACGAGACACTCGCACTGCCACATGTCAGCAGAATGTTTAAGAGGGAATGTTTCTAACTCCCACCGGCCAGAAATAGATTTAAATAAGCATCGTGTTAACAATCGAACCAGCTTTATCTCAACAGGGTTCCTTCCCCATATAACTTGCTTGTAAGTAATCCTGGAAAAGGACGAGGTCATCTGTAGGGCCGGCGTGCAGCATTTAGGGGATCTATTAGTTGAAATCGTCAGTAAAACTAAGAGTTGCTGTGTTTTTGTTAGCTAAGAAGGAGCCCTTCACATCTACTGAGGGAGTCCTGCATGTTACATCGTCATGTTACTACACTGTTAGATGTCACTCAATCCTGCACTCCGTCCCCTCGAGGCGCCGACCCTGTGTTACGGGAGGAAGCGTGTTCGTGGTGCCAATAGGAAGAGGGATGTTCCTCCATAGATAGACTAACGCATACACAAACAGCTCTATATAGGCTGACACCGTTCCACACATACCTCCAGTCTGACTGACTGGCTGCTCCACTACGGCCCCCCACCTCCGCCCCCCTTCACACGTAGCGGTTCCTCTCGGCTGTGTACTCCTCTCTGGTTTGTCCTGCTGATGTTCTTCCTTCTGCTCTGAGACTTGGCACACAGCTGCAAATAAAGTTCAAACACAACTGTCCCGATGCTCCCGGCTGCCCCCCTTCACAGGGATCCATTGCGGTCGGACGTTCTCACCTGTCAGACTGGATTGATGGTTCGGTTCAAGTCAATCATATCACAAGCCAGTCTGGATAGTTTCTGTTTTGTGATTTGCTCGTTTGAATTCTTCTTGTATACAACGTTATGTTGAGGAGAGGATATGAAACGCAGTTTAATTAGAAAAAGTGTTTTATAACTACTAATGATTTAGACAAATAAAAGACAAGCAAGGTTTTATAATAACCTGATCCGGTATCAATGTGGGAGCATTAATAGCTATACCTACAGACAATAATGCAACTTAATGTGTCCCAATCGTGAACCAGGAAGTATAAAAACACATACTCACAAACATGGCGGGGGGAAGGGAGATGGATGGGCCCAACAAACGTCTTTTATCAGGGGACCACGGTTGCTGCGTGATAAGAGACTGATTTATTTGTCCAACTTCCCCCAAACGGATATCTAACCCTAGCGAGGTAGTTTAGTTCCTTACAGATAACTAATATTTCACGATCTCCTCCTAAACTTAAATCGTAATTTTCCTGAGAAAATAGGAGCAAAACCTTTGAAAACAAAGATGAGTTGAAAAGTGGCGTCCCTTAAAAAGTGAATGTCAGCTTCTCAGTAGCTGAGTCGAATAGAATAACTCTGTATTCACCAACACAAGACCATTGACAGCTTTTATGGTGCTATTTACAGATAACGGCAGGTGACCTGCCTGTATGCAGATGGAGCAGCTTGGAGGCCGTCCTCCTCCCCGTCATTCAGATGAGCCTGAGGTGACCTGTGACCTCCCGCGGCCCAGTAACAAGCTAATGGAAACGGCTCTGCCGGCCCACTTTCTCTCCCCTATACATTTGTTTTCCTTTTCAGGAACCCAGCTCCCCCCCCCCCTCTCTCTCTCACCCCCATTTCTTCCATTGCCTCATCCTCCCCTCTTTCCTCCCCTCTCTGTCTCTCTCCTGCCGGCACAGTTAATCCCATCACACGTGTGCGAATAGCTGGGGAGAGAGATGAGGAGAAAGATGAAGAGAGAGATGAAGAGAAAGATGAAGAGAGAGATGAGGAGATGAGGAGAGATGAAGAGAGAGATGAGGAGAGATGAGGAGATAGATGAGGAGAGATGAAGAGAGATGAAGAGAGATGAGATGAGGAGAGAGATGAAGAGAGATGAAGAGAGATGAGATGAGGAGAAAGATGAGGAGAGATGAGGAGTGATGAAGAAAGATGAGGAGATAGATGAGGAGAGATGAAGAGAGATGATGAGAGAGATGAGATGAGGAGAGAGATGAGGAGAGAGATGAAGAGAGATGAGATGAGGAGAGAGATGAGGAGAGAGATGAGGAGAGATGAAGAGAGATGAGGAGATCATAAGAGAGATGAAGAGAGAGATGAGGAGAGAGATGAGGAGATGATGAGAGAGATGAAGAGAGAGATGAGGAGAGAGATGAAGAGAGAGATGAGGAGAGAGATGAGGAGAGAGATGAGGAGAGATGAAGAGAGATGAGGAGATCATAAGAGAGATGAAGAGAGAGATGAGGAGAGATGAGGAGTGATGAAGAGAGATGAGGAGATAGATGAGGAGAGATGAAGAGAGATGAAGAGATGAGATGAGGAGAGAGATGAAGAGAGAGGGTTTTCACGCTCCAGAGGACGACCCAAGTCCTATTTATTTTTACTTGAGTTCAGTGAGGATCTCTGGTTTTGCTCATCCTGACTACGTCCTCGCGGACAGGAGGTCAGCGTACCAGCGTACCAGTTACAACCCGCTTTAAATTGCGCATGTTTAGAGCTGTGTGTTGGTTCTGAAGTGACCCGGCTCCTCTTGGAGATTGGGGCCCCTCGTTGGGATGTGAGGGAGGGCGACGAGGACCCGAGCTAGACAGTGCAGACAGGCCCAATGTGGCTCCTGAGGAGTTCAAGCGCCAAGAAAATAAACAAGCCTTTTGATCACAAAGGGCCCATTCACTCTCTCCCTCACCCACTCTCTTTCTTCCCTCCCCTCCCCTCCCCCCTCTACTGATCCTCTGCAGAATCTCCCCTACTCTCCTCTCCTGATCTCCTGGTCCTTTTCCTTCTTTCAAAAAACCTCTCACACGTGTCTCTTCCCTGTCTTCAGAGGACTGCTGCTTCCCGTGTAAGACGGGAGCAGCAGCGAGACAGACAGGCAGACATCATCTGACCAGGCAGCAGGCAGACAGGAACACACACACAAGGGCCTCCTTATTCCCCCAACATAAGCTCACGGTTCAGAGCCGAGGAACACAACATGGAAAATGTCTTCATCACTCGGACGCCGGCAGGAACTTTCCCCTCTGGCCGCTGCGGCGCGTTCTGCTGTCACGAACTCACGAGCGCCTGTTGACTAAGCTGTGTGTGCGTGTGCGTGTGCGTGTGAGAGTGTTTTCTTACGCATACAGATGGGCTGGTGTGATGGGCCTCTCCCATCACCGTTTTATTTACAACAGTGAGTGCCTCTGCCCCCCCCCCCCCCCCCCCCCGTCCTCCCGGCCCTCCCTCCTCCCTCGTTGGGCCGTTTTACCATTTTAAAAACACGGCAGATTTCCGGGGACAGAAAACACTTGACCTGTAGAAGAAGAAAAAACAAAGAATGTGCCCGAATCCCCCTAAAAAAACAAAGAAAAATGACATTTCAGTGTATTTTTAAAAATCACAAGGTGAGGATCAACAGGCGGAATCAGGCTTTACTTCCCCACGGTAGAAAAACACACTCAAAGCAGCGGGTCGTAGTTGGCGTTGTGTTTTTATGGTTATGAAATGTTATAATCCACTCAACCTCTGTTAAAACGCACATCCCTTTGTATTTGGTACTGATTGTAAATCTAATTTACAAACACTTTTGTAAAAAATCTATGAATTGTTGACAGTTTAATGTAAAGCTTAGTTTGGATAAATAAGCCAATACATAATAACAATAGTGGAACCGTGTCAGAAAGCTTACTGATTGGCTTATGTATTGATCCAAGACTGAAACCAAAATGAGTCACTGATCACACGTCTTTAAGAATGTCCCCATTCATTAACTCCTTCACCTCTTCTCAATCTCATCATGCAGCAATCAGCCAGGATGTGATGTTGGCTTGCTGTTTGCTGATGAGGGGCATTAGCACCTCAGTCGTGAACCCGAGGCCACTCTGGTGATCCGTTAGTCCAGATCACCCCGCCGGCTCACACGTATGCGGCCCTCAGCCGCCCCGCGGAGCCTTTGTTGCCGTGGCTTTCGCATGCGGCCGGGTGTCTGCGTCACCGCCTGCTCCGCCAGCCTCCTGCTGCATCAACAAAGTATGATTCTCACTTCCAACACGGGTCAGCGAGGACACGGCTTCAAGTCGCCGTGTTGTGAAAGAGGGAATTTGCCAAGAAAGATTGGGACTGAAAGGGAAGTTATTCCCACTATCATCACACTTTTCATTTCTAAATCTGTGTTCCGTTGTCTTTCTATTACTTTTTCAGATTTCTTGAAACAAATAAAAAGGCAGTGGACACGGTGTCTCTTTGGACAAACGTCTTCAGACAAATTCAAACGAACACAAACTGAAATACTCATTAAAGGAGGCAGACAATGATTGTCCTTATTATCTACCTATATCATTTGTAGCTATTCTTCTAGTTGTTCATGCTTTATTAATCTTTTAAGTGTGATTTATGCATTTAAACCAGTCTGGAAGATCTGCCTTCAGCCCCTCCAGTGTGCCGTGGAGGCTTTAGTTTGCTGTACATGATCATTATCTCTCTTCAACCAGGATACTTCCCCATGTTTTCAAGTTGAAGGAAACGCTGTGTGTGGAACCCATGTTATGTAATATTATGTAAGTTTGTTGCACTGAATTTACAATCGATTTGAAGGACTGACAATGTTGTTGGTATGTTGTATGGTTGTTTTCATTATTTGTGTGTTTTTTACTTATATATCCTTTTGATTAGTACATGTACATGTACAGTTCTCCAGTATTCATTTTGATTGGATTTTTTATTATACGTATTTTTTTATAGAAATGATTTTCTTTGCTGTAAAAAAACAAACAAACAAATAATAAATATATATATATATATATATTTTTTAAATGCAGGTCTGGTGTGAAGACGTGTTTAGATTTATATATGATTCTGGGCGACGTCTCCTCACCTACACAACTACACGTGTATAAATATGTAAAATCTCTCTAACGGCTGAATCTTCCTCTTGGTGGAGGTGAAACCGGCTGATGTCAACGCGCTGAGCAGCACAGCAGACTCGAGCGGGTCGTTCACACCTCACTTCCTCCAGGTGTTTGTCCCGACGTGTCCTCGGGTGGAGCAAAAGGTCAGCGGCACCGCAGAGAGGAGAGAGGGGACAACACACATTTTCAATTTTGTAATATCGCGGAAACAGGGAGTTGTTCACGTGGCCCGTTATCTGCTGAGCCGAAGCAGCTAAATGGAATTCAGCCATTATAATTCTGTTATATACGTGTACTATAATTACTGCGACAGTGTGTCTGTGCCTTTTTTATTTAACATTCCACCTCTCATACGTGAATATTTGCTTGTACTCTTATTTTGACACCAAACATATAATTGGACCTTTGTCCGACAAAGAAGTTTGACATTTTAGGAAACGTGTTCATTGGAATCATGGCAGAGGGTTGGGAGAGAAGCCACTCGACACCAGACAGAGGTCTGTTCCACATGAAGCCCGAGCCAGCAGCCGGTTAGCTTAGCTTAGCACAAAGCCTGGAAAAGGGGGACATACTGGGAAATGAAATCTTACTTGTTAAATTAGTGAGTTGGAAGGCCTGTATTATTTCCAGACAGGCGAGCAGCATTAATCTTCTTATCTAACTCTTGGCACGCAAAAAACAAACAGAAATGGCATATTTCCCAAAATGTCAAACTGTTCCTCGAATCTTCAATCAACAGATGAATCACCCATAAACAAAACACACACACGCACACTTGTGGACTGCTCATCAGAGGTGTTGTGGTGAAGGTGTTAACAAAGCATCATAGCAGTGAGGAGGGGAGGACGTGAGGTAAAAGGGAAGTAGGAGGTGAAGTTGAAAAACTGTGGAGGATGAAGGATCCACGCAGAGCAGAGGACTGAACAAGCAGTGGGAGGGTTGTGTGTGGGGGCAAGGAGGAGAGAAAGTGGAGGAGATGAGGAGGCAAAGGACAGACAGCAGGAAGAGGGTCCATTTTTTCCCGTTGTTTTGTTATTGCTTGTCTGCGTGTGTGCGTCGATGTGACAATCGCATGAAACACTTCACACATCGGCTGGCGTTCACCTCCCACACACTGCCACTCAAAGTAAACGAGCAGAGGAGGGTGTGGGGGGGGGAAATAAAAGTGTTATGAGTCATTGGGTAAGAATGAAGGAGAAAGGGCCTACAAGCCACACTTATTTTCCTCCACTTCATTTCCCTTCTATGCTCTCCAGCTCGGCCAGATCCTCTCCCTCCTGCCTCTTCAGAGCGGATGCAAGTGCTGAGGGCCCCTTCATTAGAGAGAGAGAAAGTGTGTGTGTGTGTGTGTGTGTGTGTGTGTGTGTGTGTGTGTGTGTGTGTGATGCGTGATGAGCCCACAGGGCCCGATTGCTACAGGGTCCTCTCATAATTACAGTGTATGCAAACGTCTGTCTCACCGGCCACCGTCCGTTCCGGCGGGACACAGACCACCTGTTGATTGGCCCTCTCCTTTCCTTTCTCCCCCCCGCATGTGCGCGGCGGCTCCCTGGCAGCCTCGCTGTGGCAGTTTACAGGTAAACAAGTTGCCTCTCCCATCACCCGCGGCTGCAGCGCGTCTCCACAGCAACGCCGTGTGACGCGCGCACCGGGAGCGAGCGGGGCGATAGACTGGAGGCAGCGCGGCGGCAACTCCGGGCAGCAGAGCAGCGACTGGTCCTCATCGAAGATCGTCTGTTAGAGGATGCCTTACTCCGAATAAATCAAACGAATACAAAAGCGATCTTATTTGACCTCGAACTTCAACCGAATTGCAACACGAATGTTTAGTCCATTAGTGTAATTGATTATCCAACTTAAACTAAGATCAATCAGAAGCTGTCTCGCTAATCCATTAATCATCTTATGTGATATCAAACTGTATGACTTTAGTAAACTGAGACAAGGATTTAGGGAGTTGATCTTGACAAATCCGTATACGATTTGATATGTTTTTTTATGGATTCAATTATAATACAGTTTGATTTTGGTGCAAGTGTGTTTGTTGTTTGATACGTATACTACCATACGATCATACCATCAACTCCTTGTTTTTTTCTGCTGTTGGGCAGAAAGGAAATGTAAAGCCACCGTCAACATTCACCGTTCATATACGATCTTTGGCAACAAGTGGGCGT
The DNA here is from genome assembly GCF_964276395.1 of Gasterosteus aculeatus. Lineage (NCBI taxonomy): Eukaryota > Metazoa > Chordata > Actinopteri > Perciformes > Gasterosteidae > Gasterosteus > Gasterosteus aculeatus. The sequence goes on from NC_135697.1 coordinate 3,413,912, forward strand.
TCGGTTCCTCACCCCGTCGCTCCCTCTGTAGGTCAGCGTGGGCGGCCCCGTGTGGCAGGAGGAGAGCGAAACACGACACCCATCAGAAGAAGGGGGGGTTGAGAGAACACGAAGTGAGTGCAGTGGAAAAGAAAAAGTCTGCCGAGGAAAGAGAGGAGCTGAGAGAGAGAACAGAGTCGGCTCCGTTTTTTTTTTGTTTTAGTACCTTTGTGAAGCGCCGCCGTTCAGACCGTCGGTGAAGATGATGACGCGGAGGAGGAATCGACCACGCGACACCGTTTCAACAGACGGGGTGAACATTTAGACTCGTCGCATTCCGCTACTCCGGCACGATCAACGGCAGCACGACTCCTCCAAACTTCGACCTGCGCCATTCAGACCCGGACGACTGGAACCCCCCCTCACACACACACACACACACACACACACACACACACACACACAGCGGAGGCTCGGGCAACTTTTTTTGGCATCAGACGCTGCGTTAAAATATTCCGGCACAAAACTTTTTCACCAGACGCCGATGGCTCGAGATAAAACGCAGAAGTGCTTGTGAAGTTCGCTGCCTCCGTTTTTACAACTTTAAACCGAGTAACGTTTACCGGGGGCAGGTTGTTCTCCAACGAGCCACTCGCGAGAACAACACCGGAGGAAGGAGTGGGGTGTCGTTGCTAACTCTGCTAGCCGACTCGGCTAAACGCTAAAAGTTACGAGTCAACGGGGAAAGTGACCGAAGCAGCGCGCCGAAGACGCCCGCGGAGATGAAGACCCCGGCGGACCCCGGTGAGTTGACGGTTCCCGCTTATTCACTCCCAACTTCTCCGGCGCCGCCGCCGTTGTTCTCCGAGCGAAGCAAACGGCGGCTAGCTTCAGCGGCTAGCGGGCTAGCACGCCGAGCGAACTCTGCGCTCCGGGGGAAAGTGTGACACAATTATGGCGCTGGGGTGGATCCGTCCGAGCCGCTTGTTATTGTTCCAGCAAAAGTTAATGAATGCGTGTTTATTAATTTTACTCACGGGCACGCGTGTTGTGAGCGGGTCGATGCGGCCAGACATGTAAAGTTTAAACTCATTTCCACGATGTGTAACGTTGACTGGAAGCGTCTCCGCGCTGTTCCGAGTGGGACATCGGAGCGTTAGCATCGTTTTCCGGATCAGCGGCGAGCAGTCGGAGGCCAAAGTGCAGCGGGTCGCTCCATTTAAGACCTGCTGTATGTCCCAGTTCGTCTCCGGCGACTCGCACTCAGTTTAGCGTCTATCCCGCAGCACCGTGCAGCCAGTGAGAGGCTGAGGTCCAATTAAAGACCCGCGTTACATCTTGAGGAGGAAGAAAGAGAAGGAAACTGATTAAAACAATCGCAAAGCACGAGGAGAGGAGAAATTATATGACGTGTGTGGGGGGGGGGGCTATTTGCCAGATATTTGTTTGATTTGTTTTCACGTGTATTTTTAATATGTTTTGCATTCCGCGGTATCGCTTGATCGCAGCCCGCTGTGCATTGCGCCCGGTGGAAAGTGGCTGATGGGATAAGCGCTGGTACGTGTGAGGGTGAAGCAGAGGTTATCTGAGATCCTAGATAGCACGCTGCACTCATTCCCTGCTGTGGGATTTTAAAATTCAATCAGGACACACATTGCTTCCCTTTGTTTACAAAAGTTCTGTCTTCTTTGCTTCCTGTGTGGCGCTTTGCATCAATCACGCTCGACCCGTGTTAGATGTGACAATTGTATCCAAGTGATATGAAGTTTAAATGGCTCCGGGCAGATTTTTTCTGGTGTATTTTCAATTATTTTAGTCTGATCATCACGAGTCACTGCTGAGTGTCACAACACATGGAACTCCCCTTTAAAAAATATGAACCCAACAAGCTCCATGTAGAAAGATACGATAACTACACATCCCAGATGTGCATTGGAGAGAAGAAACGTCTTGCATCAAAAGCAACATACTTAGTATTATTTGTTAGATTTTTTTCCGAGCAGCCGTCGGCTTGCTTGCCACTGCGGTCGCTTGCAATAGTTCGATGTTGTATTATCCCCTTTTGCCTCCCATCATCCAGAGGATCGGATCAGCAAGGTTAATGCTGCGCGTGGACTTTTTGTTAAAAAGTAGACCGCTTCGATCCAGCCATGTGTCCTCTAGAGTATCGCTCCTGTTTGTCTATTTATGATTGGTTTTCTGGTTTGCTTACGCACGGCTGAAATTGCTGTTTTAATGTCTGTTGAATGAAGGCCAGTCAGGCCTGTGAGTGTTTTCAGTAGTACCCATTTAAGTTGTTTTGTGATTTATGCAAACTTCCCCTTGAATCTTTGGGCGATAAATAAACTCCGAAAATAAGCCGTGTTTCATGGGACATTGATGTGTTGTGATTTTTTTTCTTTTACTTTCCTTTTTTTGTAAGAAGGCCCGTGTTGCCTAAAAGGATCCCATTGGGTAACCCGGATCGGCATCCAGCCACACAGACCCTTTGTCTGTATTTCCCTTGGTGCAGCAGCCTGTTGACCATTTCATGTATATATGGGTCAACCCTCCACTCTTCCTATCAGGAAGTCAGCAGTCTGGCCCCACCAGCACCAATTTTCCACTTGTGTTGCTTCTTATATCAACACGGCACCACATGTTAGACGTCACAGCTGTAGGCGCCCGGCAAGCCGTGTGTGTGTGTGAGTGTGTGTGTGAGCGAGAGTACTGAAAGGAGCCATACATGAGCAATTAACTGGTGTTAAGACTGGTTTGGGCTATGCTGCTGTTTATGACTGTTTGTCAGTGTGAGTGTGTGTGTGTGCGTGCGCACATGCACACCCCGTATGTCGTGTCAATGTGCAGCGTTACCTGACATTGATGTGGTCACAACAAAGTGAGTGTTTGACTTTTACCAGAGAGACCAAATTGCCTCTAAAGGAAGACCATTTGGTTTGTGGGCGAGTTGAGTCAGCCTGTTGTAAACACAGAAAGAACAACAAAATGTCTTTTTAATGCAGATTGAACTGGCTCTCATAACGCCGGTTAGACCAAAAGCTAATGGTCCACAGGCGTGTTTGTGGCAGCTTCCTTTGGGAAGGACTCTGTTGCTGTCTCACCATTACACCGAATATTGCCTCCGGCACCATCAGTGGAGACGGCTCGACAGAGGTTCAACCCCAGGGCAAGATGCTTGTCTCTGGGGGAGTTAATAGTATGTGACTCCACCTTTTTACTGCTTACTGTGTACTTATACATTAGAGGAAAACATTGTACTACTTTGGAAATGTTCTTTGTTATTTGCAGATTTAGATTCATATTAAAATGTGATGCATTACTGTTAAACCATCCAGCCTTATATTGGAAGCTCCACTGTAACAGACATAAATGATCATTTAACCATCGTACAGATAGTTATTAATAGTTCTACTTATGAAGAATAAGGTACAGTATCATCCTCTGGCAGTAACGTTATTTGTGACGTGAGTTTGTTTCATGTCTTTCTCTGGGTGCGAGTCACCGTCATGCCGGTGGAATTCTCCAGTTTGCATTCGGCCTCTGAGTGAGTGAAGAAGCGTTGGTTGTGCTGCTCACTGTGGACGTCATATGGGAGGCCTGAAGCCCGCCCCCCCCCCCCCCTAAAACTACGCACAGTACTCTTGACCTGTCATGACGGAGGACCCCGACTAGAAAGAAGTAGATCTTCGTACAGACGAAAAGTTAATATTTCATTTTTTAAATGGGAATAAGTGCAACTAGACCTCGGGTGTCTCTTCTTTCGCAGTACCAAACTGGTCAGGCCATAAATATGATGGTATGGACCATGTTTCAGGTCTTGCCAATAGATAATAAATCACAACAGAATCCATTTCTGGAGGAAAACTCCACAGCCCAAAAAAGCCCCTAAATGCCAGTGTCGGTCACTGGACGTACCGTGTCCCTGGTTTCCCTCCTGTCATGTGGTTACTGTGAGTCATTGGGTCAAAGCGAAAGGTTGACCCCATCCCGGCGCTAAATTACTACTCCGCCGGGCCCCGGGGCGGGCGGCGCGCCGCGTGACGTTGGCGCCTCTTTGGTGCGCTGTGAAGAGGTGGCCCGGGTCAGCGCGGCTAACGAGCCCCGCGCGTCGCCACAGCAGTTCCCTTTTTCCTGGAAGCGTGCGCACGGTGACCCGCGCGGAGACAGCAGCTCGCACGGGCTCGGACATGCTGGCCAAACAAACACGAGGCCTGACGCACAGGAAGGCCTGGCGGCGCAGTGATAGACGCGCAGCTACGTGTTGATCTATCGGAGATACCGACGCGGAGGAGGAGTTGTGCGCTGGTTGTCCTTCAAAAGGTGCATTTTTGTGCTGCAGTGTTCCACTGTTACTCAAGTACAAAAACAAATGTACGGTGTTTTTATTTTGGCAAAGCACAGTAAATATCTACATTTTAGGGCTATATTATTATCTATATTTCCTACGTATTGTTTTGAAGAAGTGGTAATCTTTACATCCACGCGTCCTGCTACACTCATCTGTCTCTGGGACAAACAATTACTCTCCTTTGTCCCTGTTTGATGGATAAATCCATGTTTGTGGATCCACCGGTTGCCAGGTTAACCAGGTTAACCAGGATAACCTATCGTACTGCAAAGTGGGGTCGATCTAGTGCGTTTCATCTGTGTGATTTGGTTTTTCTACGAAATTCACACCAACATTGATCTTGTTCATTCTTTAGTTAGCTGAGTCCTACTTTGTTGTTTGGCCACATTATTTGTTTGGTCATTAGCACTTTTCCCTCTTTCCAGCAAAAGGGCATTTCTGGTCTTTACGTGCAATCTTTGTTATGCAACTCTGTTGTGAAGCTCTCATAAGCATCAATACAGGCCTGACTTAGAAAAAGTGCTCTTTGTTTATCTCGACACCATCACAAGTACTTGCAGCAGCACTGCGAACCTTCTAAAGAACGTCTGCATGTGCTTCAATGTCTCAGGCAGCCGCCCGGCTTGCTTTGCTATCTGTAGGCATTTACGATTGAATGAACCTGTGTTAGGGGCTTGACTCCAGCCCCCCGCAGCCCTCTAAAGGATAAGCGCTATAGATGACTGACTGAATCTGAACCCCCCTCCACACACACACAGACACAGACACAGCAGGGCAGATGAAGAGGACAGAACCGGTCAAGTGGAACCGACCCGTTGCTCCACGGAGCAGATAAGGATGGCTTCTGCAGCCAGACGGACATCACTGAAACACCTGACAGGATGCCGGCTTTTCCTGCTTCAGTAACTTAAAAATAGCCCGCTTTAATCAGCCGCCATGACAATCGTTAGAGCCAGAGGCTAAACAAAGCTGGACATGGTGTGGGTGTTATGGCTGATTAATGGAATAAAGTACTGTCCAGTGAGAGTGAGGCTATGAAGCCACGGCTCATGGCGAGCTGCGTGGGCCCTCGGGCTCTTCTGAAGGCTTCTGAGTGGGACCAAGCGGCTGGAGGTGTGGAGGGCCGGCCGTGCTCTGTCTGTGGCTGTTTTGACTGGAGTCATCCAGACTCAAAGAGGTGCGATGTGTGTTATGGCTGTCACCTGTGGCTCGTGGAGAATGGGTGGGTCGGTTTTGGGGGGGGGGGGCAGACTAGCTGTGGTCCTGGGTGGCTCTGCATAATGCCGCCCACATTACTCCAGCCACTGGCAGGTTTTTAGGGAGTCCGTTTCAGCCCCGAGGAGAGGCGAGACGTGCTCTGCCACGTCGTGTCAGGGAGCTCCGGTCGGGGGCTATGTTTTTTTAATGAATGAAATGGGAGCACAGACTCTAAAATCCAACTGTGCCTATCGTCAGCAGTTCACCGCGACCCCGTCGGAAAGTCTTCAGTCCCAAACACATCTGTTGACTTAAAACCGGTTGTAACATGATGTAAAATAAATTGGATGTGTGTTCTCTAGAAGGGACCACCTCAGGAGCCGCCGAGGGACAAAACGGCTGCCAACAAGTGGCAGGGAGGAAAACATTTTGGCTGTTTTGTGGTTGTTTGGACAGAGTTGATCCAACCCAGACGGTTTCCTGCCCAGTACACTTGCTGGCGCTGCACCTGCATTTCTCGAGCCCACACTGCCTGATTGAAAACGTGAGACGTCCAGCTTCAGTTCATGTACTCGTAGATATAAATCAGCGTACTTCTCCGGAGAGTATGTGTTACAAAGAACACTCCATCGGACACGTTGCCACTTCAACCTGCACGAACTGACGGGGGTAAGCTGAGCTAAGAGCGTCGTTGAGAGCAGCATTTAAACCTTGACAGACATTATCATCAAGTGATTCACGCTCTCTCCGCTCCGTGCGGCGCTTTGCGGGGGTTCGATAGTACGGCCTCTGTGCCGGCAACAAGTTTCATTTGATTCCGGCCGCAGCCGATTTCTGCCCGAGGTAACCTGCGTTACTGACCATGGACGCACTTAAAGGAGGTCTAAAAAGAACGCACGACGAAGACCGCGTCCGTGTGGCAGCAGTCTGCAGGCCGTGAGGATCACTGCTTGTTAACGTGCCCTTGTATTTCTAAGCCCAGGCATCTGGGCTTAGTTCCTCCATATGAAAGTATCCCAATGAGCCCAGGAGGCCGCGGCATGTTGCCAGGCAGTTGTGCTGCCAAGTGTTTCCCCCAGATCCCCCCCCCCCCCCCCCCCCCGGGGGGGTATTTTTATTGATTCGTGCACGCTCTCGCGGTGTGTGCGTGCACGGCCATACGTGGCTAAGCCCACTAAAAATATATTCTTTTTGAGCTGTGATCACATTACCCTTTTCCACCTAATGTAATGTAATCTTTCTGAAGCAAAACCTCATTTAGTAACGATATGCAATAAGCAGATTGGTGCTTTCTAGTGACGGATCTTCAATAATGCTTCACTATGAACAGTAAATCCGTGTTGAGCTAGTTAGCATTAGCTGCTAGTCAAGTCCTGCCTCAGGCAAAGGTGTTGTGACCTGTTCAACTAGAATAGCGCTAATCGGTCAATATTACAGAATTAAGAATACTAAGGCCAAGAATCTGTCAAAAGCAACCACAGTCTGTAATGTTCTGATATCAATTTCCTATTTCATTCACTTATTATCACTTACTATCACATATCACTTACTTTAGCACACTAATTGTGCGTTTCGCGTTAATAATTCAAATATTTCTTTCAACTCCCACTTGATTTCAATGATTCTTTTAAGAAGCCCACATTTGGCTGTCAGGCAGGTGAAACATGTCCGCTCGTTGCTGTGGATAAAGGACGATGCCTTTAACAGCACGCAGTGTTGAGCTGCTTGCCTATTTACTCTTTTTGCAGTTTAAATGTCTGGAATCAAAGCAAATGATGTGGTGTTTTGACTAGAATAAGTCCAAACGAGCTGAAGGAGGAATTTCTCTTGTCTGGGACCTTCAGAGAGGAGAAAAGCCAGAGAGAGAGAGGTGGGTTCACAGAGCTCGCTCCTCCTTATCAGTTTCTTTTTTTTGGAGCCTGTGTGTGTTTACAGCTTTGGGGGGGGGGGGCGGACGGACCGGCTCCCTATACAATGGTAGGGGCAACACTGCTGGACCAACTGCAGCGAGGGAAGTCTTCCCATCATGCCAGTCACATGGTCTCCTCCAGCAGCATCTCCAGCCCAGAACTAAATGGGGTGCTGGTGACGTACAATTGGGGGGCGCCGAGTCTGTTCGTATCGATTCACACTTCTGAAGGTGACAATAACCTCAAAGGGCTTCCCAAACGATTCTGAAAAGGGGGACTGGTGCGGGGGGGCGTAGTCCCGTGGCCGCTTCAAAGGTGGCCCATAAACCAGTGATTAGTGATAAGAAACCACCAGCCCGCCATTAAGTTTCCCTTCACTCGTCTGTGGCGTTCTGTTATCAGTTCTTCTTCACAACCTCAACTGGAAGTTGAATTCTTTAAATAAGCTTTGGAACCCAAATGCTTCATGTACACCGGAGTAATATGACCAGTGAGTTAATCTACTGGTCCCAGTGAGGAAGAATGCTGAACGCTTGGCCGTTGAACAGGGCGATCTCTTGACTCGTTGACTTAATTGAGTTTAAGGCCGCTCTGGTTCATTAGTTGCCCCCATGAGAAGCAGCTCTGTGACCCATTCGCTGCCCCCGGCAGCTCCGATCAATGAGCCGGTCCCTTCAAACACCCACTCATCCCACCACACGTTTTATTAGGAGCCCCCGCCCCCCCACACGCCACGGAAAAAAAAGAAGGGGGGGGGGGGACGTCTGTCTCGCATTAACACTCCTCCGTAGACACACTCTTTTAATTTTCTCGCTAGCGAGCTCGGCGTCGCTCACTCCGGCGCTGCCGTCTCCCTGCGGTGACGCCGCCGCGCCTCGGCCTTTTAATGTCTTAACGCGGCGAGCGAGCCACTCAGTCTGGAGGCCGAAACCAGCCAGCTTTAATGCCACAGAGCGGGGAATTAAGAGCGCGGAAAGGCTGACTAACGCAGCCAGACATCACACATGTGGAGGGTCTGTTTTACATTCGACACAGTCATCCGCAGCGCAGCGCTGTCGCTGCACCAACGTCAACAACACTCTGAGGCCCGTGTTGAGGAAGCACAGGCTTCTGGCAGGAATAACACATACTCGTGTGTATCTCAGACGTGAATTAAAGTCTATTCAGCGAGGGCAGATGTTCAGGAGCAGCTTTGGACTACTTCCGGTTTGAGTGTCCCAGCAAAGTGGGAAGGCGTTGAACTTATCTTTACTAATGAAGTGCTCAGAGCACTTTCTAGTGGGCAGACTGGGTGGCTTTACCCCGTCGGGGGTTTCCTGTGTGAGATGCGTTCGCTGACAGCGCCATGTCTGTGTTAGCGTGACCGTCCCAGAGCCAGCGTTCCCTTCTTTAAATGAAACCAGCGAGTGTAAACGAAAAGGTTTGACAACTCTTCTCTTTCTCCTTTTATGTATTGGAGCCACTGCTGATTCCGTGAGGCAGCAAAGCGTAAACGGTGTGTGAGTCAATAAAATAGTTTATCACTTCACAAATATGCGCATTCCTGTCTTGATATTTGCTCTTGACATTCTCCGCTGGCTACGGCTGAAGTTTTGTTGACCTCAGGATTGAATTTAGATTCAAAAAGTACATTTTTCCAGTTCCATGTTTTGTCACATCGCCTCCCTGAAAGCTGTTGCTGTTGTCCCAACTCGTCTCAATCAGCAGTGGAGCCTCTTTGTCTGCGCGGAAAGATGCTGAAAGGGAAAGCGGCATTCTTGGGGGAGGAGGAGGAGGAGGGAGGAGGTTTGGCGGAGGCAGGGGGAGGCGGGGGGGGGGGGGGGGGGGGATCAAACTTGATTGGCAGGGAGCACGGGGATGAGTCACTCACTCAGCTCCCTGGATTTGCAGCAACCGGCCTATTCTGGGCCGCGGTGACGTCCGCGCGCCCGTTTGTTCGAATGCGGCGAGCAAACGGAGCGTTTACACGGCTCGGCCCGGCAGCTGAAGTCACCAGATTCTCTCTCTCATGTGTGTTTGCGTACGCTGAAGGAAAATGAAAGTTGTCTGGCAACCGAACCACAACCAAGGAGCCAGATTTAAAGGCTGATATTTATCTTCTCTCCCGGCGCTCTGAAGTCTCTGCAGCTCTGCAAAGCCCTGCGCTTTCAGAGCGGCCTCCATCAGTTTGTGACAACTTGTCGTCAATAAAGCTTGTCTGTGTTTGCCAGATTCAGAGTTTGTTTAGATCCTTTCTCATGAAAACCGTTTCACTTTGGATCCTAGTTCCTCTTCCCACATTCACACGTCTCTCGCTTTCCACCGAGGCAAGAGCTGCGTTTCCATCAAGAAGACCGCGGGAGCCCAGGGAGCCCAGGGAGCACTCGTTGTCTGGGTTTCCTTGTTTCCTTGTTTTCCCAAGAAAGCCGCGCGCTGTGTGTGTGTGACGGTCATCCATGCAAACCCCCACCCTGAAAGACTTTGGTCCCTGTGGTCACAACTCGGTGAGTTCCTCTTCCAGGAGGTGCAGCGAGGGCGCTTGTTTCCTCAGTTCCTTCATCAGCATATCAGCATGTTGTTTCCCAGACACACACAAGTTCGATGTGATTGTGTACGTGCACATGTACGACAGAGCTGTGCAATCTGAGGCGTTGTCAGATAACCCTAATCGGAGCTCCTGTAGCGCATCGCTGCAAAACATGTCTTTGTAGAATCAATACTTCAATCAATTATTACGCTAGTAGCAAATATAAACCACGCTTTGTTGTTTCATTTTTACTTCTTAAGACTTATTTTTGCTTTTCCTTTTTGCATCTCTGCTGCAGACAGTTATGTCTCACACACGCATACACACACACACTAGTGTCCTTCAAGCTAAATTCTGCCCTGAAAGAGATCTCCAGCGAGGCTGTCGGGTGGCCAGGAGCTCATTACAGCTAAATGTTTTACAGGAGTGTCATTTTCCGAAAGGAAAAGCACGCTCCAACGAGTTTCACAGCCCGTGAACGTGCACGTACACGTGGCCCTCCCTCTCTGGGAATTTAGGCCTCCATCCATAGGTTGCTGAAGATTAGGAGATCGACATTTTAGCTCTGAGACCGTCACCGGTTGTTTATTTAGTTTCTCCATTACAGCAGCGCTGCTCGTTTTCCTGTGACGATGCAGAATGTGCACTCAGTCAATGAGGCGCTGTGGCAAACAGTGAGACTCGTACTTTCTACCCGGGATCCACCCATTACGAACAACAGAATCCATATTTCCGCGGGGAACCTGATAAAACGCCACGTATGAGTGGGCCATATGGTGGTACGTTACAGTAAACAATGAATACTTGACTGCGGAATAGTGCAGCAAAAAAATCTATTTTACAAATGCAAAAGTTTCCTGTTGGAGTTTGTGTACAAAGGTCTGTTCTGCTGATGAAGCTCCATCTTGGTGCGAACCATGATGAACTAATTGTTCCTTTGCAGCGTGTAGTTCTTTAGCCTTGAACCATTCTGAACTGAACACACTCCCAACAGAAGGGATTCTTGATGGTATTCATCTTTAAGCGGATTCGAGCAGCGGTAGTTCCTGTCTGCCTCCTCTCACACTTCTCACTTCCCCGTTCTCACGGCCCGTTTTCTGGTCGGCCCCATTCGCCGTCTCTGTGTGACACTTTCTCTTTTTCTTTGCCGACTGTCGGAAAGCGCTCATTTCTGTGTGCGTTTCGTGTGTCTCTCTCACCACGCGTCTCCTTCTTCCTGCCGTGTCTCTGTCTTCGTGAGCCTTATGTAACAGCGGAGGGATCATGTGAGGGCCGAGGTCGGGGTTCACGCCGCGCACCTGCAGGCAGCTGTCCTCCTCTCCCTTTGATCTCGGCTGGAATCCTGCATGGCTCCTTCCGTCTTTCCACCCGACTTCCTCCTCGTGTCTCTGCGGCTCCTCCCGGGCTCTAAGCCGCCGGCTCCTCCAATCTGCGCTCACCCCGCTGCAGTGTAATTATGAGATCAGCCTAATGAGGAGCGCAGGCTGTTTAAACGGTGGTTTGAGGCTCAGGACGCCTCGGTGAAGCGTGTGTGTCTGTGTTAGATGGTTTTAGACCGGTTGAGAAGGGAAACCCAGACAGTCAATAGTTCATCACCTTGCAGTGTAAACAGATGGTGGAAAGATCTCAGCCGGCAATAATGGACAAATTTAGTGAATGTCCAGTGACTTTTATATAAACTACTTTGTGTTCCCTGGTCACATACAAGTGTATTTTGAAATTCAGCGTGAAGGTAAGTAGACAAAGTAAATGATAAATATATTGACAACAAGCTTTTCTCCCTTTAAAGTGACTCTCGTTTAATGGTTTCCATCTTTCTAATAACAAAATCCCTCTGAAATCTTTTTCTTTTATTCCAATGTGTAAATACTTCGGTCGGCATATGTGTGTGGATCCCTCTGCACTTAATTAAATTTAAAATGTTATCACGTAACGCTTTCCCCGTGACTCCTGGATGTCTGTGTGCATCCAGAGCCAGTGAGCAACCAACTTTCTAAATAATAACAATGAAAAAAATCATTTGCAGTCGATCAAAGAATTAATGCGGTAACGCCTTAAATTGCCCAGCCTTGGTTTTACGTATTCTACTAATATTTGGGAGGTTTCATCCTTTTAATGCAGAGAGTGACATCAGACGGCTCCAACACTTTGTTCACAATGGTACCCTGTAAAAAGGTGTAGCCACGCCCCCCACAACCCCTCCCAGAACCCGCTGGACTGATTTGGATTTGGGTTGGAACCTTTTCAGATAATTCTTTCCATTTGTTTTTGCACGAGTGTTTTTGCACCCCGTGCACACGCCCAGCGGAGATTCCCCTTTTTCCTGCTCGCTACCCGTTTATTTCCTGCCTTTCTGTGTTATCCAGATCCCATCCCAGATAAAAGCCCACTTCAGCAGTCGGACAGCCCCCCGGCCTCTATGCGTCGCTCTCTGCCCCATGCAGAAAGACACACAGCGACCTTTAGCAGCAGCTAAATATAGACCCACTGAAGAATAGGTGGAAGGGAGGTAATAAAGAAACGGGGGGATAAATGGAACAGCATGTTAAAGAAATTTGTCAGGGGGGAGAGCACGTAGAGGAGGCCGTTTTCTGGACAATACCCAGATGTAGGGTAGGGGGTTGTTTCCGTGGTGGTGAGTGATCCCATGTTTCTCGTGGAGAGGAGAGCGCAGGTGGCCTGGGACGGCATACTAATGGTAAATTAGTTATCCTAGCGCTCTCTGCTATGTATAGATTCCAATAAGGCCTGAAATGGCGTGTTTGGCCTCCCCTCCGACTATCCGAAGTTCTTCCTGTCGGCGGCAGAGCTTCTGGTTTGTTCTGCGTCCGGATGCGTTGTGCTGTCCAGCACGGCCGACCAGCGATTCCCTGGTTACTGATGAGGACAAATTAGTTCGCACTCTAGTGTGTCAACGCTCATCAGGGCAGCAACCAATTATTATTCTAATAATCAAAATGTCAAGCAGGCAGTTAAAGGGTTAAAGGGCCACAGAGATTGAAAAATACAGGATTTACAGAGTAATAAGATTATTATTTTTAAACATGAAGTACCCTCAATAAAACTTGCCAATGAAACCACAATGCCAATGAAATCACTCCAAAGGTTGTTGTAGTTTTGTGCTATTTTACATGTGTGTTTTTTCTTCATGCACACGTAATACAAGAAGCTGGAAGAACTAGTTAAAGTGCTCTAATCTAATTGTAAAGCTGTTTAGCAGGAACAGCAACAGAAAAGAACAGCGTGGTGACCTGCTTCCTGCTCGTGACATTTAGCTCGCAGTGTGTTTGTCCTTGTAGGAGGACTGACGTTCTTCTAGGGATCGTAGTTTGTTCGCAACAGTTATTCAGTCACGTTCCTCTTTTTCTGTCTCACACGCGGAAAAATCAACCACCCGCTGTAGCAGATGTGCCTCAGCAACATCTTTTTTCACACATTGTGACATTTTCTGTTCCGGTCCTCCGCACCCAGGACGAGAAATCCACCTGACTGGATGGATGATGGATGGATGGATTCCAGATGCAAATGTTCTTACTTTAAAGCAATTTGGAGGCTCAACTAGATTGGGATGGATGAGGGAACTTGTCTGGGATGGGGGGGGGCGGCGCTGTGACTGCAGTTCTCAGAAGGACCTCTCACACTGTGGTCACTCTGGAGCGCCGCCCCGACCCTAAACTTCTTTTTGCAGGATTCTTTAAATTAATCACATTTTGTCTCGTCCGTCGTGACTCGGCCATTTATTTTTAGAGCTGAAAGCTTTTCGTTGCTAGGAGACGGCGAGTCTGAGGAGAGGCTGAGTGCGGGAGGGACGGAATGGCGGAGGGGAGGAAAGAGAGGAGGCTAAGAAAGGGGTGGCAGCGGCGTTGAGGCAGAATCTGTGCGGCGAACGCACAAAGCGATGAGTCAGCAGGGACATCTGCAGAACGCACGCACACACACACATGTGTGTGCTACGGGCACGGTTTCTATTCTTGCCTCCTTTGTCTGTGTGCTGTGCGCACCCACGCATGAACCCACCTACCTGTGGGGGGGGATATTAGCTCACCCACTCTGATTTAATCCACCCCTGCTGTTATGTGTCACCTTGTGCGCGCGCGTGTTGTTGAGTGGCGTGCTTCGTCCGTCACAACAACGAACCCTGTCCCCGGCGGCCGTGTCTGCGCGATGAATCATGCACTACGCGTCAGTAAACTGCCTTCAAATGACTATTCGCCACCATCACAGCCAGCTCGCCCGCCTCTTGGCTCGCTCCCAGGGCACCACAGGAGATCCGATGGCAGCATGCGGTTTATTAGTCACCAGGACGGGAGTCTGTCCTTCTTAATGCTACTATGAGCAAGCTCCTCCGTTGTGTCAGAGCTGATAGTACACTGCGATTGATTGTTTGCCCTTATCAATGGGAATAATGGGAGAGAAAGTGGCCCTGTTGGAAAGCTTGCAAGATTTGGTGTCTGTTGATGCATCTCTACCCCCCCATCCTAAGGGGAAAAACAGATTGCAGTGTTGTGTGTCTCTGTTGTTTAGCCAGATGGGGACCTCCGTGCCGTCACTCATGCAATGCTAGTGAGGTTGTTCCTGAACTTTAACCTCCTCTGACAATATGGGCAGCCATAATAAATCTGCCCGCAGTGCTGCTACTGCTACTACTAATACTACTACGAGTTTTCCAGTTGCTCTTTGCACACCTGACAGGGACTTTGGTTTCCTCCGTCTTGGTTGGTTTTTCCATGAGTCATCCATTTACACCTGCTATTAAAATGCCATCCACGGATAAGGACGACCACATGTGAAGGCCTGCTGTAAACGCTCAGACCACTGCTGTCAGAGTCTGCAAAGTCGGCCGTTCCTCAATTCAGACTCCACTTTTTTCTTTTTCTTTCGACAAAGCAGCATGCGTGTCGTTAGTAATGTCCTGACTGACATTGGAGTTCCAAAAAAGGCCGATGGGCACCACGAGTTGTGAGGAGGGTTAGACATCACACCTCCACTTTTGTTACATGTATTTTACTATTTCCATATAAGCATGCAGAAAGCAGTTGAGAGCCAATATTTTGTCAATTGAAAATTCATAATTGGTTTAATTACCATCTGGACATGTTCAGATCAACTCAACTCTGGATTTAGTTGGCAGCTGTATCATTTTTCCACCTCTAGTTCTGCTGTTTTCATGACGTAGGGTTCATGATTCTGACTCCCATATGGATGTTTCCAGAATGATGGCAAAAAGTCGACATTCTGATACTACAGACAGTTTGTTTTTTTTACAGCTCCTGGTGTTTTTAGACCTGGAGGCAAGAACCGGTGTCCCAGTCCGTCACTGCGTGTCATTGTTAAAGCGGTGGAGTGTGGGAAACTGATTGTAACCTTGGTATTTAGGGTACTGTGTTTCTTTACACTTGCATAAACACGCACACACAAAATTCTGCATTGTTATATTGTGCCCACATGTTTCCCACCCTGTGCTTTCTCAGCCTGATTGCCAAGACACATCTGGTCCTAATGAGGAGTGTGTGTGTGTGTGTGTGTGTGTGTGTGTGTGTGTGTGTGTGTGTGTGTGTGTGTGTGTGTGTGTGTGTGTGTGTGTGTGTGTGTGTGTGTGTGTGTGTGTGTGTGTGTGTGTGTGTGTGTGTGTGTGTGTGTGTGTGTGTGTGTGTCACTTTGCCTTTGCTATGCAGCCTCTCAGCCTGGCCTTGTGTTAAAGTGGTGTTGAGTCTTTTTATTGCCACCCACTGCTTTACAACTCCAAGCCTATACTTTTAACTGTTAGATAATGGTGTGCTTGTGTGAGTGTGCGTCCTGATAGTAGTTATAAAAGCGCAGCTTGTTTTGTCTGCACATATCTCAAGGCCTCTTAATCTCTTATAACAGCGCTGATTTTGCAGCTTTGATGCAGGTAGCCGTGGAGTTCCTATGGGACTGTGGCCTCTGGGAACAGATTTAGTCCAAATTCGCTGGTTCCACTCGGCAACAAAGCCACAGACAGAAAAGTAACGAGGATTCGCTTTTCATCCTCTGCCATTGCCAAAATTCCCGTGTTGCCTTTTCAATGTCTACCTTTTTTTTTTTAAATAGATCAAACACAATGTTCCATTATATTGGTTGAAAGAGGTTCGGCAGCAACGTTTGATATGTATATATTAGCGGGACACATCACTTTGTTCACGTCTTGCTCAAAGTGCTTCTACCTTTAAATCACTTAAAGTGTAACGTCATCTTTGTCTTTCAGAACCAGGGCGGCTGGTCTCAAACAAACAGTGCACGGCCCGGACTGTTAGCTGTTAATGCGGTTAAGTTTAGAGTCAACGCAGAGTTTAAAGCAGATTTGGTAGATTATCGCCATAATATCTTGAATCGCAATGATTTTGACCAGGACCATTTGAAGGGTAGAGGCCAGTCATAGATATTCCCGTCCTAACCCATGATCAGAATTGACCTGGAGTCAGAAGAAACCACCCAGCGTTCTCCTGCATTTTATATTCCAACGGCTTTCAAGACTAGACGTGATTAAAGGGCTGGAATTAACCAGCTGTTGTACCTAATGTTGTGTTATCATACCTTATTTGTGGTATTGTGTTGAATTCTGGTATCGTATCATAGTGTTTATGGCAGATACTCAAGTCATCATTTTGGTGTCTTGCCAGCCCTTCTTGTGCCTAACCGGTCTTTCGCTGCCGTTGATGATCATTCCGCTCTGACGCCCCCTTCTCTCCTGTCCGCCCCCCCCAGGGTTTGCCTTTCCGGATTGGGCCTACAAGCCTGAGTCGAGCCCGGGCTCCAGACAGATCCAGCTGTGGCACTTCATCCTGGAGCTGCTGAGGAAAGAGGAGTACCACGACGTCATCGCCTGGCAGGGAGACTACGGGGAGTTTGTCATCAAGGACCCCGATGAGGTGGCCCGTCTGTGGGGGGCCCGGAAGTGTAAACCGCAGATGAACTACGACAAGCTCAGCCGAGCTCTCAGGTGAGACTGAAGCGGATGGAAAAGAAGCACGATGTCGCAATTCAATTGTATTTTTCAACGCCACATGGCGGCAAGGGTCCAAGTTGGTTCAATTCTACTGATGTCTGTGGGAATCCATGTGGACTTTACATGCCAACAAACGACACATGTCCAGGCGGAGAAGGTCGGTTCCCTGCAGACTGTCGCCGTGTTACGATTGGGAATGCTTCAGAGACTCTATTGTGACCCAGAAATAGTTTGCCACTATAAGTTAGCTCTACTAGTGGGACCTTGCTATGGAAGAAGAGCAGCTCCAGTGCGGCCCGCGCTGACTTTGCTATTGTAGGAATTACAGAAAGAAAACAATTGCAAATTGCCGTGACTGATTGGTTGATTGAAAAGTAGCTCGCCAGCCAAACAGGTGTGGGCCCCCCCCCGTTAGACTTTTCTGATCACAGCGTCACTTCCCACAGCAGCTCTTGCTTGAAAGAGACAGTCAGAACGGTGTCTCCCATTATTTATATATATATATATATACATACACGTATGAGAGAGAGGTCATGTGTCGTTGATACCAGAGGAGTCTGATTAATGGCAAAGAGCCCAGACACAGTGAATATAGGAGACCTTTGAACTCTGCCTTGTGCTCCTCTCTTTTTCCTCTGATGAATTGAATCTTAAGTAACATCTTGAGTGTTGGGGAAGGAAAAGGCGCTTGTGTTGAGTCGTGAATGAGCTCCTGCGCTTCGTGCTGAAACTTGAGCAACAAGCAACAAACCTCCACCCTCCGTGGAGCACATGTGGGATGCTGCAGAGCTTTATTTAGCTGCCAGTCTGTACTCACACACACACACACTGCTAGTCATCAATGTCGCCTCCTGTTTTGTAGGTTGGTGTGGGTTATAGTTTGCCATGGTGATGACTAGTTACACTGCCTCATCACCACACACACACACACACACACACACACACACACACACACACACACACACACACACACACACACACGCGCGTACACTTAACACCTTGTTATATGTCAGCCCTCCTCCAGCCCATCTGTGTCTTGTTTGTTGCTTCAACCTTGTTTTGTCTTTGACTTCATGTGACTGCATGTTTAAAGATGTATGGTAACAACCCGTGACGTAACAAATCGATTTTTGCCTTTTTTAAAAGGCACCGTCCAGATAAACGTGGTTTCAGAGGGATGTAATGGCTAATATTTCCTTTACGTTGTAGTCGTGCAAAACGTTGATGCGATTAATATCACTCAATGGAAGTATCTTTCAAAGTAAAACGCATATTTCAAATTGACAAATTGCTGATGCAGGCTCAACAAGGGCTGCAACCGTCAGATGAGAGTGACTGAGACAGCTATGTGAGATGCTTGCACCGGATGTCTGCATAACTCCGGTCCTAAACTCCAACGCACATGGCGGAACTTGTTAACGTACAACGTATCCGGGCGCTTAACACCCTCCTCACCCATATTTTGGGATGGCCATTCTTGCAGTTTGCAATACAAGCGGGGAGAGCGAGGGTTTGAGCCTCATCCACAGACTGCGAATCCAATATGAAAATGGCAGCCTGTAGTTTGTCCCTCGCATCAAACTACGGCGCCGTCACGTCCAGAGCCACAAACTCTGCTCTCGGGTTCCATACAGCACACCCACACACAGCTGAGCAATCTGTTGCTCCAACTCACTGCATCAAGCATCAATGCTGATTGGACAAACCGCATAAGAGGTGGCAAATGTTTCCATTTAACAGGGAATTGAGCCCACAGTTTTCAAAGTAAACCCCCATTTAGGGGGAGCTACTTTCTCTGTTAGTAGCAGCTGGAGAGCCGAACCTTGTTGCAAACCTCTTTTCTGTGGTTTGTGGACCTTTTTTATATGAACAACGGCTGGTAATTCATATTGCAGTTGTCCCCGTGTTGGTTGTTAAGTCTCCGATTGATGCTTCTGTCTTTGTAGTGCACATGTGGGGGGTCTTTCATGCTTCAACATTGGTGGGTTTTGATCCCAAACACACACACACACACACACACACACACACTCGCATGTGCACAACACGTAGAGGTTCTATACTGTGAGTCTATTTATTTATTTATTTATTTTTTGGAGAAAATTCAAATGATGTTGAAAAAGCAGGAGGCCCGACGAGGCCTGTGGTCGCCATGTGAGACCAGCTTTCCTATATTGACTCAGCACTGTGTGTGTGTGATTGTGTGTGTGTGTGTGCACTCCCCCCTCGTTCAAAGTGCCGTCCATCTATACACACAGAGCTGTGAACATTATGTTCTCGCAGCCCTCTTTTTATTCGGCACACGCAGGCCCACAACTTTTGTTAACACCTGCTCACCAACACTGCCGTTGACTGCCTGCAGCGTGTTTCTACCAAACTGTTTTTTTTGTGCCCGCTGTGTGATTTTCCGTGTATGTGCGTTTGCCACGTACGTGTTAATTTCAACCTGAACAAAGTCTGAAAGAACTTCACCTCAGCGCAGATTAAGCGCTTGTCATATTTTCCATACATCCTTAACGTCAACAGTCTCCCAGAAGATAAATTGCACACATTCCTCTTTTCAATGGAGCACTATAGTATTGTATATTTGCTCAACTTCCCACACATTTCCCTTTGTTCTGCATTGCACAGATCTCCAGTGAGGGGAGTATGAGGAGTATGGGAGTATGACTGGCAGTCATACTCCCAGAGGAGCAGGGGCTCGTCAGAATGACAAACGTTATATAGGTTGCGTTTCATTACAAGTGTGACTGATGAGATTAAACTAATAATTTACCTTGCTGCAACAATCTTATCTTATTTCCATCTTTTTAGGGTGAGGCTTATGCTGCACACAGTTTAGATTCATGTGTCATCCATAAGGTGGCAAAATTCCAGAAAAGAGTCTTTCCATGGAAATGAATAGGAATTAACTGGAAATGTTGGTAATTTAACTGTATTCACCTTGTCATATGCAAACATTTTAATGCACATGTTTGGCTTAGTCCATTTGTAGAACTTTATTACAAAAACATGAACACTAAATAAAAAAGTATATTCCCTTTGATAATCTCCCCCACCCCTTCACTTCTAAATGTAAAGAACTTCTGGTTTTAGTGAGTGTGGACGCGTCTGTTTGTGCCCATTGGGACAGAACTCCCCCGTGCACAGAGATCAGTGGATAATGTGAAAAGACTTCCTTGGGGAGGCGGGGCGGTGCCGTGTGGGGGGACGGGACCCCCCCCCCCCATTGAATGGTAGGGACACTGCAGGTGATGGTGTAGTTTTGTGTGGGCATACATGCATCCTACCCTCACTGCTGTAAAACGTTGGCCTGCTGTATACAAATAAACTTGTATTCAAATGAAGATGTCTTCAGTTTACCACTTTGTCAATGCGCTCGGTAAAGACAAAGACGTTAAAAGCAACACAAGGTTTTATGTTCAGTTTCTGGCAAACGGTGAGCTGCAGCAGGGTCCAGCTGGGCTGGACTAGTCTCCTTCTCAACTACCTTTAAGTTCCCTGCTTGGTTTAATGAAGAAAAAGGTAAAAATTCCCCAGCTTAACTTCTCATGGAAACATTCGGAAAGGTTCTGTCCCTTTGCCGCCCAAGTCTTCCACGCTGTTTGCAGCTCTATGCAACAGTAGATAGAGGATTTACAGTCAGCACAGTTTTCACTTGAATTAGTTTCATCACACATCATATTATTGTATGAACATTACTCCACTTTACAGATATGTAACTTTGTATTCCATTACTGTAGTTTTATCTATGTAGCCAAAATAAGAGAGCAGCTTTATTGTAACCAATAAACAAGACCTGTTCACATTCAACGTCCGAGTGAATCCATACATCTACGCACAAATGAAACCACTGTCCCGAAGCCCTAGAGGACTTGGACGCATCTCGGTTCCCAGAAGGAAGTGACCAGTTTCCGCTGAATGAGACACGCTGGTTTGAGTTTTTCTGTACAGAAGTATGAATGCGGTTGAATGGGTGCCATTTTATGTTGCGGGTGAGCTGTCGGCGGCTCGCTCCCCACTCCTCGATGCCGCTCCGTGTGTCTCCCCTGACTAATGCGGCCCCCACTAATGGAGCCGCCCGGGCGGGAGCGCCTGTCTCGCTTCCTTAAGGAACCACTGGGAGATTTTGAATCCAGCCACGTGTTCACATTGGGAGCGGCTTGTTGGCGGATGAGCCCGGTTCACTGGGTGATGCTGAGCAGCATGCAGGCAGTGCGACTGCAGTGTTTCTATCTGCTGATTCATCAGCATTCACATCAACAATCTCACCACTCCCACCACTTATTCATTAAACTTTCATTTTGGGCGAACCCTGTGGTGTTTCCAGGAGCCCCCCCCCAAGCCCAGTGCCATTAGTGTCTCAATGGGTCTAGACCAGACCTGTCAAACTCTTGTCTACTCTTTGATTCGGAGCACGGCCATGTGTCCCGTCACACAGAGGCGCGGCGGATAAGTTGTGGGAAAGTGCTGAACCTGCCAGCCTGTACAGCACAGAGATCCGGGCTGCGACGTGGCAATATGAGCTGTCCTTTATAGCCGAGTATCTCACTACGCTAAATCTCCATCCTCAGGGACGGAGGGGTGTGATCACACACATGAATGATGCAGTGAGTTCTTTCCCAGCCAAGCTGTGCCTGTGAGAGACTCGGATGCAGCGAGGAAACTTGGGTCACGCGTTGCCAAACGCTGACAAAACCAAGTCTCCACCGCTGTGTTCTAGACCGCGCGCTTCGCTGATAAACCGGACGCACTTTGCATTTGAGTTCACTCCGAAATGTGCTGACTTTGCAGCTTCGGATATCTAAATTGCTGAGCTATGCGTTGGCAGTTGACGTGGAACGAGCACCTGTGAGCTTCCGAATGGAGCGGATGGACCTCCAGTGTTACGACACACTGGAGGTCCGACTCTCATCCCTGGAACAATGCGCCATGTTTCCACAGCGCAGAACATTCATGAACTACCAGCCAAGAAGAGGGGCCAAACATCTGGCTCTGGTACATGTGCATAAAATAATGTAGCATACCTGAAGTCTTTTCTGTTTGCACTCTGTCCCATATCCTTTCTATCCTGTTCAGGAGACGTTCTCCCTGTTGGCCCTCAGCGTCTACTTACTAGCTCACTTACTGTCGCCCTGTGCTACGTCATTGCCCTTTTTGTTTTATATTCATTTTAATTCCTTTGTTATCGACCCGTTTCCCTTTTCTCCCGGATGATGAAATGTCCACCTGCTCACATTTAACTGGCTTTTCGTGTGGAAAAAATAAACATAGCCCCAATTGGTCTGCAGGGCCCAATATTTTTTGTCACGTGTTTCAAGGAAGCTTTTCCAAAAGATATCAACTAGAGGAAGTTTGCAGAAAGTGATGAAGATTCACAAATAAGAATTTAAAAAAAGCATTTTTAGGGGAAAAAATGGATATCTGTTAAAAAGTACTTAGCGGTTGGGACGGGTCCGTTACATTTCATGACGTTTATCTAATACAGGAAAGTGCCGCGGGATTGATTGCCTGTCTGACTGACAGACATAAAAGCTGTGGCCAACGGTGCTAATGGCGCGTTTCCACCGAGCGGTACGGTATGGTACGGATCGGTACGGGTCGGGTCTGTTAACCATGATTTGGCGAGCGTTTCCACCGCCAACAGTACCCTTACTTGATAGGCGTGGTGTATGACGGAAAGTAGATTGACGTCATTCGATCGCGCGAAAACTGAAAGCTAACCGCAAACAATAATGGAGGACAGACAGCCGATCCTGTTCTTGCTTCTCGATATGTGGCTGTTTGTCACAAGGAGACGACCATCTTTGTTTGAGCAAAGGCTACACGCTGCAAGGAAAAACACAGCGGAAAAATACAGGCGAATTCGGGAACGGTGCGACGGTGTTGTTGTTTAAAAATGGCGCCTCGTGTGTTGTCTTTCCCCTTGCTGCACGCGCAAATGACGACACTCTTTCAACCAATCGACGCTCTGCAGTGAGTCTAGCTCCGCCCTTTAGTACCAAACAACTGTGCCAGGTACCCCAACGGAAGGGTACCCAAAAAGTGGTACGGTTCGGATTTCTGATACCATTCTCAACTTTTGGCAGTGGAGACACAAATAAAAGGGACCCGTACCGTACCGCTCGGTGGAAACGCGCCATAATTGTCACCACACGAGCCCCCGTATCACAGCTCATTCCGGTTTGGGGAAAAATAGTGGACTTTGGTGATTTTGATTGATGAACTGTGAGTTGTTCTGTCACTTCAGTCCATAGTCTGCATGATACAGTGCGGTGGATCTGGTGTTATCCGGCCCGCTGCTGATGAGATCCGTATTTACAGCCGGTAACTCGCTGGGAGATAATGCTCTTACCTGTCCTTTGACCTTTGCCCTTTGCCCTTTTAGATACTACTACAACAAGAGGATCCTCCACAAGACCAAAGGGAAGAGGTTCACCTACAAGTTCAACTTCAACAAACTAGTGCTGGTCAACTACCCCTTCATCGACATGGGCTCCGGTACGCACACACGCACACACACACACACACACACACACACACACACACACACACACACACATTTCTGTAGCCAATGACAAATATTTCACAAATGAAACACTTTTATGATTTTTAAAATGTAAACAAAATTGGGAGACGTGAAAAGCAATAACCGCAGATCAAGGAGTAAAAAGTCTATCTAGAGTTTTATACTCTATACTCTATATACTTTATATTCATATACAGAAAGTTAAACCTTTACCACAATCCGATAAGATCATGATAGAAGTACAAATCACGTACACAAATCCTGGGTGCAATGTGCGTGCGTGTATCTGCCTTCTAAGACATCAGTGTGCCACGTCCCAGATTATCCCTCTCCTCCCCCCTGTAAAGCCGACTCCCGTTCTGGTCTCGGCCACCCAGTGTAAACAAGGCCCATCTGGGAGCGTTGGATACTGGGTGACATAAGTGCGGCACGAAACTTTAATTATAGCCTGCGTGTGATGTGGCCCACACACATGACATGTTGTGATACGATGGTTTGGTACGACGGTCACATGCCCACGTCAATCTGGATCGATGGGCTCACAGACCGACGCACACACACTTCTCATCGTCGCTAACACACATGGCTGTGAGACACTCGGCGGTACTGGAAAAAATCTAGGAGCCCAACCCATGTTTGTGATGGCAGTAAGAGCAACTTTTCCAATATTTAATTCTGGCACGTGCGCGGATGCCAAGAATTTATTGCCGTCCCACAGTCTCTCTGGCAGAAGAAAGAGGGGGGGGGGGGGGTTAGAAAGAGAAGGGAACTTGTGGCTTTGAGTAACCCAGTGTTTTCTTTCTGTGTCTGAGTTATGGGAGACATGTGACCCACTCATTGCCCACTTTCCCCTTTTCTCCTCACTTTAAACGGCCGCTTTGCCTGCTTTCTCCTGTCGTCCTCATCTTTTTACTGCTAATTTACATCGTGGATCTTCTCCTCCTCACAGGCCGCGTCCCTCAGAGCGCCCCCCCGGTGCCAACCGGCGGCAGCCACTTCCGCTTCCCCCCCTCCACGCCGTCGGATGTCCTCTCCTCCAGCGAGGAGCTGCGTAGTCCGGGCATGTTCAGCAGCGTGGCGCGCCGCATGGCCCGCGGCTCCGTGAGCGACTGCAGCGACGGCACCTCCACCAACTCGGAGCTGGAGGAGGCCGTGGGGGCCGACGAGCGGGGCGCGGGGCCCGACCGGGCCTACAGGGGCTTGCTCCCTCCGCGTCTGACGCACGACTCCCTCTTCAGGATCTACCCCAACCCGGGGCTGGGCAGACACGGCCCCAGGCACCACCCGGAGTCTCTGTCTCCGTTCCCCGTCTCCCCGCTGCCGGGCCCCGGGGGGCTTCTGGGCCCTACTTTGTCCCCGGCCCTGTCCATGACCCCCACCCCGCACATGCCCTACACACCGTCTCCCTCTATGTCCTCCCCCATGCTGGGCTCCCATTTCTCCTTCAACCCGGAGGACATGAAGCACTACCTGCAGGCCCACACCCAGTCCGTCTACAACTACCACCTCAGTCCCCGGGCCTTCTTCCACTACCCCAACATCATCATCCCCCAGCCCCACCGCCCCACCCTCGAGAAGCCGGCCGCCCACCACCTCCACGGCCCGCCCCTGCCGCTCGCTCACTCGCTCGGCCACCAGCAAGGGGGCGGGGAGGACGGGCCGCTGCACCCGTCGCCGTTCAAGTTCAAGCTGCAGCCGCCGCCGCTCGGGCGCAAGCAGAGGGATTCTGGGAGCTCATTGGCGTCCGCCTCCTCCTCAAGCCAGTCCTCCTCATACTTAGGGTCCAGCCAGATAATCAGCTCTGCTGGGCCCCCTAAGATCAAGGTGAGGACACACACACACACACACGCACACACACACTGCATGTGATGGTTCAGGGGTTTCTGAAATGCCCCTAAAACATTTTAACATCCCGTCAAATCTTCCTCCTCTGCAGGTGGAGCCCATATCTGACATCGAGTCAGAGGAAGAGGTGGAGGTGACTGACATCAGTGAGGAAGATGAGCTCAATCAGAACGACCGGGATGACGACATCTTCAGCCCATCAGCTCGCCACTATCACCATCTGCTCAACAGCCATCACCAAGGCAACGGGAGCGGGAGCAGCCTCTCCGCCCCGCCCCACGGTAACCCCGAAGATGACCTCGACGACGACGAGGAGGTCTTCAAGACCCCCGCCACCCCTGCCGTCGGCCCCGCCCTCCTCCTCCCGCCAGTCAACCTGAAGAGCGAGCCGGGTCAGGCGGCTCCCATCAGCCCCGGGGGCACGCTCTGCATCCCGCTCAAACTGCGATTCAAGCGCCGCTGGAGCGAGGACCAAAGGATGGAGGCGGACGGCGAGCGGGAAGAGGCCGAGGACAAGAAAGTCCGGGCTGAGGGGGAGGAGCGTCAGGGGAGGAAAGGGGGGGCGGGAGAGGTGGCGAGCGGCGGAGGAGGAGGAGCAGCGGCAGGGGTCATTCTGGGCTTGATGCTGCCGCCGCCCCCCACCCAGCGCAGAGCGAGCTCTGAGCTGCAGAGGGCCACAGCGCAGCTGTCTCTGGAGAACACTGGCTGCTGAGCATCACATGCGCACACACACACTCACACACACACACACATTCTGCTTGGAAACAAAAGGCTCCGAGTCGTGTCTACAAACGTAATCGTTTTAGACCATAATGCCTTGCGACTTGTGTACATGGGGGGTTCTGTGTGCTTTAGCTGCAGTAAGTGAAAAGTAATGTAAGCACACTTTTGATGTCAGAACATGTTTCATATGTAGGAAATGTAAAGGAGCATCATGTAAAGGAGCAGGGTATTTTACACTGACCTCGCAGGCTCCTCAAAGGACTCCACGGGACGCCAAATACCCCCCCCCCCCCACCCCCACCCCACACAGGTCCACAATGTAGCGCAGAACGAGATTACGCCATTATCCCCCCTCCCATGATCAGGTCTGTCAGCACGCCGCCGTGAGGCATCAGAGCCGGCAGAAGCAGAAGAACATAGATGTTCCTCTGGTGGTCTACAAGGCTCGGCCCGTCAGGCCCATCAAACGCCAACTCAGCAGTATTTCTCCTGTGACCGACAACATTAAGAGATAACAAATCTTTACCATGGAAACGCCCCTGTACACAGGATCATTAGTCCCTGTTTAATCCCACCAGTGCCCCTCCACATCGGTACTGCTCCCCAAACATTTCTGCTCAGCAGCAACAGACTAACAGATCCTGAAAAACTTTTACCCCTCAACCTGCGAGCATCGCCAAGCAGCCGTTTACATGGTGGAGGGCGGTGAGGGTGGAGAAAACAAAGAACGAGGGGGTGACTAGAAGGAGCCCCCCCCCCCCCCCCCACCACCAGGAAACCGCTGGGACACCAAGCGATCGTTCACTACAGTGTACAAAGACACAAGGCGACGGAGGAGTCCTACGTCACCAGGACGAACCCCCCCCCCCCTCCTTCTCTTAGTCCCACTTGATCCCGTGTGCGTGGCGCCGTGGTTTGTTTTGCTCCCTCTGACGGATCAACAGCGCTCTGTGGCACCATTTATTTAGTTTGAGCGTTTTAAAGTATTCTTTGTGCCTCTCGCTGACACGGGACAGTATTTTAGGGCATTCGCAGTGATCCGAGGACTCGTTCGGAGCGAACCGGTTTGCCCCTCGGGGAGGGGGGGGGGTGCCCCCCACGTCGAGTTCAACTCAGGCCAACTTTCGCTGAGACATCAGAAAGAAAGAAGTTCTTCTTTTCTTTTTTTTTTAAGTGGAAAAACAACCATTTCCCATTTTAGCGAACAATTCCAAATAAGATTGTGCCTTTTTACGAGCCAACAAGAGTTTTGTCACGTTGCCCCCAGCATGTTTTAACACACACACACACACACACACACACACACACAGCACCACCATGCCTTCTGTTTTTTGTAAAAGAGAGATGCAGAAAAAGTAAAACTACACATATATATTTTATTCAAATATATATTGAATTCAAATAGTATATTTCAATATGGTCATTTGATACAAATCAGGAAAATCCTACTATTTTTAATGTTAAAGATATGTATGTATTCAGCGGGCATATTATTTCCAGCATCATTCAGCCTTTGCCTTCTCACTCTTGCCTTCTCTCCATCGCTGAGCTGCAGCGCCGAAGGCCGCCGGCATCCGTTTTGTATTTATATTGTACTGTTTGTAGTTGTTGCGTAGTCAGGCAATGGAGGGCGTGACGGCACGAGGACAAATCAGCGACTTGACCCCCAGGAGAGTCTTGGGAGCCGAGTCACACTCTGTGGGCGTGTTCTACCCGACAGGCGGGGCTTCACCAAGTACCTGAAGCGGTGAGCCGCCGCCGCCGACACGCACCTTCAGAGTGGACCGGGTGATTGTGATTGGGTGAAAGCTGGCCGGTCACCTCACAGCCTGCTGCCGGTGCAAACGGACCCTGCTTCAAGCGCGGACTCTGGACTCTGTGCCGGGTCGGCTTTGTGTGATAGGCGTGTGCACGGGCTGCTCTGAACCCTACACACACACACACACACACACACACACACATACACACACACACACACACACACACACACACACACACACACACACACACACACACACACACACCCTGGTTACAGTGAGCCTAGAATAAAGGGAAACATGACATCACATGTGACATCACACGCCCCCACGGTCTCTCTGGAGGAGGAGGCAGACAATCGCTGCCACACACACACACACACACACACACACACACACAGTGGAACGGAAACGGCATCATAAAGCATCTGCAGATTGGAGAAAGAGGGACTTCCCAAAGCCGACCCAGCTCATTTTCCTCGCTGTGTGTGTGTGTGTGTGTGTGTGTGTGTGTGTGTGTGTGTGTGTGTGTGTGTGTACGTGCACTTTTGCATGTGTGGTTTCTATGGTTATGCCGTCACTCACATCTCAGCTCCTCCATCATAGAATAACACACACACACACACACACACACATCTCTTACTTCTGATTGGGTTGTTTTACATTATCACCGTTGAATAAGGGTCATTTACTGTCAGCAAATTGCTACAAGTGCCAGTAAAAGATCAACAAATGAACTTTTAGGGGCCGATGTAGCCGCTTCAGAGTGTGCGGTGAGAAAGAACCGTTCCCCGCCGCGCCCCGCTTGTCATTGGCATTTTCTTCTGTATTTTTTCCTGACTTATTTACTGTTACTCTTGTAATTCTATTATTAACGTGACTGTTTTTGATTATTCTGCTCTTTTCCTGGTTTCCTGTCCGTTCTTGTTTTGCACTCTCCCAGGAACTTCAACTTAGTGGGCTTCAGTGCATTTTATTTTTAATGATTTCTTCTTTTTTTATACTTATGTTGATTTTATACCCACGTTACCATGAAAAAGAAGAGGGTCATATAATCCCTAAATGATATACAGCAGGGGGAAATAAACCATTTTTATTTGATGTTGTACATATATATTTTCTTCCCCTTATGGTGGATTGTGTAAGAAAAAAAAGCTTTGTACTGTTTAAGCATTGTATTTTAAATGTGTCCCCCGGTCTCCTGTCCTGTCTCTACCCTCGTTTGGACCTTAACAAGGAGCTGTCACTCCAGAGGGGAGACGGAGACTTTTATTTTTTGTTTTTATCATAGAGGAACCACCTGTACTAGAGTTTCTCTTCTCTGTCCCTCTTCATTTGTAATTAAACAATAATCAGGGTTCATTAAAAAAAGGTTAATAAAAAACAGATGATGTCCGAGTGTCTTTGTTACTTAATGCAGTAGAGTACTTACAAAAAGCCATACTGATATTGCACTAATTATCTATTATTAGCTGACTTGCTATACAATGCAGTGTTGTTCATTATTAGCACAACATGTATGATAGTTGAACCCAGTTGAGTGATGCACATGTCTGTCTGCGCTGTGACAGAATCAACAATATATAATCACAAAGGGAACGACTCAACAGCAACGTTTGTGAGACAGACTTCAAACCCAGGAAAGTATTTGGGCGGCTCTCTTTTTTTTAAATAAGTCTATAGTAGTTTGGTAAAGGCTCAAATTAGAATCATCTGTTTACTTTATTCGCTATCCCTTTACATTTTGTACCATTTAGAACTGCTTAGCTGATACTGAGTGCAGCATCACGCCGCTACTGATTCAACCGTCTCCGTTGACCCCGACGGAGTCTGTATGAGACTAATCGTGTTACTAAAAGTACTGATAATGGATGCGATATTTTGTAGTGATTGCAATCAAAGCTGCTTTTTCATCCCAAGTTCCAAGAAGTTGACGTGGGCACATGACTGTTCATGTTCATGTGGAATAATCTGAGCTCTCTCCTGGTATCTCGCCTCTGGCGCCCCCTGCTGACAGGTTCTAGTAGAGCGACGTGGATATTGGAGACTTGAATTGTTTGATGATTGAGATTTTAACTGAAGTTTGTTTATATAAAAATACAAATGCACAGTAATATATCTAGACTGATCCGTCCGGTCTGTTGTGGAAGGTAAAGTGGAAGTAGGCCGCTGAGTTTGGTTGGTCAACTGAAAAAGATGTTATTGACAAAGATAATACGATCTATTTTTGGACTAACACAATTTACTGTACAATTATTGATAAAACGACAATCTGTGACGCTGAATTGTCTTCTTGAATAACTACATGCTAAATATGAAGCTAGCAGGCGGTTAGCTCAGCTTTGAAACAGTTTACTTTGCAGCAGCAAAGTTCAAATAAGAAACTTTATATATCCACAGTATTGTTGTAAAAGTATATTTACTCTAGTTCTTGTAATTCACTTTGGTCAGTTCTTCTCAAGCCACTTTTTAGTTACATTTCACTACATTTCAGAAGGAAATATTAGTAATATTCTCTACAACATTTGATTGACAACTTTTACAGTCAATATTTTACAAGGAAGATGTACTGAAGTACTCACATAAAAGTACTCCGTTACATTTGCTCACTGGCTAAAAGGTATTCATGTAGCAGCCATTTGACCCCCCTCTACCTACACGTTTTACTATGCATCCTTTACTTTCACAATCTCACTGTTCTCCCGGTCACGTTAATCATTCCAGTATTTGTTTCATGTCTCTAACCGGCAGCCCTCCTCCCCCCTCCCTCCCTCCTCCCCCCCTCCCGCGTCGCTCCCCCTGCCCTCTCTTTTGAAGCATTCACCAGCTGCTAATCTCAACAGGGGCCGGGCCATATTATTAGGAGGCTGATTGACGGGCTGTTTGACCACCAGCCGAGAGGGATTGTTGTCTGGTTGTGGGACGAGGTCAAAGGTCACAGTCCAAAGAGGCCGAGACAGAAACCAGATCACAACAGAGGGCTAATTATCATGCATTGTTGCTGGGCTCCTGCTGGGGGTCCGCCTTCACTTTCAGGTTACGGTGGAAACTGGAGACCTCCAACGTTCACAAGGGGGTGAGACACAGGATCAGTGCACCATTAATTTATAATACACTGATATTAGACACAGGATCATTAGTTTATAATACACTGATATTAGACACAGGATCATTAGTTTATAGTACACTGATATTAGACACAGGATCATTAGTTTATAATACACTGATATTAGACACAGGATCATTAGTTTATAATACACTGATATTAGACACAGGATCATTAGTTTATAATACACTGATATTAGACACAGGATCATTAGTTTATAATACACTGATATTAGACACAGGATCATTAGTTTATAATACACTGATATTAGACACAGGATCATTAGTTTATAATACACTGATATTAGACACAGGATCATTAGTGTGTAATACACTGATATTAGACACAGGATCATTAGTGTATAGTACACTGATATTAGACACAGGATCATTAGTTTATAATACACTGATATTAGACACAGGATCATTAGTGTATAATACACTGATAGATAATAATACACACTATCATACACTGGTATTATGTGGCGGTGTATGAGTGTGTCTACTTTACTTATACATTGTAATAACTTAAAAATATGTCATCAGATAATAAAATGTTGGTGAAAAGAAATACGATTTAAAAAATGTAATTTTTTAATGATAATCCATTAAAGAATTTATGATCATAATCTGGTATTACAAAATACATAATTTACTGAAGAAATATTTCTTTGACAAAGTTTTAGTTTATTGTCATATGTGCATGTGGTCGGAAATAGAAACATCTATAGCATCTGTAGCATTTTGGTCAAATGTTTGCCTCTTCAAAAACATCTCAGAGCTTATATTTCCCCTCTCTATTTCATGTAGTATTATGAAAGCAATTTGATTCATATTTCAGTACTATTATTATTATTTTTCTTGCCTTCCCTTGCGGTTAACCTTCACACTATGGCACCCACAGCTGTGAGAACACGATAATCACCCCAGTGAGGCTCATAATTAATGAGCATAATAATGATAAGAATAGAATGTTCTATTGCAGGAGCAGGTATCCCTCAGCAGGATTACATGCTGACAGATGAGCACT
This sequence comes from Gasterosteus aculeatus, assembly GCF_964276395.1. Classification (NCBI taxonomy): domain Eukaryota; kingdom Metazoa; phylum Chordata; class Actinopteri; order Perciformes; family Gasterosteidae; genus Gasterosteus; species Gasterosteus aculeatus. The sequence goes on from NC_135697.1 coordinate 3,445,805, forward strand.
CGTGTGAGAGTATTTCTGGAGACGGATTGTCCTCACAGCTCGGCGGGCCAGCAGAGCAGCTTCCTCGGTAATAAGTATTAATTACATGTGGGAGTCACACCAGCCGCTCCGATAAATACGTTCTCATCCGACAGTCCCTCACTGTAGAAACCTGCAGGGGTTCACCCTTCATCACTGGGAGGGGGGACATGCTCTCATCCTTTGCCCTTATTGGCCAACAAACAAACCTCTCCCGTTAAAAAATGCACATTATGATTTAAAGGGTTCGAAAGATGCTCTTCATCTTCATCATAAAACCTCCTTGAAGTTGCCTCCATGTGTTTATGGGGTGCAAACTGTGCTGCAAATATGATGTCACTGTCCCACAACCAACACAAGCAAGGATCATTCAAAGTAATTGGCACACGTCACTTTTCACTTTTCACTCGTCACTTTTGTCACTCCCTGTTCGCTGGTGCACTTCATTTTTTCATTTTTAAATATTTATAACTTTAATTTTTATTCTTTTATTATAAACTAACCCATATCCTTATACTACTAACCCATAGCATTACATTTTATTTTATTCCTCGTGCACTGTTGCCGTCCATTGTCGTACTGTCTGCTGTTACCCACCAACCAAGTCAAATTCCTTGTATGTCTGACATGTTATGGCAATAAATGCTTCCTGATTCCTGATTCTTGTCACAAACTAAACAGGGCAGTTTAGTTTAAACTAAACAGGGCAGTTTAGTTTGAGGATGCAGCGCCATCTACTGAGCTATCAAGCCCGTTGCAACTAAAGAACAGGTGATTGTATCACACTGACTTAGTGACCTTCTTTTTAAATAAGACTTTTTTGAACAAGTAACCAAAGCATCTGCAGCGTTGTGTCCGGGCGTCTTTCTTGTGGAAGTGGTCGAGTTCTCATGGTACTGATACTGAGAACTGTTCGATTCCAGGCTGCCCCATGTTCCACGTTGAAGTGTCCCTGAGCAAGACACCTAACCCCTAATTGCTCCCCAGGCAAAAATGTGAAAAAGCCATGGGTTTAAAGTGTAATGTAAGTCGCTTTGGATAAAAGCGTCTGCTAAATGACCTGTAATGTAATGTAATGTAATGTAATGTAACTGTACACTACGTAACTAAAGCACAGCTGCGAGCCGCTTACAGCGTGTTTCAGGTCACTGACAAGGTGATTAAAAACAATGAGGTGCAACAGGCAGAAAATGTCATTTTCATCAGTTACATCAAATATTTCTTATTCACAGAACCGTTTAAAAACAATATCGTAATATAACAGAAATATGCAAACTAAAGTAAAGAAATGTGTTTGTTATTGCTCGATATGCATGAAAGTCAGAGTGGGGCAGAAGCATCAGTCCACACACAAAGTGTGCGTTGCATTGTTTCACGTGTGTGAAGTGCTTCTGTGTGACATACAATACACAGCAGCTACAAGGAGCAACGCAACGCTGACTTTCATCTGGAAAGCTGGAACAAAACCTGCATCGCTCCCTGCTGGCCTTTGGGGGGTGACTCCTGTGCTTGTATAGAAGTCTATGAGAAATTCCCTCAGTAAACATTGTAAACATGAGTTCATGGTCTCAATCTCCAGTTTCAAGCCTTCTGCAATACAGCGTGATGTTTATTTTGTACTCAGTGGTCCACTTAGATCATTTCACGGACCGTTTTCGTGTTAGACAATATTTAGCGGACCGTTCTTGAAGGCGTGGCAGAGAAACACGGCGAAATAACCGGCCGACGGGGGGTCGGGGGGGGGGGGCAGTGGTCTTTGCAGACGGACCAACCGACGGGGGGGTGTTTAGTCACTCTCTGTCCGCTGGTGGGCGGAACCGCCGCACACATCGAGGAGTGGATCATTGTAAACGTGAAAAAAATATATGTCAAGAGAGAGTCCGGTCGATTTTCTAAATAAATAAAATGACAAAAAAAAAGTTATATATTCCTTCTGTGGTGCGGCCCGGTACCAACTGGCCGACTGACCGGTAGCGGTCCGCGGCCCAGTGGTTGGGAACCGCTGATTTAGAGTCTGGACTATCATGTCATTGATATTTACAACCTTGCTGCTTAATGTACATACAGCTCCATGTACATGTTTTACACTGTACATGCTCCCTTATTTATTTATACCACATACACATACTCTGCCCTTAGTTCAGTACCTGCAATGACAATACAGTTGAATCTAATCTAATCTACACGGACCATAAAGCAGGGGATGCTTCTTAGTGTGATTGACAAGTCGCTGCTGCTATCCGAGCTGAGTCACTCCTACACATTCCAAATATGGTGACTATTGTTCTATTGTTGGGAAAAATAACAACATGGCGACGGCAAAAGTGATGAACATGAAGCTTCAGAACATCGAGAAAAACAAATGTGTGATGTCACCATGACTACGTCCACAATGTCGTGTTTGTACATTTGTTGGGTAACGTTCACACTTAACTAACACCCCATGTGTACATTACATCAACAAAGAACTTCTTTTAGGTAACAAACTAAGGGCAGAAATAGGTTCTGCTCTGCAGGCCCACTCACCCCCTACGATGGAGTCACTACTTTTTAAAAGCCGAACTTTGGTCCAACGAGTGCAATGAACAAATATACATCAGTACATCTGGCGAGACGGATGAGTTACTGATCGACCATCAGCCTAATGACAGATGAGCCTTCAAGGGGGGGGGGCTGTATTCCTGGGGTTCTGGTGTAGCCACATGACATCACGGCCAAGACGTCCCGCTCCGGGCGCTGCTCATTGTTAGCCGTCCCACACGAGACGACATGGAAGTAGCCAGTTTACAAGTGCAAAACCATTGGCAGACGACAGTCGGGGGGCTTCCCGGATGGCGTTGCGGCCGATGTGTTCCTCCTCTTTTGACTGTTTGCCGGATCGCAGGTACCCGATCTGCCGCATTGTCCTGGAGCTCTAGACCGTCTCATCAGCAGACCGAGTTGGTCCTGTTTCCATGAGAAATGCTGAGGATCAGACTTCCCTGGATTTCCGAGCACTTTTGGGAACTTGAAATTTGAAGTTTGATAGTTCTTTCTTGATCGTGGGAAGAGAAGGCGGCACCTCAAGGTCCAGCCATCCCTCATTTATAGAATTGGTTCTCTTCTCTCGCTCTCCAGGAAAACACACGTATCACACCTTTGTGGCTCTTTACCAGGGCTTTTCCCACAAAAGTACAAGTGAGACATTACTAGCTACTGGTCAGTGTGGAGTACTGTAAAGTCAATGTACAGGATAAGATGTAACTAACTCATCTGACGACAGAAAGTTGTTTTATCACTGGTCATAAATGACTGCGCACTCATCTCCGATTTCATTAGTGGGCGCAGGCTGTTGAGTCCACGGTGCATTCACTCAACCTCCAAATGTGAAGTAGAGCCGGGACTCATCTGGTCAGTCTCTCACTCTCCATTTGTTCTTTTTCTTTTTCAAACACACTCTCTTGAATCAGAGTGTGTGGAGAGTGCTCGGTCGCGTACAGAGGCAGGGGTCCCCTGGTTCAGCAGTGAAGTGGCCTGTAATGCACGGAGTGTGAAGTGACTGGGATTGAGGCGGGGGGGCTTAGCGGCGGCTCTCCGCCTCATTCTTAGAAAGTGCTCAGAGGTGCTAATGCCAGACGGATTTGTGGCACTCATTCACAGACTGCCGGACTTCTGCGGCTTAGGGCCGACTCTCTGTCTCCGTCAGGCCTCAGTCTGTGTCCCCCGGCCTTTAAAACTCTCTCGTCTTTTACCACCAAAGCCCCCCTCCCCCTCTCACTTTCACATCCCCGCCTCATGCTAAAGCTCACCTGAGGTCTCCAGTCTCTCTGAACGCCTCTAGGCGGTTGTCTCATGGACCCAGACACCCTTTGAAAGTTGTGTGCTCGCGATACGTTTCTCCCAATGCACGCTTGTCTGCTGTGAAGGAGCAGTCACTGATTGGGGAGACAGACACTGCAGTGCTTCACTACTGAGGGGAGGTGTGGGGGGGGGGGGTGGAGATCCCACTCGCTCTGCATTTACATGTCTGCGCGTGTGTTTGTAGAGCATTCTTGCAGACGTGTGAGTCACAAGTCGCTTGTGTTGCGGTTATGACATGGGGGAGATGCAGAAATGCTGCGCGAGTGCAGCCTGTGCATTCATGTGCAAAGTAAATGGCGACAATAAACCCGTACTCTACTTTGTTGTATGTGCAACAGTGCATGACTGTATGTTTGCATGCTCAAAGAGGTTGTACGGTCTGACACAATAGACACACGAGTGTGTAAATATGTATGTGTGGTTGCACAGGGCTGGGCGCAGTGTGTGTGTGTGTGTGACTGCTCACACGTACGGGTTATGTAACGTCAAGGCATGTTCTAACTCAGCTGCGCCTGCTGTGTGTGTGTGTAGGTGCTGGCTTGTAAGCCTTCACCCCGTTGTGTGTGGAACTGTGGAACGTGTAACTGCTCTGTTGTGCTTGTGTGTGTCTGTGTGTGTGTGTGTGTGTGTGCATGCATGCATGCCAGGAAAACTGCATTGCCGCAACCAGCCGGCTCTGTATCATCAGTGACCCAACTCGCCATCTGTGCCTGTAAGCTATAGAAACAGCGAGTCACACGGCTACGCAGTGATCCACACACGCCATTAGCGTGTTATGGAATAGCAGTGGAATGCCATTGTGTTGATCTGTGTGCGTATCTGTGTGTTTGAGCACTCGTGTGTGTTTAACTCAGCCTGTTTGCGTGTTTGTATCGTGTTCTTTGTCAGTGTGTCTGTACCTGTTGTGCAAAGAGTGTGCACAGTGTGTGCACAGTGTGTGCACAGTGTGTGCATGCGCAGGGAAGGCCCACAGTGTATGTGGGTCACTCTCTTAGGACCCATAATCTCATGTTTGGACCACATTTACTCACTGGGGTTTCACTCTTCCTGTTTGGCCAAGCTGATGGCAACAAGCATTAATGACCTCACCGCAGCATTCGGCCATTGGCCTGCAGACCCCGGGGCTCTCGGCCAATCACACGCTGCTCCGGTGACGTATGGCCTACCAGCAGCTGTCCCGATTGGCGGGGGAAGGCGGGACTAGGGGACGATGTGCCGTGAAGAGCGCCCCTCTGATTCGCTGGGAGGGAATTTGCGAGAGGGATGGAGAGGGAGAAAGGATGAGAATTTGGGAGTTGGTGTTCTCTGCGGTTCCCCTGAAACTACACTCAACCTGTGGCTCGCGTGGACCACAGTGGAGACGCAGCTCCCATGCACACAGATGAATACTTAACACACAGAGAGTTGTCTAATTTTATCAAAGCTGTGATATAAAAACTTGATCTGTAGTTATAACGCCCCAGACAGCTTGGGATATGACATATTGATCTATATTTAATTTGATTATGTCATGTCCGTGTGTATGGTCTACCGAAACAAGTCAAAGCGGTATAAAAAAAGGACAGACAGACAGACCGTCTCCTCGGTCTACGCCCGTCTCCCATGTTTGCAGACAAATGAAGAAGGGATAAAAAACGAGAAAAATCTTCATACCGTCCTGCGTGTCCGACTAAAGTCGCAGACCTGCCCACACAGGAGCCCCATTGGCCGCCGCAGCCTGGCTCTCCCAACAGCTGTTCTGTGTTTTCCCACACCGCGATTGGCCGCAGCTGCACGCCGATCAGCGTGACTTTGACGCGGGGCCCCGCCCCAACTTTCCCTGCGCGACACCCCATTGGCTACTGTACGCGTTCGTGCCCGGCGATTGGTCGCGCGGGCTGGTTGTCAAGGCTCCGGGGCTTCATTCACCATTTTGCGACTGTAGTGTAGAATGCACAGGGGCAGTAGTTTTTCCCCCCTTTTAAGTTGCTTTACCGGAGAAACATGGAGCGCCCTTAATTGGCAGCCGCGGACGACCGGCCGCCCTGCCCTACTTTATCCGGCGGACTCGGCGGAGACCCGCCGCACGAGCCGCGGTGAGTATAAGCTGCCCGCACACTGCAGCAGCGCGGCGGGGCTCGGCGCGCTCTCGCTAACGCCGTTCGTGTTTACCGTGTTTGCCGTAATCAGTATAAGCGGGTGAGCCGATCGTATTTCCCCTCGGTGTGCGCGGTGAGCCCGCGGAGAGCAGCGCAGGGCGGATTGTGTGTCTCCTGCGAGAGAAAAAAAAGGGAGCGGTGCCGAGAGACATAGTGAGCTCGAAACTTTTCCACTAGAAACGAATTCAACGCCATAACTGCCCTCGGACTTCCTAGAACAACTGTTATTCGCCCTGCGCCGTGTCGAAAGCTCGGAAAGTCCCGTGTCCTCTATCTCAGTTACATGTTTTATTCTTCTTCTTTTTTTTTTACCCCCCTCGCGAATCAACGTGGCTCTTTTAATGAACGTGTTTTTAAGGGGCTCCCGGGCCTCGTCCGTTGGACTAGCTCGTGGCCACACATTGTCACTTTCTCCCGCCGGTGTCTCGGTCGCAACGGCTCCGATAACGACGGGGGTCACCGCCGAGTTGCCCGGCCGGCTTTAGCTCCCTTCCCACCCGGCTGTCAGTCCCGGGCGGGCCGGGGAGGCCGCCTCTGCCCGCCGGTGTTGTGACCGTGGGACGGATCACAAAGTTAACGCCTTCATCCGCCCGGGACCCTTCACGCTGCCGCTATTACACGGTACCAAGCGGGTAATGTGCCCGTTAAACCGGTTATTTCCCGGTGACACCGAGTGGAGGATTTCCCAGCGGCCTTGTGCGTGTGTGTGTGCGTGTGCGTGTGTGTGTGTGTAGTTGAGGCCTGGGCGCTGCACGCCACGGCCTGCTGTGTAGTACTACTCCCGGTACTACGAGGGCTGGACACATACGCGGTACTATGCGGACAAAGCAGCGGGGACGACCGCGTCCTCGTTTTATAACGCGTGCTCTGCGCCTTGTTTGGACAAGTTAGCAGCTGTTATCTAGCCGGCCTCTCCTTCCTGAAGCACCCGGTGACCCTGTTACACGCTCTCACACAGGGGCTCTGCAATCTGCACACAACTTTTGAACGTGAGGTTTGGCACAAAAAAAGGATCCAGCATCTCCACAGTCGGTTGAACCGTAACCGTCCTCGTAGGACTAAAAGGTCAGGCAGATTTGTGATTTACGGTATAGTAAGATTGGTTAAAACGTTAGGAGGGCATTTGCAGTGTTATAGAGTCTCATGACTCATTGTTATAGACCGCTGTAACATGTTTATTTGTGTAACATAACAGAAGGTGAACGCGGTTTCAGTGAATGTATTGTGACCAAAGTCGCCGATGTGCAGGTCGCGTACAGCTCATCGTAGCTCCCATATGGGCTTCCTTACTCCCAGAGTGGGTTGCGGGTTGCGTCAGTTGTGTCTTTGGGGCTCTTATCAGCAGGCCCATGACTCTCACACCAGCTGTTTTACACTACTGAGTAAACACACGTAGCATACTTCCATCGTGACCAAGTAAGGCCGGCTGCCAAATCATTTTATGGTGGCGGCTCTACGGCTGTCTGTCCTAAATAGGGATTTGCATAGAGCACAGTTTCGGCTATTATCTCCCTCGCTCTCTGTGTTCTCTCCCAACCACCATCGCGTAGATGTTTGCTCTCCGCGTGCGTGCGTGCGGCCTTAAGACAGCCGGCACTTATCTCTGGAAATGGATTTCTCTCCGGCCGACATGATGTGGCAGTCATTAAAAGGACCTGCACAGACAAACAGGGAGGCAGGTGGGAGGGTGGACGTGGAGACGGGGACAGACCTGCAGACATGGAAGTTAACAACAGTCACCGACAAGTCGACATGTCTATCGGCAAATAAGAGACGTCAAATCCGATCCATTTTGACAGCGGCTACGGGAGTGACAATTATTCAGAAAAGAGGGGTGCTGTGAGTCTCGCGCCTATACGCTCGTTATAAACGTCTTCCTGGCACTCTTAGCACCTTGGAGGCTCTTGTGTTGGAAGAAAAGAGGCAGAGTCCCGCGCGTATCAGCCAGCCACACGGCAAACAAACCAGCTCAATGAAAACAGTCTCCCCGTCAACAAGTCGGCAAGAACAATCTGTTTTACTCCCCAAACGGGGGCTCAGCTGTGAACACGTCCAGTGTGAGTCCAGATATTTTACTGAATGACTCCGGCGTAGCCGGCGGCAGGGCTGAATGACGGCTGCAGAATGACAATTAATCGGAACTACTCTGCTTTTTCTTGGTGACTGCAACACCAAATGAGGACGGACACTTGACTGATGAGGAGGTAGGAATTGATATCAGAGAGAGAAGGAAGTCAGGGGATAAGAACGGACGCGTTATAGTAGCAAAGAGACAGAATAAGGAATAAAGTAAAGGGAAGTTAGGTAATGGTCTTTCACAGGAAATGGAGTTTGTAGGGGCGGATTGACTCTTGCTTTGAAATAGAGAGAGAGAGAGAAGGGTTTCAACATGCGAGCAAAGAAGGAATTCCCCCGCCTCGACTGCCCTGGCCAAGAAGTAGTGTGTGTGTGTGTGCGTGTGCGTGTGCGTGTGTGCGTGCCGAAAGGCTTGTCTGGGCAAATTGCAAAGTGCTCCTCACTATTTCCGTACTGTGCTGTGAGCCTACTCTGTGTTTACCCTACATTATGGCCTCCTGTTTTCAATATGTACCTGGTATGGATGCAGGCCTTGTGTAATGCGAGTACAACCTGTTATGTAATGAATTAGTGTATCTTGAATTTGTGGATGAGTCATTTTCATTACAACTCTGGTACGATGGTGCATTATTTAGCACATGATATATATATTTATTTATTTTTTCGGATCATTTTTATGGTGATCATAAAGTCTCACTTAGCCTTGCTTTTATTTTGAATTAATTTGATGTCTTCAGCAATGTTTCATTTTGACCGGATCAGTCACTTTTCCACTCTGCACCATGCAGTTGGTGGATGGGCTGGTTGCATTTCTGAATGTGTTTGCCACATGAGTAACCCATAATCCCTGTCTCTTTTCTTTTAGAGTCTCTGGAATAAGGTGGGCAAGTGCCAAAGTCGCGCAACAAAGACAAGACAGGATGAGCGACAGAGGCCCCTTCAGAGTAGGGAAATAGAGATAACAGAAAAGAGGGCCAAAGAACAGCTCTGGGATAAATAAATAAAACGACTTGTTTAGAGAAAAGGCAAGCTAGATGAAAAGATGAAGCCGATAAAAAAGCAGGGCCGGCGCTCGCCTCCCTCCACCCGGGCCAAAGGGGGGAAGCGTCGCGGAGCAGGGGATGCCCCTGAAGGAGGGGAGAAGAGAGACTCAGATGAGAACAGAGATAGAAGCAGATCCCCACAAAACCGAACACCCCCCTCATCATTTCCTTCAAATTCACATTCAGAGGCCTCCCAGATGGACCCAATCACGGCACGGGACGCATCAGAGGGTGGGGGTCTTCACAGAGAAGGGCTGTCAGATGCATCAGCCGCGATGGATTCTGGGAAATTTTTGACATCTTCAGACGATAGGTCGTTGAGGTCAGCTGTGAGCGGCAGCAGCCACAGCGACAGTGGTGGTAGCAGTTGTAGTAATAGTAGTACACCAAGCGCCAACAACAGCCCGAACCCCGCCTCCAGCCGTAAAACGGCCACCTTCAAGGCCCGCGTTCCCAAGAAGAAGTACACCTCTGAACACTGCTTGTCTGCTACTGGTAACCATAGCAACACGCCCCCGTCTCTTCCTCACTGTGGTGGGGTTATTAATCGCGGGTCAACCGGTTCAGAAAAGGACTTTGTTGTCTCTCACCCCGATGGCAACAGTCACAGCAGGAGCCTGATGGACGACTTTCACAGCGGCACCGCTGTCGGGGACGGGTCCCCAGGCCCCCCTACGCTGACGCTGGCAGGGGACAGGGAAAGGCCCGGCGGAGTTGAAGGTGCGAGGGATGCGGAGCGAACGTCGCCCGTCCTCCTACCCCGCTGCTCCTCAACAGATACCGCCAGCGAGCACTCGGCCGACCTGGAGGTGGTCGTCGACACACACGCCCTCACACAGATGTCTGCACACGCAATACCCGGCCTCCCCGATGCGTTGTCCGACGCCCTCGCCAAAGGAATGAAAAATCAGCGCGTCCTCGCCCGACAGCTCAGCAGAAGAGGTGACGGGGAGGGAGGACGCGAGAGGCGGGACAAAGGTTTTTTTTCAGACTTGGTGTTCCGGGCTGGAGTGGTACGTAAGGTCAGTGGTGAATTCGGAAGCCTAGAGGTGCAACTGAATGGGGAGAAGACGCTGTACCGTTATCCCTATCAACATGACAGCCCCCCAGGGGTGGTGGACATTATCCTAGATGCCCCACCGCCCGGTGTCCACCCAATAGCTATTGGCACCCGTGTCTGCGTACCATTTGGAAGTGATGAGGGCAGCGAGAGCCAGGGCCAGTGGTACCGAGAGGGCGTGGTGACCCAGGTGGACACCCACCCTGCAGTGGCCAACTGCTACCGTGTCCTGCTGTCTGAGGAAAGACATTCCGTGGACGAGGAAGAGGATAGCAGAGGGACAGCTGTTGGGACCCAGGCAGTGTGGGTCTCCCGACAAACACTTCGTCTTCTGGTGCCACCTTGGGACCTGGATCTCCCGTCCGGAGGAGGACGGGATGGAGAGGAGGGGGACAGACACAAGGAAATGGAACGAGAGGACCGGGAGGAAATAGATGTGGAGCAGGAGGTGTGTCGTTTGAGCCGGGGGATGACACCCAGCGTGGGGTCAGTGTTGGGCAGGGGAATATCCTACCCAGGTATGGTCCCTGTTTCCTCCACATCCGGCCACAGCATTACCTCCCCAGTCACCCCGGCCTCAGTCCTCAGCTTGGCTCCTGGCCGAGAGTGGGAAATCGAGAAGGACTTGGAGAGGGAGCGGGACATCCAGAGAATACAGGAAAGAGAGAGGGAAAGACAGTGTGAAAGGGAGAACAGTGCGAAGCAGCAACAGCACCAACAACCCCAACAACAACAGCAACACCACCCATACATGCCACTTACCCCCGAAGAAGACATGGAGGTGTCTCACTTTAACATGCTTCCAATGGGGGCGATTATACCCGGGGCCAAACCAATGGCACTTTCCCAGCACCGCCACATCATCTCTAAGCCCCCGCCTGGCTACCTCAATCCCCACCTTTCTGTGGTGCGAGGCATCGGGGTCCCTACTACCCACCCGGCCTTGAACCCCCACCCCCCTCCTTCACCTGTCATATTAGGCATTGACCCAGCAAATGCTACAGCTGCAGCTGTCATTGCCACCCCTCAGCTTCCCCCTCTCCCTCCCATCTCCTCTTCCGACGCATCCTCCTCAAGAGTAGACAAGGCCCCAGGTGGATGTTCTTCTATTGGAGGAAATGGTGGCGGCGGAGGATCTGGATCAGGTTCAACCTTGTCCTCCTCCTCACGTTCCCGCACCCCACTGACAGCCGCCCAACAAAAGTACAAGAAGGGAGATGTGGTGTGCACGCCAACAGGCATCCGTAAGAAGTTCAACGGGAAGCAGTGGAGGAGGTTGTGCTCCAGGGAAGGCTGCTCAAAAGAGTCCCAACGCCGAGGATACTGCTCCAGACACCTCTCAATGAGGACCAAGGAGATGGAAGCCAGTGGAGGTGGCCGGGAACGGGGTGGAGCCAGCAGCACAGGGACCTTGACGCCGTCTGACCTCCGAATGAGCGGTGGGAGAGCTAGCTCAGAGTTTGACTGGGACGAGACGTCACGCGAGAGCAGTGAGGCCAGCAGCCGCGGAGGGGACTCCCGCCCCCGCCTGGTCCTTCCCTCAATGCTCCCACAGGACCTCTCTCGCTTTGACTTTGACGAGTGTGAGGCAGCGACCATGCTGGTCTCCCTGGGGGGCTCCCGCTCAGGCACACCCTTATACTCGCCTATCTCCAACCAGTCGCCCTTCTCTCCTACTCCGTCACCCTCCCCCTCCCCGCTCCTCGGCTTTCGTCCTGCCAATTTCAGCCCCATCACGGCCCCTGGCCCACTCACGCCGCGCCGCCATCGCCATCCTAGCGCCACTAAGATGGGTACACCAGGTGTTGACCGAGAGCGCCACCTATCGGGAATTGTGCCCACTTATCAGACAAATCTCACTTTCACAGTCCCCATGAGCCCCAGCAAAAGGAAGCTCGACACCCACCCGCCCCCTCCGCTGCCTGCAATCCAGGACTACCAGATCAAACCTGAGCAGCATCAGCTGGTGGGCATGATGGGCGACCCGACCCTGGGCCACAACCCTGCAGGCTTCAGAGTCCTCTCCCCCCAGAGTCAGCCCACAACCCCCTCCTCACTTTCCTTTTCCCGGCCTCGCAGCGCCACCAGCAGGCCACCATCCTCCGCTGCCTCTACGCCGCCGCCCATGCTGGTTTCCCCTACCCCGCCCTCCCCACTGCCCCAGGAACCCTCCCCACGCCGCATTGTGCGGGATTCCCCAGTCATCGTCCGCAACCCAGACGTCCCACTGGCCAAGTTCTCTGATGGCCCATTGGGGAGGAGAGAGAGGAGCAGGTCCAGAGAGCAAAGCCAGCCCCAACACACAGGTCTCCAGGGCCTCCAGGTGCCCGTCCCCATCAACGGGGCCACCACCAACGGTGCAGTTCTCCTGCGCAACCCAACATCCACTCTTGTTCTTGTCACCTCCAGCTCGGTAAGATAGTCAGCTCGTTTAGTTTTTTGGGGAATATGATGACAGTGTAGGGATCGGCCATGTTGTCTCATAGCAATATCCTAGCAATATTATATTATGGTACAAATATATGTAAATATTAGTGCCCTGCAACAATTACAATTTTAAATCGAAACTAATTACAATATTATTTTGCTATTAATCGCAAAATGTAATGATGTATTCAAAATGGTGTATTGCGCTCTTTTATTAGTGCAAGCACTTTAAATCAGGAGGATTCCCTTCAGACAGTAGTATTTAAGATATTTCTTGTAATACTCAACCTAAAAACTAATTTAATCACATCAAATATAAAGCAAAAGCCACTGACAGGGCATTAACGTTTAATCGTTAGGCACCTTCCAGCAACAGTTAATTTGGGGATTGGGGGGTGAACGGCATGGCTTAAGATCAGCTTGTTCTCACGTCTTGTGTGTATTTTAAACACGACATCAGTGGTTACAAAGAACTTCCACAAACTTAGTCTGTGAGAAATCTAAATGAAAAGCTACTTTTCTCCATTTCTCCTCCGCTTCTTTTCTGTCCTGGTTCATGTGAGCCGCTGCAGCAGTCTTAGGCCCGCCCACAATGCTCTCATTGGTTGAGACGCGTGGATTCATCCCTTACAAGCCAATACTGAGCAGACGTCTGTGCAGTGTCACTGGTCGACAGCTCTGCTTGTTTCAGGAATCAACGTTCGGCCATCACTGTCGGTCTGTTTTTGTATTCAGAGACAGTGAGCAATGTGTTATATATACTTTTAATATGTTAATGCGCAAAATAATTGTCAGCGTTAATGAATTAATATGTCAATGCAATGATAACGCATTAACGTTCTCAGCATATCCAATAATTTAAGGAATTTTTGAGGAAAAGAGTCACTTTTTGTAATCATTTATTGTCATATCAACCAAAACATCCATCAGTAGTTCTATGTATTTTTACTTTTTTAATTAAAATGGTGAAAATAGTTGCTGTTGGTAACAGAACCAACAGCAACTAACAGCAGCGTCTGTTGCTCAGAGGTTTTCTTCCAATCGTGAGTGTCCACCTCATGTGGGTGTGAATTTGTTACGGCCCGAATGGGTCTATTTCATATCAAAGTCCATTGAGTCAAATCATGCTAATCTACAGTTTTGATTATTTATTATTTTGTTTGACGATATATATATAATCTCCCCCTCCCAGTCGCTGACTCCAGCCTCAGGGGGCCACACTGTCCTGTCCAGCCCCTCTGCGATGCCCGCCTCATCGGTCTCCATCCTGTCCTCCTCTGGCTCTGGAGGCAGGGAGAGGGAGAGGAAACCGGAGGGCCACCAAGACGCCTCCGGGGGGGGGCTGCCACAGCCGGTAGCCTGTCACCCCACGCCGACCGCCTTGCTGCCACTCATACTGCCGGCTGAGTCCCCTCACCCTGCTCCGCGCAAGCAAATCATCATGAGACGTCCCGGTACCGGTGAGTACGGACGGGGAGGGGCGGCGGGGGGGTCATCAAGGCGCTTTGTCGTTCCTGTCGGATACAAAGGATGTTCGTTTGCAACCTTGCTTTGCCTTTTCAGGACATGTTTAGCGTTTCAGTGTTTTACTTTGTTTGACTAATTCATATTTATTAGGCATGTGGTAAATACAACTTTATAACATTTTTGACACAGTTAACAAAACAATATTGTCCAAAATGTGCCACTTTGGGCTGCTGCTATTTTCTAAGAAATGCTCTTATTTCTTGTGCCAATAAGACACACTCAAAATAATAGCGTTGTCACGCCACAGGTCTATAGACTATAAGTTGTTATGAACCCCATGTTTGGACCCAAGCTTCATTCTTTCAGTTGTAGGCATGTGTAGTATATTACTTTTCCTCATTATCTTCTTCAATCAAACCATCCAGGGGCACTGTGAATATTTCAGGTGGACATTGTTGTTACAGGGAGGATGAAACAGGGTGAGGTTGCCCTCATCATGCGTACCCTGTTTCAAGTATGTTTTTGGGCAACAATCTATGTGAATATTTTCTCTGTTTTGCACTCTGCTGGATATAAGAAAATATGCCACTGAGCAATGGAGGTGTTTGGGTTAATCATATACCGTGTGCTTGTTTCCATGCCAACCTCGCAATATTACAGCCCAAAACTCAGAAATGTTACTAATATAGGAACGGGGAAGATGGTTTCCAATTGAAATGCAGGATCTCTCATTTTGTGTAAAACCCTTTCTAATGACGGGAAAGTGGGATAAGCATGGCTGCTTGGTTATAGTAACAGGATATACGGGTTGTCTGCTCCTGGCTTCAAAGGCTTCATCATAGCAAAGTTTGAGTTATAGTCTTACCATTATCTCCACATTACTGATGATTGTTTGTCAAGATTCACTATGTGATTGTCTACGTATCTAGTGGAAAGATATTGTTATTATTTATCTTTCAAAAGTAGCAGATTCGAAAGAGAAGGATCTTTAAATTCTTGAGCATTTATTAAACCCTTTTCTACCGGTTAAGGGGACTTCAGAGTGAAACCTTCTTCCCCATGAAGCGTGAAGATCAGAAAAGGTTTCATAAATATATCAGCCCCGCAGGCACCCACCCAGGCCCGCAGCTCGTGTGTGTGTGTAATTCATGACTCAGTGTGTGTAGTATCAGTAGTTATTGGGTGTGCGTGTGCAGGGGTTGTCACCCATTTCATATGTGTGTGTGTGTGTGTGTGTGTGTGTGTGTTAGAGAGAGAGAGAGAGAGAGAGAGAAGGCAGGAATATTGACATGTCTAGACATGCAAAACAGAGAGCAGGAGTGCAACAAGGACATTCACACTCCTCCTCCTCTACCATGCACGCACACACGCAGAGACAAGCATGCATTCATCTGGCTGTTCCAGACAATCAACAACCTCAGACAGGGCCTCAAGGGCAGGTCCGCCGTGATGTGAATGTTTTTCATCACTTGCAGCGGGAAAAAAAAGGAGTAATCATATTTGCCGGCGAGTTGTCATGGATACACGTTCTCCGCCGGTAGAATTAGCGCAGTAAAGCGCCAAGGCCCGAGCTGATTGCCGGAGCGTGCTTTTTTATTTTTTATTCCCCTCTCCCTCTCTCTGGTCCCTCGCACTGCCTCTCGGCAGCGTAATGTTTCCTCCTCCATACATTTTTAAAAAACACCCAACAGAAACAAACACGGGCAGCAGGCGGCGGAGGCCCCCACGGCCGAGATCCCTCTAAATATAGTGCAGCTGTATTAGCATCATGAGTTTCATTACAGCTCAGCGGAGAGGAGATAAGTGCTCAGCTGAAGAGTTATTTGGTCGCTTCTCACATGACAGTTGAGTCCACCTTAAAGCATGGATTCTGTTGCATGGTGTGCTTCTTCCCTGCCGGGGCTTCAGGCGACCCGGTGCAGACAGTGTGTCTGTCTGATCTCTTTTCGCTGCGGTGCTTCCCTGGAATAGACCCGCTTCGCCTCTTCAGGGTGTCAGCAGGTCCTTTTCAAAGGTTTTCACTATCTCAAGTCAGATTTCTTTAACATACTTAAACGTACTTAAACGTTCTTTACAGACTGTGTCTGTGGCACTTGGCCCTTATGCTTATGCTTATGCTTAAGAGAAAACCATGTCACCAATTCCCCTCCACAGCTGGCCAGTACGTTTCTCAGCTGTTGCTCAGTTGCATTTTGTGAGGGACCTTTTTCAGTTGTGGATTATTACACCGTTGGTGTTGTGGTGGGTAATTACAGAGCAGGAGTGTGGTATACGTCCGATTCATTTCAACCACAATGCCCGCTGTTCATCGCAAGAATGTCTAATGTCACGCAGTCCAGCGCTGTTGCCTCGCCAATGTGGTTTTAATAGTTCTTGACAACAATGGAGCTCTATGGAGCACGGAGGGCTTTGGCAACAACAGATAGCACTTGTCTGAGTTGCCTTTTGGTGTATTTGTGGAATTCTTTTGACAATAAGAAAGATTTACTATAACTACTAAGTGCAGAAATGTTACTGATTGCAGATCTGTTGTCATCGATTGGGGCTGAATGGTCACGTAGTGATATGTGGTGGAGGCAGAGCTGGGTAGTAAGGCCGGCCAAATAAAACCCCCAGCTGTGGGTGGAGGCAGTGAGGAGTGTTGATTTTTCACTTCCACTGTTACATTAACACGCAGCAGGTTTTCTACAGTCTTCCTGACCCCGTAACATTTCCTGTTGTCATTCAAATGAGTCACAGAGTTGTCATCTTGTTTCTGCCAGTGTAGTTTTATTTAATTCTGTTGTTAATTCAGTCTTTAGTCCAACTCAGAAAAGTCTTTTCTTAAATAAGAACATTTCTAACTGTGTTCAAACCTTTCAATAACATGCTATCGTATAATAAGTGAGCAAAGAAAACAGTTATTGTTTCTGACCTTTAGGTTTCATAATGCAGAGAATCCTTTAAAACAAAGCCAACGGCTTCAGTCACTCAAGTTGGCTGGTGTCCAAACTGCTGATTGAACACAGCTTGACCCATCTGGCAAATATTAACTGTTTTTAAAGATATTTCAGTATCAATGTACATTATACGTCAGTTGATAAGTAACAGGAAATTCCAGAACAGAAAGGCCAAACAAGGTTGGAGGCTATTTGTAACAGCGTCTCCAGAGAGTCAATGTTTCACCAGCAGAATGTCTCACTCCATGTCTCTTGGTCAAAATTCCTGTATTAAAATAGTTGACAACTGTCATTGGCATTCATCATTTTTAGTTTCATTATGTCCGTCCGTCTGTTCATTCTTCTTTTTACACAAGCGCACTCAAAGAAAGAGATTCCATTTTGAATGTCAAAGATCGTGACATTGCTGCCTCGCATCCCTCCCGTTACATCCCGGGAACAACCATGAGCAAATTTCTCTCAGCTATATTGTAGAATTTCTCTAACTGTGAAACATCTGAATCATTATTGACCTTAAAAATCCCTTCATTACTTTGTCTGAATTCTGTTTATCTGAATTTATCTACGTACATATTTTCATATGTTGCTGTCCTCACACATAATGCACAGCTCTTGTGTTCCAGTTCTCAGTTTTCAATATACATGCACAGAAATAGGTCTAACAATTTAGTTATGCAATAAATATACAATCATTATTATCTATATATACAAAGAAACTTTTCTGTGCGATATAAGACTCACTTCCTTAGCTGTGGTTCCCCTTGCAGGCGTCGTCATAACTGGAGTCATGCAGTCATTTCAGAGCACTGCAGTGATAATGATCAGGTGACACTAGAATCTGTAAAAGAGAACCAGCCGGGATGTGTTTACGCTTTCTTCATTGTCCAGCTCAGCAGTATCTGGGCCTCCATTTTAGAGGAGCCATAAGCCTGATGGGTAGCTATGAATAGACCATGTTAATACTTTATTATCAAATGATTAATGGAAACGGAAACTGGACATTGCAGTGCAGCAGCACAGTTTGAAGACGGGTCTTTTCAACAGGCTCCACCTGTACGTGGAATACGTGCGGTTAGGGGGGGAATTCTTTATCATGACATAAGCAATAATTCCATAATAATATATTGTACACATACTGAGAATAAACTGCTGCTGATAAAACAGTAGTAGTGGGGACATAAGCAGTAATATTTGTGACTTTAGTGGTTGTAGTATTGGTACTGGCAGTAGTAATGTTAGAAATACTATCATAGTAGTTTTCAGTGACATTGTGATCATGTGAACATTTTGTGTTGTCTGTTCTGTGGAAATATTCACTATAAACTAACAAAAAAAGCTTTTAGGGGTTTTCTTTTGACATTGTTTACAACTTGTGAACTTTTCATCAGCTCAGAAAACAGGCGCTATTCTCTGCTTTGTAATAATGGTTTCAGTTTATACCATTAAAAAAAATATGCGTTGTGCTGAATGCTATTTTAGCGTTTAACATGTGGTCGGGTCAAAGGGCGCCAAACAACACATGCGGTTGTCCGTATGTTACAATTGGCTCCACAGATTACAGCTGATGTAAAACAGCGGATGGCAATTTCATTCTATTCCAACCGTGAAATGCAGATACATTTAGTGAAAATCCGTCAATTTTAACACGAGCATTGATGTTGTTTCATTTAATCTGTAGCTTTAAAAATCTTGTTTAATACTGGTTAAGTTAACGTGGTCTGGGTTGAAATTAGTACTCGTCAGTACGTCTGCAAACAGTCCTCTTGAGAAATCAATTCATTTGGAGACGCATGTTTTTCATTTCCTTTTAAGCGGTTTGAGTTTAACATCCCTTGAATTATTTTGCATGTGGTAGGCATTGCATTCAATGACTTATGTCTGCATTAAGAAAATACTTCTATTAATATTATGGCTCATAACCTCTCATGCCGTCTGTAAGACAGTAGTTACAGAGATTTCAGCCTGCACTCTTTGGTCTTTCTTCCCTTGAAATGGTGCATTCTGCAGCTCGGCTGCAGTGTAGACAGCGAGTGGTCTGGAGTCTCTGTGGAAGAAATAACAGGTTCCCTCATTACACCACATGCCCCCTGAACTCTTGTTATCCTGAGGGATGCTCTGTGTGTGTGTGTGTGTGTGTGTGTTGGAAGAGGGGCATGAGTAGGTGGCTGAACACACAACTCCATTCATGGTCCTCACTTTCTATGAAAGTGTAGTTTTTGCGCTTTAGCTGGCGATCGTGGAGGGCTTCACATGCTACCTACTGTCTGCAGTCCGCGGTACTGAGATGGACAAACATGACATTTCACTTTCTCCCTCTCTCTCTGCTTTCCCACAGTTTGGACCAACGTGGAGCCTCGGTCGGTGCCAGTGTTCCCTTGGCATTCGCTCGTCCCTTTCCTGGAGCCCAGCCAATCAGGAGCGGCTGCCCAGCCTGCCGACGGCCAACAGCACGTCAGTCAGAGCAGAGGTAGCCAATGACCCCATCGGCGTTCCACCGCTTGCACCCTCACATACGCAAATAGGTCTTACAAACAAGTATTTCCCTCAGTAGAAATAGTAGAAATGTTTGGGCCGACGCAGCGGAAGCCAAGGCAGCGTTTCCCAAATCTGTTGCGACTGAATTGCAAATCGGCACAGTTGGTGCTCACACCAATATAGCTCCAGGAACTTTGGTAATAACACTATTTATTGACCGGATTGTTAAAATGTAGAGCGGGAATAGTTGTGACTGGAGGAAGCGGCCGGTTTTCCTCCACAGAGCTTCGTTAAAAGCCTCATTGTGTTGACTTTCTTTTCTAAAAGCTGCTATATTGATTTATTGCGCTACTCTATGTTTTGTCAGAAAAAAATGGATGCAATTCCTCAGAAACAAGGTCACATCATGAAAACACGGCAAGCAATAACAATTTCAGAGACCACACCAGCCACTTTTCTTCATTTTGTCTGGCTGGTTAGCAAGACCCCTGTAGAATAAAATCAAACGGTGATTATTAATCACATCTTTCATAGGCGGAATATAAGCGTCGCTCACTGAGCTGCATGGAGGGAAACTAACTGACTATTAAACACTTGTATTCTTTAGAGCCTCGGTGCGGCGTGGCCCTGGTGAGCGACGGGCGGGCCGGCCCTCCAGACCTGGAGAGGGGATCCACCTCATGCCCTGCAGCGACCAATGACAATCCTCCTACAGACAGGGGCGGGGCCGACAGCGAGACGGAGAGCGACACCGACGACCCGTAAGTACAAAGGGGCCGACTTCATCCCCCTCTTTGGTATTCATCGTGGTGCCTTGCTGAAGTGTGGGATGTTTTCTGCTTTTCAATTTAGTTTGGGCCTCAAACAGGTATATTATTGTCATTCACGTATCAGAATACAGTAGTTGTACTGGCCGGTGTCCAGCAATGTCCTACTGATGGCAAAGGGCATCAAGAGAAGAGGAGGTGGAAGTAAAAGAAAAACAATAGTGCAGAGTAGCGCAGTGGCTCATTGACCGTGTTGTGACAAGAGGCCGGTCCACAGCGGGACACTGACAGACACCGACAGACACTGTTAATCCTCTGGTTTACGTGCAAGGATTTAGATAAACTCAGGTACTCATTGAAGTGGAATATAAGTACATTTTATAACACAGTTACTGATCATTATCATGACATTTACAAATCGATTATTGTGTTCATTATCATCCATACTTCAAATGCCCCCCCCTATAAATACTTAGTTGGTTTACAACATAGTTGTATTTGTTCATTTTGAAAAACAACACTCTGTAGCTATATTGACTTTACAAATGACAAACGTCAGTGGTTATAAAACAGTGTTAAGGTAACAAAACATTTTTATTTTGGTGTTTCAGGCTGTATTGCTTGGAAACAGAACCAGGACTTAGTCAGACCCCTTCCGGATTCTGGGTCTCCACAAACGATGGCGCTTTTGTCCACCAAAATTAACACAAGAGAGAGTTCCTCGCATCAGCTTTAAATATGGAGAGAGAAAAAGAAGATGTTCTGACCTTTAAAAAACGTTTAAATGGCGTCAACCCACTTTGAGCGAACACTTCACACCTTTTGTTTCTTTTGAGCGACTCACAAGAAAACCGATAGTAACTGCAGAGCAAATGAGACTTTAAAACTCTCAGCGCCGCCGCGCTGAGAGCAGGTGGGCTGAAATTCACCTCCGACAGCTTTTTCTAAAGAAACAAACAACAACAAACGACTTGTCTCACCCGCTGTATCGCTGTATGTTTGTGCGGCGTGTGTGTGTGTCTGGCAAAGCGTGGCACAGTCTGTTCCCGTCCATCCCTGCCGGTCCCTGCGTCTGGCTGGGTGGCTGCTCTGTCAGAGTGACTCAGACGCGCTGCGTGGCTGTCTGGCTGCTCGTGCGCTTCTCAAATGTTTCAGGGTTGCCGTGCTCACAAAGCCGTCGCCGATAGAAGTGTTTTCTCTCCACGTTGTCGACAAACAGAATTATGAGCTCCGATTGTGACCCCCGGCTGCACAAATACACCTATAGGCAGCATGGTGTACATTTATGGGATGTATTTGTTTGCTTATTATTATCAGTTCTGCTTTCTTTTCTTCGTATTTCGTCTGTACTTTCCCAGCCAAACTCCCCAGCTCTGCCTTCATGAATTTTGCACGTCAGACTCTTCTGCTTATTTAATCTTTTTTGTATTTATGTGACTAATGTGTGCTATTTCAAAAAGGCTTCAGTAAAACTAGACAAGACGGAGAGAGTATTCATGTGAGCACGGCTTGACTATGAGTTCCCTCTCGACAGCTGAAAGGTCCAGACGTCCTCGCGGTTTAAAAAGACTTCCTCTTTAATGATCACAATGATTGCTATTAAAAACGTTCACCCACTTTCATTTACCACTGATTTATCCGTCTGATTTCTTTTTCTCCCAGTATCTGTTTTACCGTTCATGTTTGTTGTTTTTGCCGTCAGTAATCTACATTTTAAAATCATTGTAATAATTTATGTACTAAACTATACATGTCTTTTTGGGAGCTGTTTCTACAATTTGAAAATTATTATAATTATACAACAACTCAAATAAAGAGTAGACTTTTGTACCCGGTATCTGTTGTGTTTTGGTTTCCTTCCATATCGCCGTGTCACTTTTCTGAAAGTCCCTAACATAATTCTCATAATTCTCCCTTAATCTCAACGGTTTCACCTTTTCCTCTGTGGCGTTGGTGCAGGTTCTCCCCGGGCGTGGCCAACGACGCCACGCCCTCCACTGCCACCCTGAAGAGACGCACGCAGTCCCTCAGCGCCCTGCCCAAGGACGGGGACAGGAAGGTCAGTGCACCTCAAAGACGGACGGTCGAAACGCCCAGACAGATACATTCTCACCATGAAACTCAGATTTATGTTCCCCTCCAAAACCTCAACCAGAGGGAGAAGGACCACATCCGCAGACCGATGAACGCGTTCATGATCTTCAGCAAGCGCCACCGGGCCCTGGTGCACCAGCGGCATCCCAACCAAGATAACCGAACAGTCAGCAAGATCCTGGGGGAGTGGTGGTACGCTCTGGGGCCCAACGAGAAGCAGCAGTACCACGATCTGGCCTTCCAGGTGAAGACAGGATTATTTACTTGGCCCTTCTTTACGCCTTGTTTCGCAGCAGGCAGTTATTGACCGAGTGGTGACTCTTCGGTCCGGTATTAGGGAGCTTTTCCGTTTTGAGTTCTAGAACTAGGGGCTGAAGTGGTGAAGACCCTTTCCTCCCCTTTCTTCTCCAGGTGAAGGAGGCCCACTTCAGAGCCCACCCGGACTGGAAGTGGTGCAACAAGGACCGCAGGAAGTCGCTATCGGAGGGCCGTGTGTTGCCGAAGGAGTCACGGGAGAGGAGCATGTCGGAAAGCATAGGTGTGTGTGTGTGTGTGTGCGTTGATTAGCATTCATTAGCATTTCAGGACTATAACACAATATGCCTTTTACAAGAGTCAGTGAATCTTTTTTTGGTCTGGTGTAGATTCCCTAAACAACATTCAGCTCCACTGACACTATAGAAAGGATACAGATTCCTTAATACACATGGCAGAGCTTTGTTGCCGACACAGCGTTGGTGTGGATTTATGTTGAACAAGTTTTATTAACCTATACGTGAGTCAGTGAGATAGTTCATGTTTCTCAGGCATCCCCTCTTCTCCAGATCCCCATCCAGAGTCCCAGGTGCCGGAGGGGGGGAAAGGTGGAGGCGCGTGCTGGACAAGCGGATTGGAGCCTCGAGTGGGGCTGTTTGCCGGGCCGCACGCTCGTCCCCGAGCCTTTTCCCAGAGTGCCGTGCACACCCTGGAGCAGAGGGAGAGAGACATGGAGAAGGTAGGCGGTTGTTGAGCTGTAGCTGGAAGGCAGCAAACAGACTCTGGAGATAAGAAGAACTGTTTCCGCTCTCCAGCTGGTTTAATCTTCAAGCTGGAGAGAATTAAAATCATGTGCTTTAAATTAAGTCATTATTCAGGCACTTAACATTGATTCGTCGGATCCAAGAGAACAAAGACTGAATTTTATTAAATAATAATGCAGAGAATGAGAGCAGACAAAAGAAATCCTTTGTGCATGTGAGCACCTACGCACCAACATACCTGTGTGTATTTATAGAGCGCAGACGTGTGTTCTTCACGCCACAGAGCAATTCAACTGAACTCCAAGATTGAAAGCTTGCTGTTCCAAAACAAAACCGTTCAAATGGACTGTAGGTTCTCGGTATGAGGGCTCGAGTTGTGAAAGCTGCAGGGGGAGCTCAGCCCTTCAACTTCAAAGGTTTCACTCTTTACTCCTTTTTAGAGCCTTTGAAGGTGTTTGCTGCTACGCTCCTACTCACAGCGGGATGCGCCTGCATGTGAGCTCTTTTGTTTTAAAGGCTTTTATTCACTGCTGGCGGCAAAGCCGTATCCATGCCGTGATAATAGCGTTATTGCTTCTGTCTGAAGAGTTCTTCTGGTGAGTTCCTATGGAAGTGAAGAAGAGTTCGTAGCCATCAAACTTTCTGTTCCCCACTGCAAAAGTCCAGTGGAGCCGTGGCTTTTAAAAGCCAGCTGTGTGGCAACATGCTTGTTTGCAGCTCCCTCAAGCTCCTCCCCACCGCTTGTTTGAAAGTTTTTAATAGTTACTCTTGTGTCTAAATTTGAATGCTGCACGTCGTTCAGTCCGCAATAAAACACCCCCCAAGTTCAAAGTACATCGGACGGTTCCTTTGCCAGATATGTGATGGACTCACAGACAGAGATTCATAGTAACTTCATAGTAAAATGTTGCTTCTCCTTTGTCTTGCCTGTCAGGAGGAGGGGGCCAGTTTGTTTCGCCGTCAGCCCTCGTCTCAGGTCCTATATAAAGGAGGGCTCAGCGAGGATGTGACCAGTGACGAAGAGCGCATGGTCATCTGTGAAGAAGAGGGAGACGACGACGTCATGGGTGAGTTCAGTTCAGTGATCAGCGCCGTAGATGCTGTTTGAGAGGCTGTTGCACCACCACAAAAGTCATAGTTTCAGTTCCCACAACCATCAGTGTGTCTTTAAAAATAGACAGTGACACTAAAGACTTCCTAATCAGCACCACAGTCGAGAAAAACAGCCTTTTCTCTGTCACCTGGTGAGCGTCAGCCCTAGATTGTTAATTGCTAGTGCTTGAAACTAACAATGGCTCATGATTGCCTATTGGATGCCAATTTGAAGGCACGGATTTCAAAAGGGGAGCAGTTGAAAGTATGCTGTGCTTCTGTTTCTCTTTTTCTGAAATGTGCTAACTTCTCATATTTATACCCCACCCTCAGAGGATTCCTGTCCTGAAGGCTCCATCGACCTCAAGTGCAAAGAGAGAGTGACGGACAGCGATGAGGACGAACCAGACGGACAGGTAGCTGCAGCTGACATCAACTGTTTTTCCAGTTTTTTAAACTATGATTTTTGTATTAATGCAAGCGTGTAAGCTACCACATTTAACTGGATCTGTACATTGAGTATTGATGCATGTGTATTTTCTTTGCAGGTATTGAGTCTTTTAGACTTTTTGCTTTCTTTACTAACAGTATAATTCTGCATGAAAGACATCATATTGGAGGTGGCTCCTTTATCACCAACCAAGCATTTTAAACCCCCAGATTACAGAGGTACTGTAAGCTCCTAAGTAACTAAGTTCATGTGTTCATCGCTCCGTCTCTTTCTCTCTGTCTTCCCTCCAGCACGGCTTCCAGCCAGTGACTCGCTCCTCTGTCCCTTCTTCCTCTCCCTCACCCCCCACGCCAACTCCACCTCCGCCAAAGAGAACGGAGAGGAGGAGAAGTGACGAGGGATCCGAGAGGAAGAGAAAGAAAGACGAAGGAGAGGAGGGGAGCGAGGGAAGATCCAAGACGGAAGAAGCTGCTGCAGATGGAGCAGACGGAGGTGGAGGAGGGGGGCCCTCCTCTGTTTTCGCCCGATAGCTCGCGTTCCAGCGACCAGGCTCCCCTGGTTCTCGGCGGCGTCCCCGCGGCCCCCACAATGGTGAGCAGTGTGGAGCGACCCGTCGCCAGCCCGCCCGCCCCCATCACCAGCAAGCCAGCAGGAGGAGCCGTCGGCCAGCAACCCCCCAGCATCAGGATAGGAAAGCCACTCTCCTGTTGGGAGGGTGCGAACCTCAGCAGCTGCCAATCGCCGTGGGTGGTGGGTACCTGTCCTCATCCTCCTCCCCTGGTCCAGTCAATGTAACGCCTGTACGGGGTGGCGACCTGGTCCCTAGCCTAGTTGTGGGAGGGTCCTTTAACCCCGCCCAGCCATTGCAGCTCCTCATCCCGCAGCCGCACGCACAAACCCCCCTACCTGTCCTCCAGCCCCTGCTGCACCCCACCGGCTCCACCGCCACTCTCACAGCCACCGTCGCCCCCCAGCTACTAGCGCAGGTGCAGTACATCCTGCCCACAGAGGGCCCCTCCTCGCCCCAACTCACCCACCAGCAAATTGTCTCGCTGCCCACCAAAACCGCCATGGCCAATGGCATGCACTCAGGGGCGGGCATCAGAGTGGCCAGTCAGCCCCGGAAACAGAGGTGAGACAGCGAGGAGCGATTGGCCGATTTAAAAAAAGATTCAATCAGAGTTTAGTCTTAGTGTTTCTCCGCTGTCATCGATCCACAGAGTAGGTGGGCCTTATTTTCTATTAATCATCCCTGCGGGAAGCACCGAGAATAGATTGGATTGGCTTACATAAACGGGAGGTGAATGACTTACAGGGGAAGCACCGTTGACACAAGTATGAGCACCAGTCGCCCACCTGTGTCTAATCACTCTATTCAGATGAGTCTGGAGCAGCAGAACATTTTTCCACCTTGTTATCAGAGAGGAATTTCACTATTATAAGTTGTCGAAATGTCCTCGCCTGTCTCTGTGTCCTGTGTCTCCACCCACTCCTTGCTGCTTAACCGTCCTGCCCTCCCGTCTTTTGGCCATCGTTTCTCATGCTGATGTTTTGATTATCTTTCTCTCTCTTTCTCTTTCTTTCTTTCCTTCTCACTCGTCAGTCCAAACCCAGTCGCCAGTCTTGCAGAGCAAGATGTTGGTTCCCATGGCAACAGTGAGAACAGGGTCTACTCCTCCTCATCCCTCCATTTCTTTGGGAGCACCTCCTCTTCCTGTGCAGAACAGCTCTGTGACAGGAAACAAGGTAGGAATGTCTGCGGGGACTAAAGCGAGTGCCAGAAGCTCGAATAGACGCTGTTCTGTTTGCTGACAGGTGCCCGAGTGGTCAAATCTGCATCAGCAGCAGTAAAAGATTAAGACGACACACGAGACATGATTATCGAAGGTCACGTAGCTTTATCTTCATGTTCTCTTTTTGAGTTCAGAGGGTACCATCACGCTCCTGCTGCTGTACAGTGGCAGAGAATTGAATGTGATTTGATGTTCCTTTCTCTTTTAGACAACTCTAAATTGTGTATTGGTGGATTTTGTACTGTTGGTCAAAAATAACCATTGATTTGATTGATTTCCCTTAAGAAAACGTAACTATTACAACTAGATACTCAGAGTGAGAAATGATCGTCCTACCTCACTCCCTTAAATAATTAAATACCAAAAAACATATATATATATATATATATATATATATATATATATATATATATATATATATACAGTATATGTATTTATATACAAATGTACACTATATTTCAATAAGTGGGTGAGAAATTCTGTTTTCGTGCATAAAGATCATCCAGATTGCTCCAATGCCTGTGATCCAGACCAACGTTTCCCCGTACGTGGCAGCAGCGGTGCATCCTGGGAGCCCCTTTCCTGTTTCCATGGCAACAGTTATGGCTCCCGGTGGTGCGCCCCCACAGACCGTTCTTCTGACCTCTCCACCCACCAGGTCACTAACACCTATTTGCCGCTTTGATTTTCCTCACTTGTTTGTATTTCAGCGAGGTTCATAAATTATTTTGCAGAAAGTGTGGACAAACAAAGTTTTTTTTTTCTACGCTGAATATCTTTAGATTTGGATTGTTGGTGAGACAAAACAAGCAATTTTAAGTCAGCTATTGCTTGCTATTCAACTATTGCTTTTTGGTTTCTAATCATCAGCTGTGATCTCTAGCTTTCATGACTCCTCTTCCCTTCAGGATCACCTACGTCCAGGCCGGCCCGGGAGTTAACACGACGACACCCAAACATGCCGCGCCTGCTCCGGGCGCTACCTATCTCCCGTCGTCCCTGGCAGCGCTGGGCTTCACCGCCGTAGCCCCTGCAGGGCAAACCCTGATTCAGCCCCTGTTAGCCTCGCCCCCGAGCAGTCAATCTCAGATCCCTCCAGGTCAGGCCTCGGGAGCCGCTGGTAGTCAGGTAAAGAGGAACAGAATACACATAGGCAGCATGGTATATATACACACATTTAAAGCCCATCTGGTAATGTTTTAACAATCAGAAGTGTGTCTTTTGCTACTTAAGGCTGAGAATGTTTAGGGTATGGGTGTAATTTCTGTCTTCTTTATTAGGTGCTTAATGCCATCCACCCTCCATCAACCGTTACGTTGCCCGCTGGCATGGTCTCCATGACAACTGCGCCACCCGCACTGGCCAGCCGGGACGTGATCAGCCACCCTCCGTCTCCATTGGCGACAGGGGTGCAGGGCTCAGCGCCATTGACCCGTCTGCCTGTTGCGTCAGTGGAGGTGAAGGTGGAGGTGAAAAGGGAGAACCTGACGGATGGTGCGACTGAGGACGGGTGGTCGAGCTGTGCTGCCAGCTCCTCGTTTACCAACTGTGCAATTAATGTTGCAGCAGGTAATGCTCCACCGCTTCTGGGTACTTTTGCTTAAAACGTCTCTAATTTTGGATATCAACTGATCATTTGGTTTAGTTTGGAGCCATAAATAAACAAAATATTATAATCTACCTGAAAGAACAGTCACCAATAGTGACAATTTCTAATTTTTGTGATTAATATTGATATTTTCAATGCCAAATGAATTGGTTTCTCTCTACATTTAAAGTAATGGTTTGGATGTTTTGAAGTGGAGTAGCGACTGCATTAACTACAGTAAATCACGCTAGCAAAGCAATGTACTGACATAAAAATATTTTAAACCAGAATCTAAATCAACATGTTTGCAACCTAGGTTTGGCCTCCATAACTCGTATTCACGTTAATGACAACATAACTGGTGGGGGGTGAATTGTGTAATTAGCATTGAGGAGCACGTAGCTGCTTGAGTTGACAGGTAACGTTAGCGGCGATCCACCTCTTGTGGCGGCAGAGACTGCCGCCCATTTTAAGCTTCACAACGACTTAGGAGGAAAGTATTGTTTTAAGGGATTGTTTTAGTAGAAAAAAATAATAATGACCGTGTCAATATTTTATACAGTCTATGGTTTTGAAGGGTTAATTACAACACTATAACCAAACTAACGGATTGATCAGCGACCCCCGTGTTCTGCATGGTAATATTACAGAATGACAAAAAGATAAAGCGGCATTAATAAATATTATAACCAACATCATGTTGCAGAATCAGTCTGCTTTTACCTCCAGATTAAAATATTTTTGTAAGGCTGAGCATGCAGGATTAAGATGAGTGTGATGAAGAATAGAAGCACATTTTTTTCTTTTTTATCTTTATCTGTTCCAGTTAAAAAAGAGGAGGACTTTGGTCTTCAGATCAAAGAAGAAAACCTCAGAGATGAACACAGCGGAGAGAATCAAAGCGACTTGGACAGGGAACAAGAGAGAGGGCTGAAAGAGAGCAGGGAGAAGAAGGGAGGCAGGGAGACAGAGAGAAAGGACCAGAGCATGGACCACAGCAGCAAAGAGGTGAGGAAGCGGTTTCTCCCATCAAACCACTATCAAAGCTTTGGTGCAAGATCTATAAGATATTGTTGAAATTGTTTCAGCTCTGATGCTGATACAAGAATACACTAGAATGTGTTATTCTCCTTCTTACACACTAATATCAGACACAAAACATACAGAGACAGGAGACATACTAACAAAACAGTTCTCTATATTCTGATAAATCAAGAGAACCTTTCAAAGAGTTGTGAGGGAACAGTACATCAACTCTCTCGCTCTCTTCCCAGGCCGGACCTCATACCCCTCCTCCGCCACCCCCGGGTTTGGACCCCCCTCCCCCTCCTGCTGCGGAAAGAGAGCCCTCCTCTTCCTCGAAGAAGACCAAATTCCGACCCCCGCCACTCAAGAAAACACCCGACTCTCTCGAGTCTCCCAAGTAAGTGGGACGATGTCGTCACGAGACGGGTGGGAGTACAGAACATCACATCAGTGCTTTCATTTTTCTATTGATTCAAATACACTGCTCAAAAAGAAACAATCTTTTCTCTGGTTAAGGCATGAATTCAATTGCACTTTTCTGATGATGCAATCCCTGACCCCATGGTCAGACCCCGGTGCAGTAGGTCCTGGGTTCCTCCTGAAGCTCAACAGTACTCGGCCTCAGGTGGCAAGTGTGGAGACAGTAGCTGGAGGATAACAAATGATTCCTTAGACATTAAACTGTCCATATTAGCATGGATATACAACATCATTTGTTTTCACATTGAGATCTGATGTGTTATCAAAGTGTTTGAGTGCAGGTAATTTTTGTGAGCAGTGTATATCTAAGGGGGTTTGGTGTCCAGAAGCTTAAAAGCATAAAACAAGGAAGAACGTAAACAATAGATTTGAATTGAATGTGAGACGTTAGTGTTTAGATATTCTTTGGGTCTTGTCTGTGGCTGCGAGACGAGCTTCCAGTCCAGAGAGGTTCTCGTGATCCGACTCAGCAGAGTCACAGCTTTCAGTGCCAAAGCAACACTAAAACAAGTCAGCCTGGTCCTTCTGGCTCTCCGATCGTTGTCAGACAATGTTCTCTCTATTCTAACAGTTTACATTTTGTCAAGCTGAGAGAGCTCATATAACAGTAGCTCATCTTCTGTAGTTACAGCGCGAAGCAGCTTGTGGATGAGATTCAGCGCCCCGGACGGGTCTCCATTTGTCGACTTTATTTAACACTGATGTTCACACATTGTGGCATCTAGTTCTGTTTTTTGTTTTCATTTGACCAGACTTCATGAAGTGACGATGGAAACTCTTTGTTTCCTGAATGTGAGTGGGCAGAGTGCCCTCCCCTTTCTGTTCTGTACTTAGACAGCACAAGAGTGGAGGGGAAGCCACAGACGAGAGAAAGCCCTGACAGAACCGAGGAATGTGCATCCAATCCCTTTATAGTTTGACCCTCCAGACTACCGGCCTGCTGTGGTGGGCGGGGAGAATCGATATGACCTCTACGTTCTCCGTGTGCAGGGTCCTGTCGGAGTCGTACTTTGAGGAGCGTATTGCTGAGCTTCCAGCGTTCAACCCGGAGGAGGTTCTGCCCTCGCCCACTCTGCAGAGTCTGGCCACCTCGCCAAGAGTCATCCTGGATAGCTACCGCAAGAAGGCACGCAACTCCACCGGTAGGATTCACTTTTCAAAAGCCACCTTTATGTTATATGGATGTGGAATTAAGACGTTTTTGTGCCATTGCATTGTTTTTATTTTTCTCCTTGACCCTAATACTTTCCTTCTTCTGCAATCCCTCACGTCCTGTGCCTTAGAGCCGGAGCCGCCGGAAGAACCCAGCTCCCCGAGGAGGAAGACCCGTTGTCTCTCCAGCTGCAGCTCCGAGCCCAACACCCCCAAGAGCGCCGCCAAGTGCGAGGGAGAGATCTTCACCTTTGACCGAGCGGGTACGACGGGTATGTTGGATCGAGGGGCGGCGGCTGGGGAGAACTCCAAAAAAGGGGCCTTAAAGAGTGACCCAATGTCGTCCTCATTGAACCAGGTACAGAGGGAGAAGATCTTCTTGGAGACCCTGACCGGGTCTCCTACTCGTCTCTGCGCAGAACCCTGGATCAGCGCCGGGCCCTGGTCATGCAGCTGTTTCAAGAACATGGCTTCTTTCCCTCAGGTAAAGCACAAGCACATACGCAACGATCTCACAATACCCACCCGAGATTGAGATTACAGATTTGGGCTTCATTCTGTCACTTCATTACAGCCCACGCAACAAAACTCATATTTCTATCATACAAATACGCTCTGTCTTCTTGCTCTCTGTTTTCCTACCTCCTTCGCGTCTTTCCAACTATCCAGCTCAGGCCACCGCCGCCTTCCAGGCGCGCTACTCGGACACCTTCCCCACTAAGGTGTGTCTGCAGCTGAAGATCCGCGAAGTCCGTCAGAAGATCATGCAGACGACCACGCCCGGAACTTTTGAGCCGGGAGTGTTGGGTGGGTTAGCCGAGGCCGGCCCCGCCCCGTCCCACAGCTCGTCCTTCAATCACTCGGTCCGGGAGGACGGAGGGCCGGAGCAGCAAGGAGACAAAGCCTGGAGCCCCGAGGACCCGAAAAGAGAGATGTCCTAAACTGGACGGGATGACAGAAATAAAAAAATTAAGGAAGAGAGAGAAGAATGTTCAGTCAGGCAGGATCCGTTCTGCCGGCACTCATCTCCATCAGACCTGGGCAAGAATTACGTCTGACTTGAGGAGCGCTTGATTTGTCTAATCAGACCCCTTTTCTACTTTAAAAGTGGACAAGTCCCGACGAGTCAAGTGCTTCTTCCGCCCCGCCTCCAATATTTCCAGTTACCACTCTGCCCAGGTCTGCGTTCAGCACATTTGTTCAGTAGTTTGATACACACACAAACTTTGTGGGGCACACTCACTATGTCTCCGGCATACACACACACACACACACAAACTGTGCTGCATATGTAATCTCCAGCATGCACATGATCCTACATACACACACACACACACACACACACACACACCCTTACCAAATCAGACTGTTACTCTTGGATGGCGGTCCCTGGGAGGAGCTACCAAGGATCATGACCCACAAAGGCACTTTGTCACTTACTGTGCAGATGCAGTTTGCTGTTGCCAGCCAGCCAGCCGGCCCTCAGATGCCATTGACGTGACCTCCTTCTCGCCCCTTCCACTCCTCAGCACAGTGGTCGGGACACAAACACAACCCCAACGACCTCCACTGATATTCCACGGCCCCTCGATGCTGCAAGACAGACAGCACATGCAAACATGAATAGCACACACACACACACACAAACATGGACACACCTGTGCAGTGCGAACACTCGTACACAAACAATGTCAAATCTGGTCTAACCAAGCCATTGGCCTGCACAGTTTTTAGTGAATGTAGTGAAAAGAAAGCGTGAAATCATTTTGCTCCTGGAAAAAGAAGAAAGGAAGGCAGGAGTTTGGATGTAGTGTGACCAATCTTTGCACCTTCAGTTATTGCCATTATGAAAGACTGAGTCCCAGCTGACTCTATATGTCTGTATGTCTGTTGGGGTCGCCGCCCCGGAAAAGAAGCCTGTGCAAACAGGCAGCGTAAAGAGATTATGTAAAGAGACTATTGGTTGTGAGGCTTTGAAGAATCTATGTTGAAGTTTGACACTGACTGACCGGCTCCAGGCAGAGAACAGAGAAAAAGGGGAGAAGAAGAACGGTGGACGATGCTCATGGATGGAAGATTCATATTCCAACGATAGGAAGACAAGATAATAATAGCGAATAAGGACAACAACTTGATAGAGAGAGAAAATGTAGAATTCCAACCAAACTTCTCTGAATCTCCTAGTGGATATAATGTTGCTTTCTCTCGTTATTGTTGCCGTGGAAATAACACGTTATACCGTGGCCTGTTTTCTCTCTTGTGGCTCTATTGTATTTCTTCTCAAGCATAAAAAAAAAAAAAAAAACACAAAAAAATCAAACTCTGGACAAAAAAGGGGACAAAATCAGTCAGCGCCCCACCCTACTTTTAATTGTACCTGGGGCGGGTCTCTGCCTCTCCCCCCCTTCCCTTTCCCTCATTCCCTCCACTTCGATTGTCACCAGACACAGAAGTGGGGGGATTTGTGGTTTTGTAAAAACGTTGAAATCAGGTGTTTGCACAATTTGTGCGGCCCGTCTCGCCGCAAGTTAAATCAGGAAAGTATTGTTTTAGGGATTGTTTTAGTAGAAAAAAAAATAATAACCTTGTTCCGTACGTTATCAACCAACTTATTCCTCTTCTTGGCCCCCCCCCTCCCCCCCCCGCCTCCTCCTCACCCTTCTCTTTCAACTCTCATCCCCTCATTCCTCTTCTTTACCTCGGGCCCTCAAGTGTTGTTAGAAAGTGCCCTTAAGCACTGGTCCCGGGTCAAGCGCTATGTAGCTCAGGATGGTTCTGGCTAGGTTTTGTTCAGGGAAAGCAGATCCTAGACCAGCCCTGGAGGGCAGTCTCTGGAGCCCTCCCCTCTTCCCTCTCTTCTCGACACTTTATCCTTTCCCCTCAAATGGTGCAATAGGACATTTATTTTATTATTCTTTTTGGAAATCGGGTGGGTTATTTTGTTTTCGGGGGGAGGGCTCTGTGCCATAGATATTAAATCCAATGCAGTCAGTCAGTGAGAGGAATGAGCTGTTGTGATACTGTCTTCAACTATGGTATGAAACAAAAACAAAAAAGAATCACACATTATCGTTGAAGAGATAGAGAGTATAACTTACTAAAAGTCAAAGACAATTTTTGAATAGCACTTTTTGGCTCTTTGCCTCCTCGGCAGAGAGCGGGGGCTAGTGATTATTATGGGTATCTCTATTATTTCTCTGTATACAGTTGGATGTGTGAAGAAAAAAATATATATATATATATACACCGGTATTTCCATATATGTGCATTTAGGTCTGTGTTTGGGTGTGTGTATGTTTTGGCACATGCAGGTAGCGTGTTAACACGACCAACCTCTTGCTTTTTCTCCACACAGCCACATTAACAATAGTATATTTTTCATCATATTCTACATTCTATATTCTACTCTAGAGACCGTATTTTTATAGTCACCATGACTATTTTGTCCAGCATCTTGACTGTTATCAAACCCAGTTGATTCAGGATATATAATAAATATATATTCAGTATATACAATATATAAATATATATACGAATACACACAGGTAATAGAGGACTATTAGTTGACATCTCTTTGGGGTTAGGGCTATAAAGTGTCCGTCTGCATGCATGTGCAATCACATGCACGCATGCACACACCCGCACAGACATATGTGCATCCACACACATGTATGTGTGTATACTGTATGATTGTGCTTAAAAATAAACTGTCCTTACTTTGGAGAAGGAAATTTAGGATGAGCAAGGAGTGTTATGTCATAAGAAGGCATGTTGACCATGTGCAATATTTCTAAACAACAACAAAAAAACGACTAAATATTGAAAATATTAAAGTTCTAACACAATGCTCTCTGTCCGTGAATTTATTTGACATGCTTGAAATGTTTGTTTTATTTATCATCTAATCCGACTGGCCTTTATAAGCCTCTCAATATTAAATGTAGCCTACGTATTGGATGAGAGTGGCCTTTCAGATTCGGGTCATAATTGGTGGCTTACGGTAATCAAGCCTAGAAGCAAGAAGACAAGTAGAAAAATATCAATTAGAAGATCTCAAAATTAGGTTACAAAAGGGATTTGTGGCCAGTGACACTATTTTAGTGTAGCATTAGGATAAAGTGGTGGGAAACTTGTCACCAACGGGCCAAATTACGTGTTTTTAGCACTAAACACTAAAATGTTTAGTCCATTTCCAGGGTAATGTTTAGTGAGCGTTGCTCTTTCCTCGGCCTACAAACACTGTTAAGTCATTTTGAATTTGTAGTTGTTTTGATGCGTGAAAGCCTTTGCATTTAACCCGGCGAACCGCTCCTTCGAACTCCGTCTCCCATGTGGCATTGCGAGCGGTCTGTTTCTAGGTGTCTAGCAACAGCTATCAGCTCAGACAGCCGGCGGCAACGGGAGCTCTATTTCTCGGTGTGCCTTTCCACGATTATTCGCTGCCGAGTATTCATATTTAGTAGTCAATTGGCTGAAAATAGGGAAAGCAACCACCCTGACCCCTGCACAGAGATATGAGCGGCAGCGGGCGGCCCAGGACCAGCTCGTTTGCTGAGCCGCCAGGTGTTCCAGGAACCGCCGCTTCGTCCACCGGATCAGCCGCTGCCGTGGGGAGCAGCACAGGAAAGTCCGGGGTCCCGCAGGCCTCCGGCAGCAACTCGTCGGGATGCTCGAACCTTAAGCTTGCCAGTAAGTCCTAATTAGCTTTCAGCTCTTTGTCGGAGTCACTCTATCCAATAAATTGTATTCTGTGCTTTTACCTTAAAAATACCTGTGAGTGTTATATGTTGTACTACGAAGGAAAGTCGTTATTGCTCATGTGCAGTGGTAACCGACCTGCTAGCATGCTAACAAGCTAGCTAGCCTGCTAACGTTAACGTTAGTCACTTGTTTTGTATGTTACTAATAGTTCCCCGTCCGGCGGACAAATCTAACGTTATTCAGCCCTACTGATGTCAAACTAAGCAGCTGGCTTGTTATCCCGGTGACCCAGTGTTACGTAAATCATATTGACGGCTAATCCGACCTACTAATGTTAAATTACTGTGAGGATCTGTTGTATTTCACTGTGGTCAATGTGAGTGAGCAGGAAAACGGGGCGCCGTAGTTCTTTGTGGGCAAGCTGGAGCGCAAATACCCGAGCTCTAGTTCTGCATCCAATTGTCACAGCGTTCATCGGCACGGACGAATGAATCAGCCATCAACCAGGAGTGTAAAGTCGCCTTTTCACCAAGGTCACCTGTGGGGCAAAGGCTTAGCAGCAGGTGGCCGACGCCTGGAGGATGCAAGTGATGCATATCCAGCTCAAGGACTGGGAGGCCATGCAGTAGGCTTCCTCCGGCTGAGATGGAGTCATAGAGCGCCTCTTTATTAACACAGTGAGAGACGTAAGCAGAGACCTGTGTGTGTGCAACTGTTAATCCAAACCGCATCATACATTAGCAGGCAGTGGTGTGTGGCTTTGATATTAGAGGCCAGCTGGGAGGTCACCTGTAGTTCACAGCATCGTGTGTGTGTGTGTGTGTGTGTGTGTGTGTGTGTGTGTGTGTCTCTCTCTCTCTCTCTCTCTCTCTCTCTCTCTCTCTCTCTCTCTCTCTCTCTCTCTTTGCAAGAGGCCCTTAAAGTCCCAAATGTTGCCGTCAGCTGGTAAAGATAGGTAATGGGTATGTTGTCATGTTCTGGAGGCTATTTCAAGAGGCAGGATTAACCCAGTTAGCCGGATATTCATGAGAGAGAGCGAGAGAGAGATGTGATTTGGCATTTAAATTACTGGTGAAATTAAACTTGGACATGGAGAATTAAGAATGTTGTGTTGCCATACCAACGTGTGATCTGTTATTATAAATAAAAGTAGAGGATATTTGATGACAAAGGGTTCCTGGTTTCTATTAAGTAAGCCAGTTTTTGGTCCTTAAAATACCACATTATGTAGTCTTTGGCTCCACAATGTGATCTATTGGCACTGACGTGAAGTTAAACTAAACTGTTTTTTGTTGCGCGTGGGGGTTAAACTACTATCGGCTACTTCATGGGCAAGATGAATAATACGATTGTTACACTCCTGATTTATGGCCTATTTCCATGTAATTTCTTTTTTCCCTAAATTGTTCATTTTCTACTGGTTTTATTCCGCACAAGTCTTATGACTTGGAAGGTGGGATAACAAATATAAAATCAATGATTTTAGGCCGCATTTGAAGACTGCCCACAGACATTTAACTAGTGAGTTTTCTTTTTTTTTAATAGTTGTGCTGTTAATATATAGTGCACTTGAGGGGATTTGAAAGTGAATCCAACGTAAATCCAAAACTTCCCACATCCCAGGATGATTCCTCTGGCTGCTGTGACCGTGTTCAAGCGGATGTTCTATTTCTCTCTGCCTTTGGATGACATAAACACCAAACTCTGTCTCTTTTTTACTTTTCCCTTTTTTGTTATATAAGACAAGGTAAATACAGTTATATCACCCCCAAATGTTTATTCCCGTTAATTCCCATGGAAAGTTTCCAACTTTGAATATTCCCAGAATTTTGCAAACCTAATTACGATGATGATTATGGACCTCAGGGAGCTTTCAATCCTGTTAAAGTTGTTTCTTCCCGCTGTAAAAAACCCTGCGTATCCTTTTAACTAACCGTCCCTCCCACTGTGAGTTGAGTGAAGAGAACCCGGTGACCCGGTCACTCTGCAGGCCTCATAGTCTCGGCTGTAACGAATACCACCTATTGCACCACCAGCGATCTTCACTGGCAGAGAACAGTTCACCGTGCGCACGTGGGGGTGCGGACATACGAGAACCTCAGGACGGGCAGTTCTGGCTGGAGGGGCCATATCAATAAGTGCCTTGTGCTGTTTGGTAAACAAAGCATGGAGTATGCAGACGATGCCAGGGTGATGGCGCACAATGACCGCTCCATGGCTAAAGGCTGCTTCAGTATTTAGGCAGCATAAAACAGCAGGGGAAAATGCTTATAAAATAAACGGTTTTAGTATAAATGTTATACTATACCCGTAAATTATTAGAGAAATAAATCTATAAATACGGTAGTAGGTCATGTGACTTAGGCGGAATGTTTGTTCTTACTTTTCACCTCATTACTTCTTTGCACTTTGACACAAACCGTCAGGTCAGCAACGCATCTTTCACAAACATCTTTCGGCATTTCCATTTTAACTGTTAGTTCAACTCCTTTTCAGTCTTTCAATTCTGTTCGGGTTCAAAACTAAACTTTATCTCCGTCTTCAGTCCCAGACAATGAGTTTCCCGTAAGGAAAACCCGACAGGATTCCCAGACGAGAGCCCTGTAACCATCAAGGATCGGCCTGTACTACACTTACTAATGCATCTCGCCCTCCTCTCGATCCTTGTGCGTGGCCACCGGACGGTCCAACAAACTAATCTTCATGTGAAAGGCTGTTCTCACTTAAAACAGTTTATTGGGACCAAAAAAGTGGTTTGCCTATTTTTGAGCTCTTTCCCAGTTAAATTAGTCACAGTGTCTTGGATATGAACTCTGCCGTCCCTCTCCTCCCCGGGGCGCAGTAAAGTTGACATCCATTCACTAGGCTGTCATTAACCTAAATATTCAGACGGCCAGCAGACAGACGGCCCAGATGTTGAGGCTTGCTTCAGTGGGTCCTGGGTGGAATGTCGGGGTCTGTTGTTTTGGGTACACTGCGAAGCAGTTTTGTAACAAATTTCCAACTAATCAATTTTTTAACTTAGCAAAGTTTTAAAACTTTTTTCACAATACAGCAATTGCCCATTTCCCGCTAATGACAACACTATACTGTTACATGCCCCCGGTTAAACACTCATCCGGTTGCTGCTTCTTTCCTAGGAGACAGCGGAAAGGTGACGACAGTGGTGGCCACACCAGGTCAGGGACCAGACCGCCCACAGGAAGTCTCCTACACGGACATCAAGGTGAGGGGGTCGTTGTGGCACAGGGGTTAGAGAAGATGTGCTGGGAAGCACAAGGTTGGTGGTTCGATTCCAGGCTGCCCCATGTTCCATGTCAAAGTGTCCCTGAGCAAGACACCTAACCCCTAATTGCTCCCCAGGCAAAAATGTGAAAAAGCCATGGGTTAAAAGTGTAATGTAAGTCGCTTTGGATAAAAAGCGTCTGCTTTCATAAGCAACTTCTTTAAACAGCATCTGTATAGGAATGATGGTGTGCTATCTTTTAGCGGTCATATTTTCATAATTCTAAGGTCTTCTCCAAGTTAATGTGGCTTGTTTACCAAACCTCAAACACTATGAGTCGTGTAATGAATTATGCGACTTTTTTGAATGTTCTAGGGTTTGAAAATGTCATCAGACCAGGGGGTGTCCATTACATGTCCATGGTCCTCTTCCCACCACATCACAGAAAAATGATGTGCTTTTCTAACATCAAAGCGTGTGAACGTATTCACACATCCGTCCACATGCTTTAAAGCTTTAAAGTGAACAGCACTCTCTCAGCACTCAACACTCTACACTGAGGACAAAGTCTTCCCCAAAAAACAATATCACAGTCTGCAGCTGTTATGATTGTTGCAACACTTTAAAAACTGCAAGTGGACATAAACTTTAGATTGTTGACACTGGGCTGCGGACCGGTATCAGCTCGCAGAGAAAGAGAATAAATAACTTTGTTTCATTTGTCCATATTTTGTACTTTAATGGATGAGCTCTCAATGATTTCTTGAGTCCAGAGAGTGACTGTTTCCTGTGTTGATGTGTTGTTTGGCGTTGAACGCAGGTGATTGGCAATGGGTCGTTTGGTGTGGTGTACCAAGCTCGCCTCATCGACAACCAAGAGATGGTGGCCATTAAGAAGGTTCTGCAAGATAAGAGGTTCAAGGTGATTTACACGTTCTGTTTCCTTTCAGCAGTTCTTGGGTCGGACTTGTTGTGTATCCCTGGCGTTTTCCTAATTCCTCTCGTGCTTTGTTTGTTTTCTTGAATTTAACTTTCTGCACGTGCGTTTGCAGAATCGTGAGCTCCAGATCATGAGGAAGCTGGACCACTGCAACATCGTCCGGCTACGTTACTTCTTCTACTCCAGTGGAGAGAAGGTTTTCTCATTTGTACTTCATCGTCACACACTCAGAGTGCCACACTTTAAAACCGAGGAAGCCTTCTGCGCATCATGCACATAAAATACATCATATACAGATACAGCATAATGAGAAATATCCCAACCCAGAGACCGGGACTGACGAAAACAAGGAAGCACTTCTGATAATAGATTTTGTCGGAGAAGCAAATTACTGGAAACAAGATTGTGTTTGTATGTTTCCTTTATTTTTGGATAAATACATATGACTTTTAAATCGACAGCCTGGGCCGTTTGTGTTGGATGTATTCTTCAGGCTGCATATATGTACCAATGAGTCAGTAGATTGTGTGTATTTCTAACACAACCTCTGTTTGCTGCACAGAAGGATGAGGTGTATCTCAACCTGGTGCTGGACTTTGTCCCTGAGACGGTCTACAGGGTGGCCCGGCATTTTAACAAGGCCAAGAGCATCATTCCTATCATATATGTAAAGGTAAGTTTGTTTTTTTTAAGCAGTAATTCATATAGTTTCTGTTGAATAGGCTGTTTGAAAATAACACTGTAATAGAAAAAAAGCATATTCTTATTTATTCTTTTCATTTTAAATGCACGCTCTTGTGTTGTGACCTCCTCAGGTGTACATGTACCAGTTGTTTCGTAGTCTGGCGTACATCCATTCCCAGGGCGTCTGTCACAGAGACATCAAGCCTCAAAACCTGCTTGTTGACCCAGAAAGTGCCATCCTCAAGCTGTGTGACTTTGGCAGGTGAGCTGCAGGAGCAGGTAGAAGAAGGGTTTTAAATCTGTCAACTCAACATGTGTATTATGTCTGTATGTGCTGAAGGAACAGCATTGAGCTCACCTGTTACGCAGTCAGGGACATTGCAGATTATATTTAAAATGGTTCAAATGTGGTAGACTTACTACTTTATCCTGACCGAGTTGCTTTTGCGCTGTGTTCTCTTTGATTGGGCCTGTGTGACTCCATTCAAACTAGTTTGTAAGCCAATCACCAGACCAGCATACAGAATTGTATCACACAGTGTCGCTCGATTCTGAACTCGCTCCCTACTGGAGCTCAATGAAACTGATGGAAAGAGAACAAATGAGGCTGCAGTGAAGGAGTCATGTTGCTGCTTTTCCTCTACAACTGCCTCTTGCTTAATAGTTCACACCCGGCACCCCCTTGGACTCAACCATCTTTATTGACCTGATTTCTTGTCCTCCCCCAGCGCCAAGCAGCTTGTCCGCGGAGAGCCCAACGTGTCGTATATCTGCTCTCGCTATTATCGCGCCCCCGAGCTCATATTCGGTGCCACGGACTACACGGCAAACATCGACATCTGGTCCGCAGGCTGCGTCCTGGCCGAGCTGCTGCTCGGACAACCCATATTCCCCGGTGACAGCGGGGTGGACCAGCTTGTCGAGATTATCAAGGTGAGAGCGTTTTTATTAGGCGTCATATGTGCTGCTAAGCTGATCGTAGGATCACTTGTAGTTCCTCTTTTCATTGGAGCCTGTAGGCGTTGGATATGCACTTGGTTTGTGCTTTTCCAATATTTTCTATGAATCACACATTCATCGCTAGAATACTGGTCATACCCCTACATCTACTCCCAGGTGCTAGGAACCCCGACCAGGGAACAAATCCGAGAGATGAACCCCAACTACACAGAGTTCAAGTTTCCTCAGATCAAAGCTCACCCATGGACCAAGGTACGTTCACCTGAATCCACAATCTCTGTACTTTTTTGTTTGAAGGAACTTTGCAAATGTTTTACTTTTTTTATTGCATGCAAAGGTGTGTGTTGAAGATGTGGTCTCTCAGAGCAAAAGAAGAGAATACCTGGAGATGTGTTGTTGCCCACACAGTCTATTTAAACCTGCCGGTTGAAGTGCTTAAAGTCGATTAACCCGGCGACACTTGGAGTACAGAAACAATGTAAAACCCAGAGTGGCACTTTAACAGTTACTACAAAGCAGATGACTTTCTACTCCACAAATGACATGCGATTGATTCCATTTAGATACAGAACTCTTCAATAAGGGGTTTTCAAGATTTGAGGTCCTGCATTTACCTTGTATTCTAATGTAAATGCCACATTGGATTGGTGGTTTGGATGAATTCAAAATAGGCAGATACTCTTAACTTCCACTCTTCTGGCTCGTCAGGTGTTTAAACCTCGCACCCCCCCGGAGGCCATCGCCCTTTGCTCCCGGCTGCTGGAGTACACGCCGGCCTCGCGCTTCTCCCCACTAGAGGCCTGTTCGCACGCCTTCTTCGAGGAGCTGCGCCAGCCAAACACACGACTGCCCAGCGGCAGAGAACTGCCGATGCTCTTCAACTTCAGCACCACAGGTACGCGCGCGCAGGGCTACGCTCTCATCCCGCAACGCAGTACGGCGGAGGGGTGTAGTTGGGTGGAGAAAAAATAGTTCCTACATGAAACGA
Source organism: Gasterosteus aculeatus (assembly GCF_964276395.1). Taxonomy (NCBI): domain Eukaryota; kingdom Metazoa; phylum Chordata; class Actinopteri; order Perciformes; family Gasterosteidae; genus Gasterosteus; species Gasterosteus aculeatus. The sequence goes on from NC_135697.1 coordinate 3,488,249, forward strand.
AAGGGTCTGTGGGACTTTACTGAGTAATAATTTCTAGAATGAGACGTTGAGACTGTTTTTTTTTTTTGCATATTGTGCCCGACAAGCCGGGAGCAATCTAGTTCCACTAAATTGGAGAGAACAAACCTCTCTATGGTCTGGTAACTAACACCAAAACTACCAATGAGAGGCAATCTATTTATTTTGGATTTGGAGGTGAACTGCAAGGATTTCCATTCGCTTGTGTTGACAAATCTGTTTTGCTGAATACATTCAGTTGGTGTCTCTTGGTTTGTTTTCTGACCTCAAAGGAGGTGCCATTAATGCAGCGTACACATTGCTGTTCTTTTGACCCTGTCCTCTTGACAAATGACTCATCATGAAATGAAACTTTTGTTTTGTGCAGAGCTGTCCATCCAGCCCCAGCTGAACTCGACCCTCATTCCTCCTCACGCTCGCTCCCACACTGCTGCTTCCGCCCACGGTGGGGAACTCTTCCGTTAATCTCAATACAACATTATCGACACTAGCGTTGTGTTTTGATGGCTGCCAATTGCCCCCCAAAAAAAACTCACATAACGGAGAGCAGGGTCCTCAGGGGATCGGCAAGCTGATCCCTGGCGCTGCTATTGTGTCCCTGAGCGAGCCACAACTTGCTTACGTTGTTGTGACTACGGTGTGTGACTGTTACTTACTGGTGGGCAGCTGTCAGTGTGTATCGTAGCTCCTGTCATCAAAGAATGAAGAAGAAACATATTTATTTAACTTATGTACTCAATTTTGATTAGCTTGGGAGAGAAATTATCTATGTCCTTTTTTTGTTTTTTTTAATTTATTTCTTTACTATGTCATAAGGAGGAGTATTTGTTTGCTCAGGATTATTCCAGATTGGAACTGACTGCTCTTATTTTAAATTGAAAAAACTAAGTAGGCAGCAGAAAGGTATTACTTGTGGACGTGCACCGATTTGGAGTTTATTGGACTAATGCAAGATTTATTCTGCAAATGGTTGAACTTTTGAATTGGTTACCAAATTGGTAATTGTTAAAAAACTCATGTCGTTTTGTGTCAACTGTAAATTTTTCTGATTTTTATTTTTATTTTTTTCCTTGTGTCCTCCAGATGGTTCCGATTCATCTCAACACAGTTCAGTACCAGGATCCCTCAACAGCATCTGAAGCAGCTTCTCGCCTGCCTGCCTGCAAGCATCACCCTTATCTCAACACACACACACACTCTACTGCTTTCCTCCATGCTGCTTGCTCTCCTCTTAGATGATCTGTTGTTGTACAGTAAATGCATTGAACCAACCATCATTAGCTCTTTAGCTGCCAGGCGTCAGGTGGCAGGTGATTGTTAAAAACAAAAACAGACACACACACACACACACACACACAGAAACAAAAGCAGTGGTCTCGCTGCTGCGCTGGTGGTCTGTGAAGGCTCAATAGTGGGGGGCTGGTCCTCTGTATTATAACTTCTTCTTTTTCTTTTTAATTCAACTTTTATTTAGTTTTTTAATAATTGTTTAATTTATTGGACTAATAGAATGCATCATGTGGTTACCAAACATTTCTTGTCGCCACAATTTATTTTTTCCTGTGTTATTTTCTGAACTGCACTGCCGGAGCGAGATCAGAAGAAGCCCCACATAGGTCATCGGGGTCAAAGGATGTTTTATTCAATGGATGCTTCATCTTCCAGCCCCGTTATTTCAGCCAATCCAGCCCAATGTTAAGGTTAGAATTATTATTCTCAGCTTAAGTGGCAGGTGGAGCATAAATCCTCCCCAGTAGCCGTCATCAGTGTTTGATCGGAGGCGTTATGACATATTTGTGTTTCGGGGCTGAGTTACTTTATACAAAGCAGACTGGAAATCCTCTCTCCTTCAGCTTGTTCCTTCATTGTTGGGCCTTGGCTTGTACGATACAGTTCCCCTCCATGACCACAGTTGTCTTAAAAGTAAAGGTAAGATCAATCATGGATGTTTGACTCCTTTTCACCTTTTCTCAGTGATTTTTCAGTGACTCATTCCCGGCAGGCAAAGGTGTCCATTTGTTGGGACTCGCAGCAATCGTTCTCAACTCGTGCTGTCTTCTCCACCTCGCTCCACATGTATAAAACGATCCTTTGAAACGGAAAAAAACAATCCCAACGTCAGTATTTCAAATATTCGTACATCAGTGCGCTGCTCGCTCCTTGTTGTGCTCCCGGTTCGATCCCCGGCCAGCTGTGTGAGCTCATCGCAGCAGCTGTAGTAACGTAAGCGCATTGAGGAGCTTTAAGAAACGCGAAACGAGCTTCTGTATCACGGATATCAAGGGTCTTTATATTCTTCAAGAACTTGTTTCCAGAATTTACTTGCTGAGAAAATAACATTTTCAAACCAGAAGGAGAGAAAATAAGAAGCCTGACGGCCTTCACTGGTTTCACTGGTGCTACTGTGCTAGAAATGAGTGAATGTATCGGAGAAAAGGGTTGGTTTCACTTCTTTTATTTTTTTTTAGGAAACAAAAAATATCCATCCTTTTTAATTTCATGTTACGCTTTTAACACAGAACTTGCGTTCGTTGTGGTTCTTTAAAGGAAGTCAACACGTTCTAAACAGTTGCTCTTTTTAACATGTATGAAAACGTTTTAAGATAATATACATTTTGATGCCCCGAAAAATCTTGAAATGTGGTTAATATTGTAACTTCAAGAGTAACTTTGGTATTTTTTAACGTGGGACCTATTTTATCGTGTTTAAGTGCTCCAACCAGCTGTAGCTTGGCGAGCTGCATTGTAATTCTTTCGATTTTGAACTCTGTGGTGGAAACTTGAGTGAGAGTTGGACACGAGTTTGTTTTTGAGTCCAGAAAGTCTAAAATATTTTCAATGTCACCACTGAACATTTAGATCCTTTTTGCAACGTGGATCCGGTCTGACCCACATGTTTAGTAGACGTACTCAAAGGAGTTCAAACACCAATGCTATTAAATCAAAACTGCCCCCCGCCTCACGCCAGCTGAAATATCATCCATGTCCTCATGTTGGTGTAGAAAAAAAGCTTTTGTGCCTCCCAAGAGCTGAGTGAATGCCCTCCTGTTGAATAAATGCTGCAAAGAATGCCAGGAAGGGATTTAATGTTCTTAAACTCTAGGTGTGTGGGGGGGGGGGGTGTCAATGTAAATGTATTTATTTCGGGGACGAGAATCGGATGGCAGTACATTTCAGCGGAAGAAAGCTTTGACACGGCATCTCGGGGTCTTTAGTCAACCGTAGTTCCATCAGTGTGAATGATTCTTTTTAATTTATTTTTTTAAAGCTTCTCTGAAGACGTGATGACATGTGACCGAAGCGCAGCAGAGAGGAAGGCTTAATGTGAATAGTAGTCTAACGTCAACCTCAGGCCGGGGGGGCTTCCTGTCAGCCATCTGTGTGAGCGCTCCTTTTCCTTCCATCGCTGAGAGGACTGATGTTGAGTTTTACCCTCAAAAGTTGGGAAACGGCTGTTTGAGGCAGAACTCAGACTGCGGTCACGAGTCGCAAAGTATTATCTCAGAAAGAGAAGAGCATTTTCCACCTGCGAGTCTGTCTTTAGGGTTAGAGCAGTCAATACAGATTTAGTAAGCAGTACAGACCACTTGAAAGTGTGTAGTATAGAATATTTGATACTACTGCTCCATGCTTCCACCTGCTGTTTCTTTCACATTTGCATTCTTTCTTCTCCAACACGTTAGGCACATTCACATTGATTTGATTGGAGGAGAGCATCTTTCATTCTCTTCCCCACCCATAATATCACCCACCAGTCCTGCGGGACTCATTCGGCTTTTTTTTTTTTGGGCTGTTCAGAGTCCAAACTGCTCGGTTGGATTCCCTCTGCAGGAAGTTCACACTAAGAGCTGTCAGTCTCTCTGTGGCCATGAAAAGGTGTGACCCCGTGGGGGGGTCTCGTCCCTCCGACCTCTGAACCCGCTCTCTCTCCCTCTTATCGCACGTGTAAATATCACTGATTTTTATTTTCATCTTTTTACTTTTTATGACAGAGTTGTTTATATCTTATCTCTCCTCATGCCGCCAATGAAGCAGTCTTAGTTTGTGCATTTTTTGTAAATAAGTTTATTTTATTTTTCACAATTCAGAATGTAAATACTGCAAAGAAAAAAAAATCAGGCTAATGTTTGTTGATGATCTCTCTCTCTCGTAGTGAAAAATGTAAAGTAGCTGTTGCTCAGCAGTCCTCCCTGTCCGGCCCTCCGCGGGTCCGTCTGACTGTTGAATGAATATTTCACAGGTTCTGTTCCAAAATGCTTCTTTCTGTGTAGAGGCGTGTTGTGTTGGCGTGACCGCGCTCTCCCACGTGCTCGTCTACGGCTAATGTTTATGCGACCCATTTAAAGTCCCGTGCGGCAGAGGCTTCACAAGAGGGAGCTGTTCAGTCCTCATCAAACGAGTTCTTCAAATAGAATAGAACGTTGTCAGGGTAACCCTTCTATTCAATTAAAGTAGCCTCATCTGGGATCCAATTTTACAGATTTTAAAATAGCTTTAAAATGGAAAAATAATAAGTCTCTGGCCCCAAGAGTTGAGGATCAGACCGACGTCGAGTCCAGTTGCTTTTGGAACAGAACGTTTGTGTGATGACAGGTTGCAATATGTTATTACTGTGCAGTATTAAGAAGAAAATAATGTTTGCCACAGGTCTCTGGTATCTTTAGAGAAAGTGATGTCTCGTGTCTGACTTCATCTCAAAGTGTTGAGTCGGTCTTAAAATCCCAACATGATGTCCTGCTGGTGCCCAGTGCGTGCGGGACGGCATTTCAAGGTCACAAAAGAGCAGATATTGACTTTTGTCTCGTGACAGAAACACCATTCTTGTATGTTAGCTACTTGGCAACTTGCAGACATCTTTTATGTGAACCAAATTTTTGAAAAACAATAGTTTTGTTTCATTTTCAAATTCTCTGAAACGCTAGTTGTAACTTAGGAGATTAGTGCTTCTCTTTAATAAATGGATGTCACTTGTGGTTCATTCTTCTCTGTGGCCATTAGCTTTGGTGTCCTCCTGCCCCGGTGGACTGATGTGATGGAGGGACAGATACAGATACAGAGAGAGAGAGAGAAACACAAACCGCCTGTCTCTGTTCTGTGTATGTTCTGTATAATATGGACTCATTTACTGTAATAAAGTGATGAAACTGTGAGCGTGTGTGCACAGTCTCTTCCTGTTTGAGCGGTAATGAGCTGGACTTGAGTTTAGTTTCATACCGTTAGCCCTTTCCTCATCATTTAATAAAGTCTAACTCTTATCCAAAATCCAACCTACTAAAACTATCATTTAAATCCTTAATCCAATAAATCAAGAAGTGATGTGGTGACCTCAGCTGTGTACACAGCGCCTTGCTTAATTGGGAATTTGGTTATTTTACGCAATGGACCAACACATTAGTCCATCAGTAAGTCTGGCAAAGTTTACATGGATTTCGAAATGATTTACAAATAAAAATCAGAAAAGCCAGACTACGAATGGTTCAAAAAGACCCTATGAAAAGGGAGTTACCCGGCCTGGAGGAAGCCCGGGGCCCCCATTTGGAGCCAGGCCCAGATGGGGGGCCCGATAGCGAGCGTCTGGTGGGGGTCTAGACGGAACAGACCTGGGCGGCAGATGCTGGCTTTGGGGACGTGGAACGTAACCTCTCTGTGGGGGAAGGAGCCGGAGCTTGTGCGGGAGGTGGAGCGTTATCAGTTGGATCTGGTGGGGCTTACCTCTACGCACAGCCTCGGCTCTGGAACCACACTCCTGGATAGGGGATGGACTCTATTCTACTCCGGAGTGGCCATGGTGTGAGGCGCCAGGCGGGTCTGGGGATACTCATAAGTCCCCGGCTGAGTGCTGCTACATTGGAGTTTACCCCGGTGGACAAAAGGGTCGCCTCCATACGCCTCCGGGTGGTGGGGGGGAGAACTCTTGACTGTTGTCTGTGCATATGCACCAAACAGCAGCTCAGAGTATTCTGCCTTTTTGGAGACCCTGAATGGAGTCCTGCATGGGGCTCCAGTAAGGGACTCCATAGTCCTACTAGGAGACTTCAATGCGCACGTGGGCGACGATGGAGATAACTAGAGAGGCGTGATTGGGAGGAATGGCCTCCCTGATGTGAACCCGAAAGGGTGTTTGTTACTGGACTTCTGTGCCAGTCAAGGATTGTCCATAACAAACACCATGTACGAACATAAGGATGTTCATAAGTGTACATGGTACCAGAGCACCCTAGTCCAAAGATCAATGATCGATTTTGTAATCGTATCGTCTGATCGTATGTTCTGGACACTCGGGTAAAGAGCGGGGCAGAGCTGTCAACTGATCACCATCTGGTTGTGAGCTGGGTCAGAGGATGGAAGACTCGGGACAGACCCGGTAAACCCAAGTGTGTAGTGAGGGTGAACTGGGAACGTCTGGAGGAGGCCCCGGTCCAAAAGATTTTCAACTCACACCTCCGGCGGAGCTTCTCTCACATTCCTGTGTAGGTAGGGGACATTGAACCAGAGTGGTGTATGTTCAAAACCTCCATTACTGAAGCCACGGCAGAGAGTTGTGGCCTCAAGGTCTTAGGTGCATCAAGGGGCGGTAACCCTCGAACCCCGTGGTGGACACCGGTGGTCAGGGAAGCCGTCCGACTGAAGAAGGAGGCCTTCCGGGTTATGATATCCGGTGGGACTCCGGAGGCAGTTGCAGTGTACCGACAGGCTCGAAGGGCAGCAGCCTCTGCCGTGATGGAGGCAAAGCAGCGAGTATGGGAGGAGTTCGGGGTAACTATGGAGAAGGACTTTCGGTCTGCACCGAAGTGCTTCTGGAAGACCATCCGGCACCTCAGGAGGGGGAAAAGGGAAACCATCCAAGTACAGTAAGGATGGGACCCTGTTGACCGCGACTGAGGAGGCTATCGGGCCGTGGAACACTTTGAGGAACTCCTGAATCCAACTACTACGCCCTCTTTGGTAGAGGCGGAGCTGGAGGCGGAGGAGGGATCATCGCCAATTGGCCTGGTGGAGGTCACTGGGGTAGTCAAACAACTCTGCAGTGGCAAAGCCCCGGGGATTGATGAGATCTGTCCAGAGATGCTAAAAGCAATGGGTGTTGGGGGGTTGTCTTGGATGACACGCCTCTTCAACATTGCGTGGAAGTCTGGGACCGAGTGTGTGCCAATTACAGGGGTATCACACTACTCAGCCTCCCGGGTAAAGTCTACTCCAAGATGCTGGAAAGGAGGGTTCGGCTGATAGTCGAACCAAGGATTGAAGAGGAACAATGTGGTTTTCGTCCTGGTCGTGGAACAACGGACCAGCTCTTCACTCTTTCCAGGATCAAAGAGGGGGGCTTGGGAGTATGCTCATCCAGTCTACATGTGTTTTGTGGACTTGGAGAAGGCGTATGACCGGGTCCCCCGAGAGAAACTGTGGGAGGTGCTGCGGGAGTACGGGGTGAGGGGGTCCTTGCTTGGGACCATCCAATCCTTGTAGGCCCAAAGCGAGAGCTGTGTTCGGGTGCTCGGCAGTAAGTCAAAGGCGTTTCCAGTGGGGGTTGGCCTTCGCCAGGGCTGCGCCTTGTCACCAATCTTGTTTGTGGTTTTCATGGACAGGATATCGAGGCGTAGGCGGGGGGAGGAGGGTCTACAGTTCGGGGGGCTGCGGATCTCATCGCTGCTTTTTGCTTCCGTCTGTGACCTCCAACTCTCACTGGAGCGTTTCGCAGTCGAGTGTGAAGCGGTCGGGATGAGGATTAGCACCTCTAAATCTGAGGCCATGGTTCTCAGCAGGAAACCGATGGATTGCCTACTCCAGGTAGGAATGTGTACTTACCCCCAAGTGAAGGAGTTCAAGTACTTTGAGGTCTTGTTCACGAGTGAGGGGAAGATGGAGTGTGAGTTTGGCCGGAGAATCGGAGCAGCGGGGGCGGTATTTCACTCGCTTTACCGCACCGTTGTGACGAAAAGAGAGCTGAGCCGGAAGGCAAAGCTCTCGATCTACCGGTCAATCTTCGTTCCTACCCTCACCTATGGTTATGAAGGATGGGTCATGACCGAAAGAACGAAAGAGTGGCTGGCGTCTCTCTTAGGGGTAGGGTGAGAAGCTCAGCCATTCGTGAGGAGCTCTGAGTAGGGCCGCTGGTCCTTTGCGTCGAAAGGAGCCAGTAAACATCTGGTGAGGATGCCCCCTGGGCGCCTCTCTAGGGAGGTGTTCCAGGCACGGCCAGCTGGGAAGAGGCCCCGGGGAAGACCCAGGACTAGGTAGAGAGATTATATCTCTGCACTGGCCTGGCAACGCCTTGGGATCCCCCAGTCAGAGCTGGTAGATGTGGCCCGGGAAAGGGAAGTTTGGGGTCCCCTGCTGGAGCTGTTGCCCCCGTGACCCGACCCCGGATAAGCGGTTGAAAATGGATGGATGGATGTTCTGTGAAGGCCTCAGTTTGTTAGAGAGCATTAATGAGAAAAGAGCATCATGAAGACCAAAGAGCAACACAACAAACAGCTCAGGGATCAGTAACCAAGTATGAAACCGGGTTAGCCGGACAAGTAGTAGATTAATCCGAAAAGCAACCAAAAGGCCCACAAACTAGAGGAGCTGCAGAGATCCATAGCTGAGGTGGGAGAATATTAGCCATGTACTCTACAAATCTGGCCTTTTTAGAAAAGTGGCAAGAAAAGCAGCTGTTGAAAGTAAATGATAAGAAATCCTGTTTGGTGTGGGAGACGCAGCCACATGTGGAAGAAGATCCTTTGGTCAGGTGAGACCTCAATGCAAAACACTGGTGGAAAGCCAACAGTCACCCTGAGAACACTGCACCCACCAGGGAAATGTGGTGGTTGTAGCATCACCAGCAAAAGGCTACTTTTGAAGAGAATACAAAATGTAAAACATTTTCTTTTGAGCATTGTTTTCTTTACCACCTAATTCCATGTGTTCCTTCATAGTTTTGATGTCTTCAATATTAATCTACAATGCAGAAAAATAAAAACCATTGAATGAGAAGGTGTCTCCATACTACACTGGTACTGTATAAACATATAATTTAAAAGTTTTCTGCCAACTACACTGTGCATCTCGTAGATCCTGGATCTGGTGCAACAGGATCTGTGCAGAACTTTTTTTTTTTTTTAGTCTTGTGATTCATTTTTAAGATTTTTACTTTCAAAACGAGGTCAGCTCCGTCAAATACAAAGTTTTACTATGATGAGAAATACATAAAACATTTATCACACTCGTAAAAAAAAGAGTTTGGATTCTGGTGAAGCAAGAGAACATATGCGTGTTTAAAACTGATCAATACACCAATGATTACATAATTACATCTTACATAATGTCATTTAGCTGACGCTTTTATCCAAAGCGACTTACAATAAGTGCATTCAACCATAGGGTACAAACTCAGAAGAACAAGAAACAAGAAAGTGAAATTTCCTCAAATAAGCCAATTTACAATTTGCTATAGATGAGTGACGTTACAAGTACAATTTAAGTGCTACTTTTAGTGGAGGTAGAGTCTAAAGAGGTGTGTCTTTAGTTTGCGGCGGAAGATGTGAAGGCTCTCTGTGGTCCTGGTGTCTTCAGACACTTTAATTATTTAAGAGCTTTAACAGAGCTTTAAATGACATGTTTAAAAGTACCACTTTAATTCACCTATTTTGTTGAACTTTTTGGCTTTTTACCTTTGATTTAAATCATGTAAATGGGTGTGGGGCAGAACCAGTGACTAGGCTTTATTATGGTTTTATTCATACATCTCCATATTAAGGGATTCACACAGGGAAAGAAAAAGCAAAACAATATAGAAACCATAATCGAGTATGAATTTAATTCTTCAATTAAAAAAAAAAGATCTTTTCTGTCAGCTGCAATTTGACTTCCTTTTCCTGAGCAGCACAGAACCTGCAGAGGAGGCAGCTGCTGCGGACACACGTATAAAGAAGAAACTGCAACCACAACATTGATTTAAATTAAGCGTAATGTAGAAATCTGTTAAATTAATTTTTGTGCAGTCTGTCAGATGACGAATGACCGATCCAGATGTTAGACAAAAAAAACCTTCATCTCATATTTTGTTGTTCTCTCATGAGTTTTTCTGTAAGAAACTCTTGATTTAGTTTGTCACCGTTTTTTTGCGCGGTTGTAGGAAAATCAAGCATTCTGAATATACAAGGACCGTCACTTTCACTGCAGGTTTGATAATCTTGTGTCCTTTACTATTTGATAGTATTTGCTTTTAGGCGGATGGTTTGGCTGCGGCCTCTGAGCCGTGAGACGCTGCCGTTCGGCTCCGGTCCTGCTGGCGGCGCTGCTCGACTCTGCAGCACATTTTAACTGGACGCGACGCCTAAAACGCTTCTTTGACGTTTCACTGGTTTAAAAAAAAAAATACACCGACAATAGAGCAAAGAGTCCAAGCTCGAAGGTAAATCCGCCTCTAAACGAATTCGTTGATCGTCATTGAACAGGCGTGATTTGTAACCGTTCTAAATGTTCTTTACGTTCTCACAACATCGTGCTGCGTCGTAACTCGGACTCACGAGCGCCGTTAGCTTCGTTAGCTTCGCTAGCTTCAAGCTATCCGCGTCGGCGAGGCGGTGCCGGTCAACTAAAGGCCTGTTTGGATGATGCTAGCCGCCTGATGTTAGCTAGACGCTTTAAGTTACGTTTAGCAAATATGTTCTACAACAACTCAGTGAATGACACCTCTTACAAATAAGAGGAAATAACGGTTGTCGGGTGCAGGACGAGTTGTGCTAATCACACGTCAACGGTGGTTCTGCGCGACGGCCAACAACCGCGAGCTAATGTTAAAGCTGCTAACGGTGTGAAGTCGAGATTTAAAGTGTGACGGTTCGTTTAGTGACTCGTGCTCTCTAGTCGTTCACGTACGCGTGTCAAGGTACTCGTGATTGTATTATTAATGACCGCCGCGGTTGCGCTCAGCAGTTGTATCATAACGCAACGTCAGCGTGTTTGATTCGCTTTCCAGCTTCTGAGGTAAAACATCTTAACAAGTCGAGTGTCTACTTACCCCCCAAAATCTACATCGTACAGCCAGTCGGTGTTTTTATTTTAATGCCACATTTAAAGTCTGCTTTCCATTTGACGTGAATCCCAGAGCAGCCGGGTGGGCTCTGTGTAGGAGTCCCGCACAGAGGTTCATTCATTGTGTCGATGTTTGCGCATTATAACATGATTTCCTGCTCAATGAGCACAGCCCAAATCACGTGTTTCTGCAGTTTCTGACCAAAAGCTGTGTCCACGTCGTCTTTTACCATTGATTTTATCGTCCGGGCTGAATAATTGACACAAATTAGATGCTTGATGTAGTTCAACATTGTGGGAAAGTACCAATAATCCTATTTGAATTGGTATATGTCAAAATCTAGATATTGCTTCAAAAACCCCATCCTCTTGTATGATCGTTTTGTTTTTTCTCACTGTGTAAATTCACACTTCATCACTTGGACCCATCACACTGTAAACGTACCTGCTGTTGTCAATATTCCACCGTGCATTTAGCTAGAACATAATGTGTCACGTTGTGTACTGATGTGTGTGTGCGATCTACGATCTTTATATGATTTTATTATTCCGGTAGTTCAAAGTTGAGGGCCATGGCTCGTGGGCAGCAGAAGATTCAGTCTCAGCAGAAGAACGCAAAGAAGGCAGCGGAGAAGAAGAAGGGCACGGCTGCTGACCAGAAGACTGCAGCCAAGGCGGCGCTGGTCCACACATGTCCGGTCTGCAGGGTGAGTACCTGCTGATCCCATTTGGGATCCGGTCTACTTTTTCCAAGGTTTCAATGATGTGACTGTTATTTATTGAGGCTGATGAATTCCTGTGTTTTTTTATTTTCAATGGAAGAATCCCAAGCATTCCAAAGTCAATGTGATCTGTCAAAAATTGTGAATCTTTAATAATTGTATTTAAATACTTGCTTTGATTAAAGACAAGTTTTACTTAACTTATTGTACACTTATGCCAAACACAATTCCATCCTAAATATTTGGATTTGACTGTGGGTGAGTGGGGAGCACGGCCGTCCTCCAATCGGTGCGATCCCAGGCCCGGCTAACCCGCATGCCGATGTGTCCTTGGGCAAGACACTTAACCCAACGTTGCTCCTGTAGCTACAGTGTGTGAATGTTAGCTACTGTGTTTGGTTCTCCTGTCGTTCGTTCAAATGTTCGGCCATTGACTACATTTTTCAAGTTTACATCAAATGCGTCGTTAAAGCGTTTCGTTCACCCGATTAGGCCAAAAATCCATATCACAGTATTTAGAAAGATTCTGATGGTATGTGACTATTGCTTTTTCAAGTAAACACATTATTTCATTGGCCAGCTTGTTGTGGCTGCTAGACGGCAATAAATAGTTTTCTGATCTAAAACGTAACTTGCGTTGGATTTTCCAAAACCGAAAACCCTCCAGGCAGAAACGGCTCCTCTGTTGGGCACAAGTCGTCTCCTTGTTCCTCCTGTATCGCTCTTTTCTGGGTTTTCATGTAGCAACAGTTCTTGTTGTGAGCTGTACCCAGCATGCAGTTCGGCGGGGTGATTTTTATAAATGTACAATTATTAGCGTTACACATTGTTTGTGTCACTCATGACTTCATCTCGACACACGTAAGACGAGTAGCTCCGACCGCTCGGCGCTCCTCAATGACGTGTAAAAAATAAACTCTGTTACGGCGCTGAACCGGTATAATGTGCAGCCCTACACCCATGCATTTAGTTGGGATTGTGAGTGTTAATGATGGATGCTGCCTTCATCCAGTGTGGATTTAACCTCAGATCACAATACTGTGAATTTCATATAAGCATTGTGAAAGCTAGTCTTGTTTGTGTGGGAAATGTCCCTTTTTAATGTTAAAGTAATTCATATTTCATTTTCTGACAAATATAAGTAGATACGGGTTTATTTTAGCAGCCGCAGTTGTGTAGATGTTCTCAGATCACTGTAGACACGCTAGATTTTGTCCAGCCGCACTAAAATAACTGACTTGTTTGTTATGGATTGCATTTCATATTGTGGTTGTTTCTCATTTAATGACCACAATGTTGGTGTGAAAACATAAATGACAGCTCAAGATAACACATTAAAAGCAGGATTCTCTGTTTGGTTTTTTTAGACACAAATGCCCGACCCCAAAACCTTCAAGCAGCACTTTGAGAGCAAACACCCCAAGTCCCCGATGCCCCCTGAGCTGGCTGATGTTCAGGCATGAAGAACAAGCGCGGACTGGACCTGGTGAGCTCAAAGCCTAATAGACGGTGCAATTTATTTAAATCAATTAAAACATTTGCGGGGGTGAATTGGTGGAACTGTCTTGCTTTACTAGTGTTAGAAAAGGCCCTTTTCTTAGTACAGTGATGAAGATTCCGTCACACCACGCCATTGAAAGTTGACTGAGTTAACGTGTAGTATAACTTTCCGTGAAGTGATTGTGTTGTATCAATTCTCATTAGGGCTGTACTCTGTACAATCACAGCTTCTAGGGAAGTTTAGACCACTTTGTTTTGCAAAAAGTATGCAAGCCTAACTCAGTGCATTGATTACTTGGTAAACTAAAGCCATTTTAATACAAAGTTTGTCTACAGCAGTGAGTGGGATGTACGTCCACAATCACCGGCATTGTTTCCTCTACCATTCAATACAAACCGGTAACGCTCCGTTGAATAAAATGTGTCCTTGGTGCCATTTGTAGGAAATCCAGCGTAGATGAAACAATACCAGCAAACGGGAGAAATGTTCTTAATGTCACAGCATTCCACTAACTGTTGTTTACAGATAAACACCGACCACGGACTAAACCTGAAAGATGACGACTGGCACCCGTCGGCGTTCATGGACGTGCTGTGTAAGAGAACATCAATGACGGGGCACCTAGTACACCAGCACCCCATTTTTTATATTTATTATGTACAACTACCTTGCTATTCCACATGGGGGAGGGGACCTGCCTGAAAAAGGACAACTATTTTTGAATATGTGGTCAACTAGAGATAGATTTCACATTTAAAACCAACTTTATACAAACGATGACTAAAGTGTGCGCACATAGTTCTGTTTGTCGATCTATTTAATGAGTGCGTATCCTGCATTGGACAGACATGTTGTGTAATGTTACAAGTCGTGAGATATTTAATGTTTAGTTTGCTAACGTTCTGGATGGCCGGGGCAAAATGTCACTTATATAACCAAAATGTGCATGCATATCTTTGATAACGTTGGCTGTAAAAGGGTTTGACAAGGGACTCAACAGCCGAGTGATCACTTTCACTTGTAGAGGTAATCATCATCAGGGCAAACCCTCTATAGAAAAATACCATCCAAAAAGACTCGACAGCTTTGCCTGTGCAGGTGTGCATCAGTACCTCACGTTAAAGAAACCCCAAATGATTCTAAATCATCCTTCAATGAAACTGAAGACTTGGTTTTTAGTTATTGGCCCTGATGATTAATCCCCTTTTCGGTCACTTGCAGATAAACACATTTGCTGTTTTTTTTTTAAACCATTTTCAATAAATGAAACAATGTATATTACGTTACTGGTCGTCTCATTCTGTGAGCATGGCGAGATGGAATAATTTTGTCCTGCAATGGTTTCATAAATCAAGTGAAAATGTCTTTACAATAAGTGGCAGTTTATTTACCGGACATGTAAAAAGTTACAAATTAGCCCTGCATTTAAAATGTTATGCTGAAGGACTCCCCTTTATGCAGAATGTCCTGTTAATATGGACACGGGAGCCTTTCAATTGTAATTCTACACTGAACTGGCTTTAAATACTTATTAGGCCGAGTAGTGCAAGCCAACGTCTGAACGTTTCCTCCCACCAGAAGTCCACTTTCTTTCTAGAGTTAAACTCCCCCAGAGTGGCATCCAGATGTGTCTCATAGACAGCCGCATGTCTTCACCACCATGTTGCGGTGCTTCTTGAGGATGACGTTGTTGTTGTCGTCGTAGAACAGGACGGAGATGGGGCTGAGCTTGGTGGGGGCGCAGCAGGCCTTGGGAACCTCGTCGGGCTTCAGGAGGTGGACCTGCAAGGGAGACAACGGTCACGGAGCTGTTGATACAGCCGTAGGGTCCAGGGTTTGCAAATTCTAATGTTAATAGTAGGAAATTCCAGATGCAGTTCTAAAAAAAACTAGTTTAGTTGCGCGTAGACGTTTTGCGTCATCGCTGTACTGACCACTTGCTGGATGAGGGCGTGGTTTGTGGCGTTCATGCAGGAGCCCAGAGGATAAAAACACTCTCCATCGCAGTAGTAAGCTGAATATCCAGTGGGGGCCAAAACCCAGTCCTGGGCCGGGAGACACAAACGTGGTTAAAGGCAGAATCGGCAAAACCTCTAATCTATGGAGGAGGATCAATATAATGGGAACGGACCGTTCCGTCCGCTCAAAGAGCCTCTACAGTTTTTCTCAGTCGCTTTGGTACATCCGTGCAAATGATTATATACAATTCAGAGTTTTCCTACATAAATTGCTTATGTCATGTTGAGCAAAATTCATTATAATGGGTCTGTTGAATAGTTTCACCGCGCACAACATTTAGGCTTTAGTTCATCGCATACGTCTACATGCAAAATGGCTGAACAAGTTGTAATATTTCCTTTGGACTTTCTCAAACAAATCTCATGAACCATCATCTGGCCTCAGCACAACACGATGGAAGGACAAGGAATTGAACAGGGTCAACGGGGAAGAAGAGTCTGAGGACATAAGAGCCAAACAACACAGAGTCCTTTTACTCTCTGCAGGGATCTCATCCCCGAACAAGAGAGGGTCAGATTGGAGATGAATTGCCAACGTATGTAATAGTTTGAAGCAATGGTTTGCGACCCACAAGCGGCAGCTGATGGCGTTCCTCTCACTCTACCCCCCATTCCTTAACCCCATTGAGCATCTTTCTCCTCAGCGTGGAGATGGATGTGATCTCCAGCCACGTGCACAGATGAGCCTTCTGGATGCAGCGTGTGATGACATCACAGCAGAGGCTGGATAAGACACTAAAAGATTCTTTCCACGCTGCATCGCAAGCGACGATATTCAATGTGATGTGGATGAGAATCTGTGGCCCAACAGCAATCAAATTATCCAAATACACACAAGTGTAACTTTTTAGAGTAAATGTCATCAAAACTTTATCCAGTTTAGATCCAGAGGACACTGTTACACTGACAACATGACTCAGCACTTTGACTGTGTGGTCCGTACACAATGACACGAGGACTTGTCATTCTGATGGACCGACATGTTCATTGACACACATTTACGTTTGAGAGATGACATGTCATCAGTGACTGACAGGAGTTACCACACATCAGATCAGTGTCACTACAAAATACTTATTTCAACATATTATATAATTACTGTTTATCCAATACATTTGAGTCATTGTATAGTATGTTAGACTTTAAAATGACTTTTGATGAATGGATTTCAACGTAACACCTTTACAGTGTGCAGGTAATCTAGCGAGTGTTGCCGTAGCGATTAACACTAAAACGAAGGGACGGTGAGCGCTGACCTTCCACCCCAGGTCACTGAAGCTGACGTAGAGCTCGTGCTTCTTGCAGGCCTGACCTCCGCTGTTCACGGGACTCCGATCTGAGCCACAAGAAAACAACGTTTGCTACGATCAAAGTGAATATTTCAGTGTTAGAATAGTGAAGCAATTCAAAATAATTATATTTATACAGGTGATTTTCTGATATCCAAAGTAGTTTTTTAAATCCCAATAGAATGACGTAACGCGTCCCCTCACTGTGGATGCTGGGGACCGGGAGGTCGGATTTGGGTTTCTTCTTGCGGGGGTGTGGCCTGACGGCTCGAGGCGGCCGACACGGGACCTGACTCTCCCTGAAGAAGGTCACCATGAAGGGCTGTTTGGAGCGGGGGCCCTTGCGGCCCACCAAGCCGATCCAGCCTGCAGACAGGGAGCGGTCTGGGGGCGGGTTAGAGATACCGGTAGGATTATGATTGTAATTATTTAGCTCTAGAACTCATTTGGATGCAAGTTACATGAGACCCATCAGAAAGGGGGGCAGGTACCCACCCTCCTCTGTCTCCACGTAGAGACGTATCCCCAGGTTGCTGCGTGGGTGGAGCAGCCAGTGGTTGGAGGCGGAGGTGACGTCGAAGGCCAGCCAGCCCTCCTGCCCCGCAGGCACCGACTGCATGTCGAGCAGCACCAGCTCGGGTTCTCTGGACCAAAGGCAGAAGATCACGTCAGCTGGATCCAACAGCTACTAAGAGAGATGCACTTTTACTGCTGGAATCAAGCTAATTACTCATATGAATTACTAGACGGACACAAAAACACATTTGGATGCTACGTTATGAGAAGATTAGAAAAATTAGAAAAAGACTTGTGAGCCAGATCATCAGAAAGGTCACAGCTGATCTCTGATCTCGTGGTGCCATCTTGTGGTTCCAAGTATGACAACATGTTGTGTTCTGTTTCAAAATCATGACAATGACCCTGAGGGGGGGGGACGGACCTGTGTCGGCTCTCGCGCTGGATCTCGTACACGGAGATGTGCAGCGTTCGGTTGGCCCGCTGGCCCATCGTCAGCGTCTTATAAATACGGAACTCTGCCGCCGTCACCGTCTCGCCCTGAGGGAGGGGGGTCAGATCGAAACGAAACTCCTTCCAGTACGGACGAGGCTGCAGCAGGTCTCGCTCCTGCTCCACTGCAGAGAGGGGGGGGGGGCAGAAGATGTCAGGGAAACAGTTCACTACAAAGTGTTTTCTTTAAGCTTCGTTAAGCTTCATCCCTCAGACAGTAGTAATCAATCACTGACTCACTGACCAGAGTAGCGCGTTTTACTGTTAATCCTCACAGCAGCATATTTGGTAAAAAGTGTAATTGTGTGAGTTTATTCCCATCGAAAAGAGACGGGGGGGGGGGGGGGGGGGGGGAGTACAATATGTAAATAAGCGGGAGAAAGCACAAACACACACAATAAATAGAGATAATAGAGAGATGAAACCCACATTGGTCTGGGTGTAGTCATATCAGCGCGTGGACACACACACACACACACACACACACACACAGCAGTAATTAGAGACACTTTGTGCCCTGAACCACAGCAGCTGCTGCTCCGCGCACACGCACACACACACACACACACACACACACACACACACACACACACACACGCACACACACACCACTAATTGCAGCCCTGCTGGTATTTTTAGTCGGTCCCCCACTGCAGTATTTCCATCTGGCTTTGAGTCGTGGGACCTTTACTTCTTCTAACCAGCTGCGTAGGAACTCACACCCGTGACTGTTGACTGTTCGATTCAACTCATGAAACACACACACGGATTAGAGACAAGATAAAGTGTCTGCAGGAGATCAAAGATTCACTGCTGTACAACTTTACTCAATTTTTATACTTTAAACTACATTTTTTCCTGAACTACATTTATTTGAACATTTGTTACGTTTCAGATACAAAATATTAAGAAAAGAAACCAAAAAAGTATATTGATTTATTTAAATAAGCTCAACCATAACCAAGCGCAATATTCAATTTATGTGACATTAATACACAATTATAACCCAGAAATATCTCGACATTTAAAGAATTTTAAATGGAGAACTTTCACTTAAAGTAAAGTACATATTTTTGCAGTTTCTATAACCACTTACTGAGTGAGAAAACTACATGACTGAATGCAAATGCACACGGGGGGCCGATGGAGGCCGACGTGTGGTCTGCAGCGTCGACTGATCCCTTTACGGGTCGATCAGAGAGCAGACGCTTCGCACGGGGCACATGGCTTCATACCAGAGGAGCTGGAGGAAGGAAGCCATGGAGAAGAGGATGTTTCCTCTTTATCAGTCAGGCCAGAAGCACAAACACACACAGGATCTGGGTGGAAACGTTTAACAATATTATTTACACAAGCAAATATCAATTACATTTACCGCGGTTGATTGATTGTGGAGCAAATGGTCCAAAACCAAAAGATTTTTTAACGTTTGGGAAGCTGGAACCAGTCAAATGTTTCACATTTGGTCTGAAAAAGGATTTGAATGAACCAGTCAAAAAAACACTCAGTCAAAACAAGAGTGTTTTTGTTAAATAGTTTAAGGCCATTATGTGGTAATCGGTTCCGTCACGTCGCTCAGAGCATTTGAATGGTAAACAGGAAGAATCCTCCGGGAGGAGTTAAATTCCCTAAATCCTTCCCAGTTACGTTTACTCAGATTGTGTACTTTTATCTCCCTCCATCAGTCGGGGGGGCCGTGGAAATGCACAGAGCGGATGGACCCAAATGATAGTGTCATCAAGTCCTCTCGTGGTGTACATGCTGGAGTCCAAAAGAACTCAATACGATCAATGACGAGGATCCACAAATCACACGTCCATCCCATAAACACACACAGCTGCCTCCGTCCAGTTCAACCAGTCTGACCACCAGCACCCGACCAACAGGAAGGAACAAAACTAAATGTGTGTCTGAGCGTAAGGACGCGTCCTTCTTCTCTTCAGAACCACAAAAGAAGACATTTTAGGACCAAAAACCTCCCGCAGACAGACCTTCAGGTTAGTTGACTTAATGGTTTAACTAACTTATAGAGGTCATAGAGACTAGTGAGTCGAGTGTGTGGAATGTGGTTTTGTCCCTTTGGCGCCCCCCCCCCACCCCCCTCCCCACCCACAGGTGCAGCGAGCCTTCACTCACCCAGGTTGACGAAGCTCATCACGGTGTCGGCCTCGCTGACCACGGTGCCCAGCGGCGGCGTGTGCGTGCTGAGCGTGGGCAGCGCGGCGGGGCTGACCTGAGCCGACCTCCCCGCCCCTCCCGACCTCCCCGTCCCGATGATCTCGTTCCCCTCCTCCTCCCCCCCGTCGGCGGCCATGGCGTGGTACAGGTCCAGCATGAAGAGCGGCGCGGAGGAGGGCGGCCGTAGCGGCGGGTGGGGCCGCGGCCGCCCCGGCAGGCCCAGGATGGACAGGATCTCCTTCTGCATCTCCTTCTTCTCGCGCCCGCTGAGCCGCCTGAAGCTGGAGGGGACCAGCGCCCCGGCCTGCTGGCTCCACAGCGAGAGGCAGAGGAGCAGCAGGAGCAGGCTCCTGGGGGGGAGGAGAGGCCCGGGGGGCCTGGAGGTGGACGGAGGGGGGAGGACTCCGCTCCTGCTTCTCCTCCCGCCGCAGAGACAGGAGCAGCGGTGGGACACGTCCATGGCTCCTTGTCCTCGTCTCTTCTCCTCTGCCGGCAAATCCAGATTTAGTTTCTAATCTCAGTGTTTTCTGTGGACGGTGAATCTTCCTCCGGCGTTTCCGCTCGCTGGCTTTGTGCTGCTGCGTTTAGAGGAGCGCTCTGTTTACCGCCTTCAACTGCCTCTGTTTATCTCTCCCTCCCCTCTTTGCCTTCCTCTCTCCCTCCTCTACCTTCTCTAATCTTGACAAAAAAGAAAAAGAAAAACGGAGGCCTCTGATCCACGTCTCTCTTCACCTCTCAGTCGTGCAGCAGGAGAAACAGAGATAATGAGAGCGAGGGCATAATTACAAGCCTCCCCAAAGTGTTTTGAACACAGACAAACTGGTCGACCCGTCTGCGCTTTTGAAGTCGTGGACTCGGTGGATGGAAAGCAGCTCGGCTGATGAGCAGGTGCCCCCGACCGGAGGGGAACCGGAGAGCCCGGTCATCGGCTTTCCTCCCGATCCTCACCGGGAGAAAAAGTTCACACCTGCAGTTTGTCGACGCTCTGCGAGCTACTTCCTGTGGAGCGGCCCGTGCTGGAAGCTTTTATCCAGTCATCACTGTGTTTAATCATCCATCCACAGGCCAGACCGCACCCACCCACCCACCCGCCCGCCCGCCCCCGAGGCTCCAGATGTCCTTCCCAGGGAAATACCTCCAGATTGTCCCCCTCTGTAAATCCTTGGGTTTATTCTCAAACGAGTGGCGGCTGCCGTGCAGCAGAGCGCGTGCGTCCCGTGTGGAGCTCAGAGAGGGAAAGCGTTGTTCATAAGGGGGGAGGGGGGGGAGTTTCCCTCCTGGCCTCCGCCTCTCGCCCTTCATGTCCTTCTCTCTCCTGCCTGCGTCCCATCACCACCCCTCCCAGTGGTCTCTGCGGGGGACGTCGTCCCTCTGCCTCACCTCCTCCTCTGATGACGGCTTCCTTTCATAGCGCCTCAGATGTGCAGTGGCCCGACGCCTTGTTCCTTCTGTGCTTGCGTTAAACGGAGCAGGTTCAGAGTGGCTCCTTTTCCTCTGTGGACGTGAATAACTGTTCAGTCGAGAGGTAAACTTCTCCTTGAACCTACAGTAAGCCAGTAAAACCTGCAGTCAGGGAAAAAATCAATCCTTTATTCATTTACTTTTCTTTTTTTCCCTATTTCTGTCATCTTAGCAGACTAAATGTTTACTGCTGAACTAAAACAAACTTCCTCTTCTGGTTAACACCACTTAAAAGGTGTTTTCTAAAATAAATATATAAATAAATATAAATGAATAAATATATTTTATAAAGAAATACATGAAATCATTGGATCCAGGAAAAATCTTCAAGTTGACACGGTGAAGTTATGTTTATAACTTCCACATCTTTGAAATAAACTTATTAGTCTGCTACGGTCTAATTAGCTGTAAATGTAATGTAAGCAAAGAAAAACCTCCATTTTTTGGTCCCTTTTTGATGTTCATTGACATATTTACTTTACTTCGATCAGTAATTTCAAAGTACATTTATTCAAGTACTATACAATTTAACAAGACTTACTTTATATATATTATATATAATATACATATATATTATATATATATATATAATATACATATATATTATATATAATATACATATATATTATATATATATATATAATATACATATATATTATATATATATATATATAATATACATATATTATATATATTATATATCTATATATATTATATATAATATATATATATATATATATAAAATATATATATATATATTTATAAATAAAGTGACATTTATTAGTTCTGGGAGCTCAAAGAATTCGCCAACAGCAATTACAACCCTAAATTAAATTAATTAAATTTCTGAACTTGTACCAGTATGAACACGTTCCTTTTATGGATGATGGATAATATATTTATGCACCAATAATTTATGTTCAGTTGTCCCCGAGGGTTAAAATCACCTTTTTTTATTTTCCTGTCGCGTCTTAAGGCCCGCCCCCAAATGCTGTCATCGGTTGAGACGCGTGACGATCCCAAGCAAATACTGATAACCCCCCCCCACCCTCTCTCTCCCCCCCTCTCCCCCGGTGATCCACATATAGTAGCGAGGCCCAGCCCGTGTTGGCGCCCTCGTCTCCTCGGCTGCTTGTGGTCACTTTGAAAGGCTTGAACACTCAAACCGACGTGACCACGCGTCTCCCGGTGAAAGGGCGAGTCCCCAATGCAGGAATGAAGCCTCCGCCCGCCGCGTTCGCCCTTCCTCTGCGTGTCTGCGACTTGGGGAGTTTATGTCCAATAATGTGGAGGCGGTGAAAGAACACAGAGTGTGTGTGTGTGTGTGTGTGTGTGTGTGTGTGTGTGTGTGTGTGTGTGTGTGTGTGTGTGCGCGTGTGTTACAGCCAGCTGAGAAATGAACTTACAGGCGCAGAGGGAAGCCCGGGACGACCGCTGGACCGAAAACGAGCTGCGCGCGGGGGACTCGGACCTCATCGTCCAACCGCCGAGTCAACGGGACGGAAGTGATTTCCAGTCTGTCTCACACAGACGGAACCAAACATTAGAGGTGTTTAATTATTAGAAAGCCTTTCAACCCCCGGCAGCTTCCCGGTGTCTAAGTGGACGGATGAGCGCCGACCCCCCCGGGTAATTACCCAGAGTCCTCCTGCGCTCTGCTGCCACGAGTACAGGACACACGTGCAATGTGAGAACTCGCAAACAATCATGGGGAGAAGAGAGTTGAACAAGACGTGAAACATTCTTTCTAACCATTCAAATATTTGAAATGTTTATAAAAGCAACTGACCATTCTGTAAATAAATAAAGCATTAAGACAAAAAGCCGCTGAGTCCACATCCACGTTTCACTTAGTCAATGAACACGAGTACGCGGAACTATTTAACTAAATGATTCGATTAGAGAAAGGAAATCATGTTAACTTCAAACACGAACAATTCAAATATCAACATGTGACAAACAGCATTCATACGTTCACACACCACGAGTGGTTTTTATATTTGCACAGACGCACTCAGAAACAAAAGGGTTTTATTGCAAGCATATTTTTAATACAAAAACAGAACAAAACATGTTTATAATTTTAGTTTTACACCGTTGTGTCATTAACACCCCTCCCTCCGTGAGGTCGCCATCACACAGAGTAGCGCAGCATCAACAGCCCCCCCCCCCCCCCCCCCCTCAGACACAATAAATAAATAAAAATCACCTTAAGATGTCTTCTTACTGTAATTTCATTTGTTTTTCATAAACTTCATCTCTTAGACTGAGATCACACTGAGACAACTCGGCATTTGAAAAAGAGCCTAGAAGAAGAGGAGGGGGGGGGGACGTGGGGGAGGGACATGAGGGAGGAAACCTGCTCTCATTGGTCCCATCTGCCCAGGGTCACCTGTCACTCACAAAGTTTAGTTCTCTCTAGACTTGAAGGGCGAACCCTTTGGTCGCGGTCTGGGAATTGTAGTCATTAGCAAAACGAAAGAAAAATGAGCAGAAGGCCGCCACCAGGGTTAGAAACCGAGTGAGTGATGTACAAAAAAACACAATAACCATAATACTAAATCTCTTTGCGAAAGGTGATATGACATGACACTGAAAAATAAATAGATTTTTCTTTCAAGCTAAATTAAAGTACAACTGGATTATAAATTAACCAGAAAACAAAACTCACATTCGCAAATTCATTTTTTTTTTTTTTGCATACAGTGACTCAAGTCGACGACCTCGATCATTTCCTGTAACAATGACACACGTAACACACACCGCCGTGTGTCAGAGAGAGAGCGTGTGTGTGTGTGTGTGTGTGCGGCTGGGTGCGTTGACATGAAGGAGGGTCTGCGGAGGAAGAGACGATTAGTGCATGCTGGCTGTCGGACGTCGGGTTTCACATGTCGTATATCATACGTGCCGTTAGCCGGGTGAGTCACCGCGTTGTAATTCTCCACGACAAAACCACACTGCCCTCTGCTGAAATGCGCGCTCACGCACACGCGAGGCTGACGCCGGCGTTCCAGCGGTCGGGAGGAGTCCGCTCTGCGGCGTTTGAGTGTGTGAGCGTTTGTCCTCGGCTGCAGCAACACCGCCGTCACCACAGTCACCACGGCGACCCTCCGAGTCAGAGGCCAGCCGCCGTGTGTGTGTGCGCGTCGGGCATCGTTTCCCGCCTCCTCGGCTGCTCCACATGCGCTTTGCGGATCTGCTGAGCTGACCGCCTTCCTCGCCAACCAGTCCGTAGGAGGCCACATGGCGGTCGTTGCATATTTTCTTTTTAAACTCATCGCTGAGGCGTCCGGCCCACAGGCAAAAATAATGACTCGCGATTCTTTATTCTTGAACGTCCTTTTCTTGTTTCTGTATCTGTGGCGGTTCCACTCCCCGTGTGTGTCTGTGTGTCAGTGTGGTACGAAGCGGCCGCTCGGTCCGATCCGGACCCGAGCGTGTGAGTAAGGCAGCATCGCGCCCGGTCGGTTCTGTGTTTGGTTCTAAAAGACGAAGCAGGAGACTGGAAGGCAAAATGAGGGTCGCTTCTTAAAGAGGAGGAGTCCAGTCCGACCCGCCGGCCTCTGGCAGTGCTCCTCTTGTGCAGGTTTTCAGTCCGTTTAGGAAACCGAGCACAGCGAGAAAGACACTTACTCATCATATTCATCTCCTCTTCGCTGGAAAATATCAGTCGCAGTGCACAGACTGTGTGAGCCCCGTGGATGGATCTGAGACTAAGAGTCATAAAGTAGTCCCCCCCCCTCCCCTTCATGAAACGGGTCTGCTCCAGTTTCTCGGCGGCTGGAGTTACTTCTTCGTGGTCCCCGGGTTCTTTGGGCTGGGGGCCTTTTTGGAGATGGTGGGAATCTTGGAGGGTTTGGCCCCGGGGCGGCGCGGGGTGTCCGAGGCGTCGGAGCAGACCGAGTGGGAGTCCTGGAGCTCCGATGCCTCCGAGGCGTCGCTGCCGCGCCGGCTGCTGGCTCGGCTGCCGGCGCGGCTGCCGGCCCGGCTGGCCGGCCCGCTGGCTGTGGCGGCCCCTCGTTTGGGATCTAGTGGGTAGACGGTCCAGAGTTAGTGCACCATCATGCTTTAGCCACGCGAGCACCTTTCTTAATAGATCTCTCACAATCTTGGTCCCTAGAGGATGAATCCGATCCCATTAGCTGTCACCTCAACTCAACAGACCAGCTGCAAATATCGTCTGGACATGTTCTCGCTCCACTATTGAAGGTCACATTGGTGGTTCTGATCAACATTATACCTGCCCAACATCACCACGTCACACAGCTCCCAGTTGTGTCATGTGAAGAGGAAAGAGCTAATGGAGTGATCATGAATGCCACATGCCACACACAGTCTACGGCGTCATGTGACGGTTCGCTCACCGGCTCGTGCCGGCTTGCTGGAGTGCGGCGTCCCTCCGTTCTCTCCAGTCAGCGAGCCTCGACTCGAGTGGAACGTGGGCCTCTTTAGTTTGGACCCTGACGGCGCCCCCTGCAGGAGAACAGTCATCAGATGAAGGACAACTGGACTGTGGAGGTCATGTGACTGTGACATGTGACACACACTAGTATTTCATCACTGCAGAACAAAGAGAATCACAGACAGCACATCTAATGACAGATGGACGCTTACACAGACACAACCAAACTAACCATCTCTCCCACCTTCTACCTTAGAGGAGTAAACTATTGATTCATGACTCCATCCATAAAATAGGGATTGTTAAGTATTGTAAAACATAATAATAATAAACAAGCAGCAAGGCCGAAGCTCCATCAGTCTCTAACAGTTAAGGTTATTAGACTGTTCTGATCCAAAAGAACCAATAGTTTCTACTGTAAAATGTAACCGTTTGTAAGACCGAGTAAGAAAATCAGGAAAAAGTCACAGGCGTCAATACGTCTTTGTGAACATCAGGTCATTTGTACCGAAGCGGATTTGAACTCTTCACAGCCCTCAAGAGACGACCTTGGATTCAAACATGCTAACCAGCTAAAGCTGCAGCTTCAGCGTTTTCCCATCACAACAGCAGACGTTTCTGTGGGACGGTGCGAGCGTTAGTGCAGTAGCGCGTTCAGTGGGGGGGGTCGGGGGGGGGGGCAGGGAGCATGGTGGGTGGGGTGAGTGTGTTACCTCGTGCCCAGGAGTGGTGTGGCCGTGACCGAGATCTGGGCAGCAGTGGCACTTGGCTGACGTTGGAGTTTTACTGTGTGACAGCCAGGGCTTGGCATAGTCACGCGAGTGAGTGTGGGAGGACTGAAGGGAGGAAGGGAGCAAGGAAGGACGACAGGACGGGAGGAGGAGGGCGAAACAGTAAACGGGGGAAGCAAGTGAAGGAGTGATGGAGTTAAGGAGGGAAGTGGAGGAGCGGTTGGATGGCGAGGAAATGCAGCGCAGTGGATTGTTGTGTAAAAGCAGATGATTTGATTTGCAGTTTTCATTTGGTTCAGAGAAGCCAACAAAGCAGGGAGGACATTATTTTGAAGGCAGGTTAGCAGGAATGACAGGAACGAGGGGAGAAGATGAAAGACAAAACAAAAAAAACAAGAACACAAAATAAAAATTTGCAGTTAAGGATGTGGTGACTGAACAACAACAACAACAGCAGCAGGATGACAACAACCTAACAACGTGTAACAAACAAAAAACACACAAACACACATTCAGAGTCCCCGGTATGTGTTCAGTCGCTCAACACTGACAGTAAATGTCTTTACACGCTAAATGGATGACAAATGACTACTGATGGCTACATGTGGTCTGGTTGCCTGGCAACAACACGGACGGACCATCTGGATGACAGCCTCGTTGTCTTTGAGGTTCTGTCAATAAAAATAAAAAAAACCCTGCGTACAAATCGGACTCTTACCCTGGATGACGCGGAGGCCGTCGGCGTGGCGGGGGTGGAGGGAGCGGAGGGGAGGGAGGCCCCGCTGTGGGAGGCCGAGGAGGAGGAGCGGGTGGGCGAGGCGTTGCGGGAGCCGGGTTTGGAGCGGCGACCTCGCGAGCGGAAGGTGGCCAGACCCTGAGACGTTCCTTCTGGGAGGATGAACTTCTCCCGGAGCTCCAGGTTGGTGCGGCCGCGAGCTGGAGGGAAACAGACGGGGAAAAGGACAATGAGTTACTTTCTAGGCCGGATAACAGTTCCTCCGATGGGGCGATAGGGGAGGGGGGGGGGGGGGGGGGGGGGCACAGGCAGCGAGCAGAGGGAGGGAGAGAGTCGGTGCTTCCGTGGCTGCAGACGTCAGCATCCGTGCACTTTTCTTTTGAGAGTGCAGGGTGGATGTTTGGAGGGGGGGTCCAGGGGGCGGTGAGTGCAGGCGGGTCCAGTTGTTCTTGGTGGGAGCGCTGAGCGACCGCGTGTGAGTGGAAGCGCATTCGATACGCAGCGAACGTTCACCGAGCGAAGCCCGCGGATCCTCATCCTCCGCTCATCACCAGTGAAAACGTTCTCCGCCCGCCGGAGGTTCTTCTGCACCACTCAATTAGAAAGCCACCGACTGCGTCTTTAAAGGAACAGCTCAACATTTGGGTTTTCCTCACTCGCTCGGTGTGACTCACTTCTAGATGTCTGGGTCAGGAAGCTTGTCTTTGTCCAACAATCTAATGTTGTTAATTCAATTATTATTATTTTTTTCCAGATGCATTGATCTTGCAAGATCTTCTACATGTCAGCGAGTCACTAGAAGCTTTTAGAAAACAGATTACAGCAGCGTGCGGGTGTTTCACATGAGGGGAAATGAACTCCAGGCACACGCTGCTTTTCCTAAATGTTGAACCAATCCGTTAAGCGATGGCACGCGTCTCCCTGGTCTGTCAAAAAAGACATTTCCACAGAGTGACGGAGACACTTTCATTGTGTATTTGAAGAAAGATCTGAGGTCGGTGCGAGCAAAAAGCACAGCCTCTCTTCTGTCCTTCCTCTGCAGGATCTCCGGTCTCCACTCGTTTGGGCGTCTCGCTGCATCTCAGCCGTGTGTCCACAGCGGGTCTGGACAGGTCTCAGGCCCGGTTTAAGCTAAGCGGGAGTCAAAACCTCTTCAAAACGAGCCGCGACAGCATTCATGTACAGAAAGTAGTGCAGCAGCCCCAGCAGACGACAACAAGCCTGGAGAAGCCAGCCAGAGACACAGAGAGACAGAGACAGAGAGACAGACAGAGACAGCAGTGGGAAATGGAACACACAAAAATATGACAGGACAGGAAATCACGAGGAAGGATGGAAGAGAAACTAATAAGTGAAAATAGGCAGAGGAAGGTGGAGAAGAAGGCTGCAGTTGGCCGTAGCAGCAGTGCAGCTCGCGGCCTCGTCCCCCGGCAACCCAACGGCAAGACCGCTCAATTAGACGGGTGCACCCTGCAATTACGTCCCTGAACGCCATCCAAGCCAGGTGCACCCTGTAATTGCGTCTCCCACCAACCAGCCGGCGCATTTAAAGGAGCCACGTTGGAAGCCGGCGCTGTTGGGAACGCGGGCTGGCCACGCCCCCCAGGTCTTACTCCCACCGCCCCCCGTGTGATGTTCATTTTAACATGAAAACACGACTAGACAACAGTTTTACGTTTATATCTATTTGCTGAGACATTCCTCATCATGCAGTCATAACATTTAAAAGAAAAGCTAATTAAAAGTATAATACAATAAAGACCAGGGGGTTGGCCAAACCCTGCTTAAACGTGAGTGAAGAAAGCATGACTGACATCAATGCCTAAACACACACACACAGACCTTAGACCAGTTAGAAACTGCGCACACACACACACACACACACACACACACACATCCATATGGACACGGAGAGCAGAGCAGTGGTTAAAGATGGAGACTGACAGCTGGACGCAGCGTGACAGAGCAGCAGAGAGAGAAGTGTAGATACCTCGGCAGCAGAAATAGCCAGGAGTGACAGTCACTGAGAGACACAAGAGAAAACGGGAAATAACTGCATGCTCAGTCAAATGAAGTGTCTCACACACCAACAGGCACCACTGTGCTGTTATCTTATGCACAGACCATAAAACACACAACCAACCAACCAACGACCCCTGAAAAGTGGTTTAAAAGACAAGTCAGGATATCAGAGCTTGCATGAGCAACAACAGCTGGGGGTTTGGGGGGGGGGGGGGGGGGGGGAGTCAGGAGAGCAGAACAGTGGGGAGACATAACATTAGTCAGGTGATCACAGTCAGCAAGGCACAAGACCAAGGCCAAACCAACAAACCCAAGGAGACGAGATGAGTGAGAGAGGAGGAGGAGAGACGAGGGGGGCAGATGAGGAGGCAGGCTGTTAGGAGAGAGGGGAAGCGTAAGGGATTGAGGAGAGGTCCAACCTATACGAGATGAGATGGAGCTACTGGAATCGGAGCGGAGAATCTTAAGTCCCGGATGTTGCACTGGGGAAAGAGAAAAAGGGAGGGAGGGAGGAAAAGAGAGGGGGGAGGAAGAGGGAGAGAACTGAGGACCATGCACCATGCAATACTACCATTTTATTTGAAAAGTGAACGGAATAATTAAGACAGAGGGGGGAGAAAAAGAATCGGGACAGAGGGTGTGGAGGGATGAAGTCCTTGAGGATGAACTCAGAGAGACGTGAGCAATAAAGATGGAGGGAGAAACAGAGACGCCAGATGTGGACGGCCCTTGACGGGGGACCGGGAGGGACGAGTGGCGGCGTCTCGCTGCGCCACCGGCTGACAGACGGCTCCACGCGTCGTCACTTAGCGAGTTGTGTTTCCCTCCAGCACGCCGCTGTGAATGTGACCAGCGGTGTGTTTGTAGAGCGAGAGTGTGCGTCTGTGCGAGAGGCCGACCGATATCCACCATCCAACATGGCGCCCGACGCGTTTCAATCAAAAGGCCTCATTCTGACGGCTCATCGAATTGCATTTGAACAAAAGATAACAAGTATAGATTCATAGATAAACACGATCACATGTATTATAATACTGTGTATAGTGGGTTAGAGTACTGTATAAAAAGAGGTTTTCTGTAGACAAACGAGGCATAATGTAAGTAGTTAATATCAATCCACTTGAGGACACTATGTTCTTCTTAAGAGAAAAGGCCTCTGGTAGCAAGCTGGAAGCAGAAAGGTCAGCATGACTGCCAAGGAAAAACATTTTTATACCTCCATGTGTATAAAACCACCACAAATGAACAACGAGTTAATAATGTAGCCTGTTTCAAACTGGTGGATCCATGCTGATTAAGCGACTACAGGCAGGTTCATTACGAGGACACTTCCTCTGCAGGGAGACGGGCAAATGGACTCAACTGTAAAATGTCGTAAATCAACCAGATATAAAGACACTACATTTAAAAAGGTTTAGGTACAAAGAAAAAACTTCCACAGGAACACATGGTCAGTCGGGCTCTAGTGTGAGTATAAAAAGGTGAGACCGAGCAGGAGAAAGGAGGGGTGTGTGTGTGTGTGTGTGTGTGTGTGTGTGAGAACCCCACTCACCTCTGCACGGATCATTTTTGACCAGGAACTCATCCAGCGCCATCCAACCACCTCCGACTCTCACCATCACCGTGCTGCGCAGGATCCTCACCAGACGCAGCTGCTGAGAGTCACCGAACTGATAAGTGAACGGAGCAGAAAACCAGGGGAGGAAAAAGAAGAATGAGCAGATATAAAGGGAGGAAAAGGAGAGAGAGAGAGAGAGAGAGAGAGAGAGAAGGAATCAGGAAGAGTCAGTGATCAAAATAGTATTTGATAGATCATTTGAATTGAATCACAGCATCCCAGAGCAGCCCAGGTACCAGATCTGTTCTACTCCATGCAATGACAGAAGGAACATGCACTGGACGGTCGGATGATTCCCATCAGCCACCCAAACACGAGCGTTATCATTAACAGTAGAGGAAACAAACCGCCGAGCAAAGCCCCAGCAGAGGGAATGCAGATCTGCTTCTCAGCTTCAGTGCACAGCGCACTATACATCCCCTGCAGGCAGGTCCCGCCGGGCTCACGATGCACAACCCGTCACTCATAACACCAAACAAATCACAGCTGGACGGTGAAACCGGCTTCCTCTGCTTTTGTGCCACGAGCTCATTTTGGAATTAGATACTAAGAAGCAGAATCACAGGGAAGCAGATTTCACACATCCGATCACAGCAGCGGCGCCTTACCTGGTTTCCGAGGAAGAACTACAAAAAATCCAGCAGACACGGAGCACAGGAACACAAGGAGAAAGAAACAGAGCCAGAGTGAACCAACATGTAGTGAATCCATACCATTTATGTGTACGAGTTTCCAATAAACCCTTCACGTCTTCTGTTATTTGAGCTCAGGATTAGTTGCGTGAGCACGAACATGAACGCTTGTGGATGTGATCACGGTGCTTCGTTAACTGATGAGGAGGATGGAGGTGAAGGCAGCGACGACACGTGAAGTCAGCAACAAACATGAAGACGAGATGTGACACAAAGTAGTCGGCGTAGTGTTAGTCACACACTCATGGATTGGACACACATTCTGGAGCAGTGGGAGTGATGGGAGTGATGGGAGTGATGGGCGATCCAGTAAGTGATGCAGGAACGCCACACAGACCGCTCGGATCACTGCAGGGTTCAGACTCCTCTTCATCCAAACACATTGAAACAAGCCCTGAACCCGGCTTGCATGAGGAAGATGTTTCTTTTTAGCCAACAGGGTCCTACAATCTTTGGATTTATGTTTCAAGGCTTAAAGATACAGTTCACCCTCAACTCCTTTTTATTTATTTCTTCCCTCTTGCACAGCGGTGAGAGGGCGGAAGACATCAGCTGTCCAGATGACTGATTCGCTCATTTAAAACCAAACTGCACTCGACTCGTGGCGCCCAAACATACATTTCAGAAATAGGTCATTTAAAATAACAACTCGCTCACATTTTTGTGAGCAGTTTCATCTTTTGTATCACCGATGTGCTGCTAACTGACCTAGCTAACTTTAAAGCTAAAGAACGAGCGCTGTAACGTTTAACACTAAATGCAAGAAGCAAATCAGCCTTAAGAGGCGCCATTGAGCCTTCTGTAGCCCCGCCTCCCCGGACCGGGGGTCTTAAAACTTGCATTGGCTGTGATTGATCTTTACTGGTGTTCAGAGACTTCAACCCTTAAACAAAGGTTTGAACATGACCATCACCTCAGTTCTTTATAAGCCAAGTTTGAATAAAAATGCCTGTAAATCTGGTAGCTCTGTTGTGTAAATTTGCATTTTGTTTTGTTAATTTAATTTACACTTTCTAACTACAAGACATTTTTGATTGACTCCTAGCAGCTCTATTCAGTCACACTTATTAATGTTTTGGTGATAACAAAGAAGGCGGAAAATCCTGGCAGGCAGTGAGATTAGTTATTAACTCGTTATGTCAATGTTATCTTGACACGATATGATACAATACAGACATATTAATACAACATGACATCATGGTTTGAGATGGACACACAAAGTAGATGCTGAGAAGTTATGTTGAGGTTAAATGGTGAAGCCAGTTAATAATAAACTGTCCATTAATCAGATCGGGGTCAAAGCGGCCAAGTTTGCAAAGTAACAGTTGACAATTTCTCATGGGTTTTTATCTGTACAGAATCTGTAATTGTTCTATTTTGCAAATTAATAACTAGGAGCCAAAGAAACTGACTTCAGGGTTTAAATCCCTGCAAATGTATACTGCTAATCTAAGCACAAAGAAACAAGATTCTTTACAAATCCATTTTGACCGAAGTCTGTCAATATTTACAAAGCAATGAATTGACTGCAGGTCGTTTGCTCTCTAAACATCATCAATCTGAACCAGAGACTGAGCTGAACTTACCCGGTATTTGTTCTCTCCTATCTGCTCCACCTGGAACCTCTTGGCACATTTACACTGAGCCACCTGCCGAGTCACCTGCACAGCAACAACCAGAGGAATCACCCTCCGTACTCATCTCGTACTCCACCGCTCCACATTCACTGGTGCTTCTTACCTCATCTTCTATCTTGTCGGCGTCGGTGGTCGGTCTGTACGCGTCCTTGTTGGGGTGCAGAGCGGCAACAAACTCGTAGTAGTCGATGTAGCCGTCTCCGTCTCTGTCAAAGATGTCGGCCACGGCTGTCATCTCCAGCCTGCTGGTGGGGAACTCTGCACACGACAACAACAACGCTCAACACAAGACGCCTCGAGCAAATGAACCCCAACAGCGCGTCCCCCCGCAACCCACTCGATGCCAGGATGCCGTCGATGAACTCCTGCCGCGTGATCTTTCCATCCTGGTCCTTGTCGATGCGTCTGAAGAAGTCCATGACGCGGGACTTCTTGTGGTTCATCCAGCGCATGTACTTCTTCCTCCACACGTCAAAGTCAAAGTTGGCAAACTCCTTGAGCTGGAAGCGGACGGCGCAGACAGTTCTGTGATCAGTTCGGCGTAAGGGTTTTCTTCTCTTCCATTTTTAGAATTTAACCTCTGCTCCAATAACAAGTCTATAATAAGCAGTGTGGCCGAAATACAGACACTCAGTTCCCAAAGGAGAAGAAATGTCCCCATTGAAACCCATTAAAACCACAGCACAAAATCATCAGGCTCTTCCATTCAGATTGAGCCATTTTCCCATGATTGCCCTAGATGTGTTTTCCTAATTGGATTATCTCGGCGGTATCGTGTTTGAAAAGCAAAATCAATTTAATTGTAAATTATTGACTTAAACCAGACTGAAAATGAAAAATCCCCCCAATGCATTTAGTGTAACAAATATTATTAAAAAACAACGGTTCCCTTAAATAAAGAAACTGGCCTTTACAGGGTTAAACATTCTAATACTATCAAATTGTATAAAAGAGGCAAAAGAGTTGATCATATTGTCTTGATAAAAAGGACACCTCTTCCAGTCGGTCCAGACCATCGTTGAGTTTGCGCTGGCGGTCCAGAGCCAGCAGCCACACCTGCTGCCACCTGGCACACAGCTGGTTGAGCCTCGGGTTTCCTCCCGAGAGCTGCACGGCCGCCTGCTGCTGCTGCTGCTGTTTTCCTGCAGAGGAAGCAGAGAGTTAACGAATCCTCGTCACATCTGATGGACCCGCGCTACCGAATGGGAGCCGATGGCAAACACGGGGGACTCACGGGCTCCTCTCCTCTCGGCCAGGCTGCTCGGAGCCTCAGCTGGTTTCCTCTTGTAGGTCTTTGTCACTTTGTCAACGTCCGGCTGCTTCCTCGTCATCTCCTCCATGAACATCTGACAATAACAAAATGTTAACGGGCAGCACGGACTAATCCAGCTTCAACTCCGTCTACTACGCGTTTGCTTTTCCTGAGGAGTCGGTGAAGCCCACCTGGTGTTCTGTGATGAGCGCTTTGAGTTGTGCGATGTCCTGAGGAAGCGGCTCGGTGTCCTTCTGGACCAGTGTGGTCTCAGCGAACTGGAGCCACGAGAGCAGCTCCTCCAGCAGGTTGGCGTTGTTGAGCACCTCGGTCAGAGCCGTCTCCAGCCGCTGCTCGTGCTGTTTGGCCCACGTCAGCACCTGCAGAGCGAAAGGCGCTGATTAACATTTAATGCTTTCTACCGTGTTATTATGTTATCTAACATGTGGAAACTATATTTAAGGGATGTTATGAATAAACCTCCGCCTCAGGCTCCTCCCTGCCTTACCTCCTCAAAGCGTGCCCTGATGATGGTGATCCAGTGCTTGATGGTGGTGATGGAGTCCGCGTGACACACGGTCAGGATGCCCTCCCCCATTCCCGCCGCCTTGTTGACGTCCGTCCTCTTCTCCTCCACGGTTCCCATGAAGTCGCGATGTGTGTGCAGCAGCGCCTGCAGCGTCTCCGCCTCCTCGGGTAGGACGCCGCGGAAACGCAGCGTCTGCTCCGCCTCGGAGAGCCACTCCAGAAGGAACTGTATCGCTGTGCGAAACTCCTCCGCCTGATGGAGAGACGGGTCCACGGTAAGAGCGGGCCCTGGGGATTATTGGGTGAAGGAGTTTGCGATCAGCTGATCGCTCTCTGACCTGTTTGAGGGCCTGCTGGAGACGCGTTTGCTTCGTGACCGACAGAGCGCACACCGTATCCCAGCGGTTGCTGAGCTCCTGAACCTGAACTTTGACCCACGCCGTGTCGTCTCGGCCCGTGTCCATCAGCTCCCGAGCCGAGCGCTTCAGAGCCTGAACGCTGCTGGTTCTCTTCCCCAGCTCTTTTTGGAAAGCCTGCAGGTTATGGACGCGAGTGGTGTCAGACAGAACCTTCTGCGGCATCATTGTCATCGCGGCGGTTTAACCAGCACGCTTCTGTTCACGCACCTTGTGCGAGTCCATGAGGTTGGACACGAGATCCAGATCTCCGTGGACGGGCAGGTCTTCGGTCAGCTGCGGCTCCACCCGGTACAACCAGTCCACCAGGGCCTGGAGAGCCTCTGCGAACTGGCCGGAGAACAGCAGAGCCTCCTCCAGCTTGTGCTGCCTGGATGCAGGAGAGAAGACAAACGGCTGTTCGTTATCATGTCCACATCCGTCCATGTGTCTCCATTCGTCCTTCACTTACCTCTCCACGCTCTTGCCACACACGGTGTCCCACTTGTCGCGGACCTCTCCCACGAGGTGGTCCAGCTTTTGGGTGTCTGTGGGCAGCTGAGCCTTGTCCCTCATGGCCCTCCCAGACCTCACCGTCGTGTCGTAAACCGGCTGCTTGGACCCCAAGGCTTTCTGGAACTCCTGCTCAGGCGCAGCAAGGGGAGGAATAGTTTTGTAGATTGGGAGGAATAGAATAAGGGAAACGGGGTGCGCGATAATTGCCTTGCAAGTACCTTGTGTTTGGCCAGCTGGACTTTGATCTTGTCCGGCTCGTTGGAGATCTCCAGCTCAGAGTCCAGTCTCTTCTCGGCTTCTTCTAGCCAGTCGGTGAGCTTCCTCCAGGCCTCGTGGAACTGAAGAAAAAGTTTGTTATTCAACCCTCTAAGCCGCCAAAACAGCTGACAGGATGCAAAAGCATGTTTTCTACTGAATAATTGCCAAAACTTTAAAACTGAGCCCTAATACAGCTTTTGTTTTAACCAAATCCTTTAAAATAACTAAATTCTGCACACCCAGTGCAACGGTGAAACTGTGATTGAGTACGGCTACCAAGAATTGCAACTTGTATTTTTTGTCTTGTCATGATATGAGGCATGTTAACTGTTATACTGCACAAAATAAAAAATAAATAAAAAAATGAAATAAACTGCTCGGTGTTCAGAGGTTTAATACAAACTATCTGAAGGATGTTATAGTCGATCTCTTACCGAAGGAATCTAATGTTCACATTCTAGATTTATTATCAGTCATCACGGTCTGACAGTGTCGTTTATGTGAATCTCTCAATTTCCCGTTGCCAGTGAACCCTCCGTCTACTAAAATATACCCGTTCAGTACCTGTTTGGCCCGTTTGCGGGCCTCATCGAGGTGTCGCCCTCGGTCCAGTGACCTCTGGACCAGCTTGTCCCAGCGGGCCTGGACGCTGAGCAGCAGGTTCTTGATGAGAACGACGTCCTGCTTCAGGCTGGCAAAGCGGAGGTGAGAGCCGGCCTTCTCCAGAGCCAGGACCTGCTCTCTGTGCGTGTTCACCTCGTTCACAAACACCTGGGAGCGCAAAGAGAGTTAGCGAAGCACGCAGCGGCCGAGGCATCTTCCGCTGCGTTTGTAGTGACTTGGCGAACGTCCGCTACCTTGTGCTCGTCGATCTGGAAGAGGACAGTGTCCAGTATGAGGCTGGGGGACTGAGCCATGTTCAGGGTCTGCTCAGCCTGAGTCAGCCAGTTGATGGTGTCCTGCAGAGAGGTCTGGAAACCTGTTGCCAAGGAAACGGCCTCTTCCAGCTTGGCCTGGAGGCGGTTCAGAGTTTAAAATTGATAAACAAAACAAGTTGGAAAAATCCAGAGGGAAAAGCCGGTGAAAGAAGGTCTCCTTACCCTGCGGTCGTCCATCTTGGTGTTGAAGCTGGCCCACTTGTTCTGCAGCATGGCCAGGTTCTGCTGGGTCTGGGTGGTCCCGGGGCCTGCGTCTTCTCCTCCACGAGCTAGCAGCATGGACTCTCCTTGATCCAGCAGACGGTGGTACTGGTCCGCCCGCTGGGCCAGCTGGGCATGAAGCTCCTGCAGACGGAGAGGACGCAAAAGGTGAGCGCAGGTTGGTTGGGAACAATGGACGCTATTAAAGATTCAGCTGTCATGTACCAACCGCACAGGATATTACCATGAAGTGTGTGATAGGGAGGCTTGTGGGTGCCATAGAACCCATTGTCATAGACGCTCCATACAAATGTAGCGGCTTCACCAGTACCTTTCACACTAGCTTAGCCTAGACGATAAGACGGCTCCCCAGGGACATGCGTACAAAACCCCTTTCACCTCCCAGAAAGGCTGTTTAAGAGATAAGACGTGTATGAAGGTGGATGAGGGGTCCTCGGTTACCAGGTGCTGCTCCAGCTGCTCCCTGGCCGTCTCAGGGAGACCGCCGGTCGGCTTGGCAGCCGACAGCTGGCTGTCCGTCCTCCTCAGCCATTGGAGGAACTCCTCCAACTCGCCGTGGAAACCTTCAGCCTGCGCAATAGAAATGATTCGGTTTAGATTTGCTGAAAGTAAAACAAAAGCCAGTGGCTGTCATTGCGATTCGTGCACTGCACCTGCTGCAGAGCTCCCTCCAGCAGCTTCTGCCGCTCCTGGGTCTTGAGCAGCAGGCTCTCCCAGCCCTGGTTGAGGTGGTCCAGCTGGTCCCTGAGGTGGCTGGCCTCGTCGCCGGGAGAGGACTCCAGCAGCTCGGTGCCCGCGCCGCTCACGTTCTCCACGGTCGCGTGATGGGATAGAACGTCGTTACGCAGAACCTGGGACCCAGAGGAGGGAGAAAGAAAAGGAATCACCAAGAGTTTAATCAGAATGTTTCACGTTCAAGAGCTGGTGATGGTGAGACCACGTCAGGGCTACAGGTCATCAGCACAAACTGGAAACACAGCCAAACAATCTCAAGGAAACACTTTACAATTTCAACTGGACCAACGCGAATAAGTCACACGGGAAAAGGCATTTTTGATTTTTCAGTTGGTAACAAACGTGGACCTACGTGATGTTTAGCCAGCTCGATTTCGATGGCCTTGGGGTCAGAGCTGACTGGTCGCTGCGTGTCCAGAGTGGTGTGTGTGTGGTTGAGCCAGGCCTGCAGCTCAGACAGGGCATGCTGGAACTGACCCAGGGCCAGCAGGGCGGCCTCCAGCTTGTGCTGTGGTGGACGAGAGACACGGGCTCAGGCTTAAAAATAGGAACTGAACTATTTGGGCTATAATGAGAAACAGCTGTCAAATACATGCAATCCTCCAGAACGCTGACAAAGACTCCCGAGAGAAAGCCAGCGGCCTCCCCCCTGCCACATGGGGCTTTCTCACCTGTCTCTGGGTGATCTTATCCCCCAGGTTTTCCCAGAGGTGTCGGAGCTCAATCAGCGGCTCCTGGATCATGTCCCGGTCCGTCTGGTCCGACACCTTCTTCAGCAGCAGCTCCCCTGGTGGCACAGCTTCTCCATGTCAATCTGCTGCTGGTAGACCTCCACCTTGTACTGCTGCTCGGGGAGAGCGAAAAGAGGAGAAGTGCTTTGTTAGTACTTCAGAAATATCTCATCACGGGGTAACTTAAATTTGTGTTGGATAACGGTGCTCTTGCCCACCTTGAGCTCTTCTATCTGCTGTTTGACGGTTCCCAGGTCGGTTCCCACAGTTGACATTTCACACAGCTTGATCACTGCGTTGTCCAGGTAGTCAAACATGGACTGGAAAAAACGCAGAAAGAACTGAGTCAACTTCAACAGGGCAATATTTGCATCACTTGTCACAAATACCAGACACCAGTCCAGTCAAACTATGAACGCGGGCCGACTGATGCACAAACCTGCAGTGCATCCTGGTACTGCACGGACGCCGTCATGGCCTCCTCCAGTCGCTCCATCCTCTCTCTCCACGTCCGGTTCAGGCCCTCCCAGGCGGCGTTCATCTGGGAGACGGACGGGAAGTCGCGTTAGCGGGTCGACATGCAGCGGCGCGGAAGCAAAACAACTTGGTGTCGATTGTCTCACCTCGTCGATGGTCTTCTTGACTTCAGGTTTCTCGGTTTCTCCGCAGGCGAAGATGAGGTCCGCTCCGAGGGTCCTGACAAACTCCAGCTCCTCCCTCAGGCCGTCTGTCTCGGCCTTAATGGCCTAGTGAAAGGACAGAGAGATGTCGCGTTGAGTTGCTTAAACCGCCCCAAACACATAGATGAGCTGGTCTCCTCCGTACCTCAGCAGCCTCGATCTGCTGCTTGATGAGCGACGGGTCCACGCCGGGGTCCTCCAGCTCTTTCACGATGTCCTGGGAGTCTCGCAGCGTGCTCAGCAGCGCCGCCACGTCGGCCCAGAACTTCCCGGCCAGGTCAAAGATGTCGTTGAGCTTCCCCTCCCGCTCCTCGGCCCGCTGCCGGATCTCGTCCCACAGGGAGCGCAGGCGCAGGAGGCGGGTCCTGACAGCTGGAGGAGGGAGGAGTAGTTTAAACAGGCTGCTGGAGAACAGCGTGGGATCCCACTGGGCACTTGGCTAGTCTTTATCTCACGTGAAGACGATTAATAATAACGCTGTCTTTGTTTGAAGTTTAGTCTCACACGCCGCTCCCACTAACTCTGCACAGAGAGGCCTTTTCTTTTCACAAAGCGTGGACGGCTGGAGTCCTTTGGAGGTCAATACAACAAAGATGTGTGTGTGTGTGTGTGTGTGTGTGTGTGTGTGTGTGTGTGTGTGTGTGTGTTGGTTGTCTAACCACGTGGTAACGTTGGAAGAAACAGGCAGCGACTCATTGCATTTCATGGTTCGACAAGGTCTGCCCTTACACACACACATTGACTTACGCTGGCCGGTTGACTGGACTGGAGCCAGAAAGAAGATTATAGTTGTGTCCAGATTATGTTTGTGATGTCTGTTACGCCTGATTGTGTAATGTCCCAGTTAAAGCCAGTGCCGTTCCAACTGTCACACACAAGAGGTAGTGTGTCTGATTAGTTAGTTTATTTGGCTCATCAAGAGATTCACGGGTGAATAAATCAGTGAAATGAGTGTCAATGCTTCTTCCTGTTGTAACGCACGGACCGGTTGGCCTGCCTCCCGTCTAGAATGTTGTTATTATTATTGGATCCTCCTCCACATGTGCAATCCGGACTCTCACCCTGAGCGGCCGGGTCGTCGTGAGCGGCCCGCCTGATGAGCTCCTCTCCGCGGGCGCAGAGGGCGGAGAAGCTCGGCAGCAGTTTGTCCAGCTCCAGCCCCTGGGCTCGGTGCTCCGCCAGCTGCTCCCTGATCTTCTCCACCTCCGCCGCCACGGGGGGAGGCTGCCGCAGCCGCTGGGCCGCCCCTTCCAGGGTCTCCAACAGGGGGTCCATCTTATCGTGAAACTGGGGGCGAAAGGAGAGTTTGAATAAAATGTTATTAAGAGGAGGAGG
This sequence comes from Gasterosteus aculeatus, assembly GCF_964276395.1. NCBI lineage: Eukaryota > Metazoa > Chordata > Actinopteri > Perciformes > Gasterosteidae > Gasterosteus > Gasterosteus aculeatus. The sequence goes on from NC_135697.1 coordinate 3,528,891, forward strand.
CGGGTGTGTTGAGGGGGCTGGGTTTGGGTTTTTGACAGCCTGGTGACATTTTGAAAGTGGAAAATAGTGAGATATTATGTAGGTGGTGCGCCATCTGTGGCAGAATGCAGAAACTCTGCTTTTCATTTTCATTTATTTTGTATAGCCTAAAATCCCAAATCAAGAATTTGCAGTTGGGGGAGTAGAATAGCAGTACAGCTCTTATATGACAATATTTGATATCTCAATAATGTACCTTCAGCATGTCATCCAGGCAATTTAAATCAGACAAAGCTGTATCTACCAAACAGGAGGGAGCTGCTAATCCACTAAATTCAGTTCAGGGACAGAATAGAAGAGACAATTTATGGAGAAACAACAGGCTTCTTTTTATGCATCTGAGGGGAATCAGCTCGATCGCTTCACAGCACAACAAACCTCATCTAGACACAAGTGATACAAAAGGAAAGCTATCAAGGACAATCAGGCCTAGTGAGACCTGGACTCAGGTTTAGGCTCGGCTTAATGCCAGTCTTCCTAACAGATTCTATTCAGTTGTATTGTCACCCAGGGTTGGCACACACATGGCCTGGACTATTATGGAGATCATTTAAAAATTAAAGGGATATTCCACATTTTTTGAAGTGAGGTTGTCTGCGGTACTCTTCCATTAACTACAGCAGCAGACTGGACTTGTCAAAGGATTCCAGAGGCTCTGAACAGAGCAGAGTCCCGATGGAGAAGGTTCTCTGTAATGTAGCAATTATTATGGTGACTAAAATAGGTCCACAGCAGGACTTTGCTTTGTTCCTGTGCTCCTCTGTTTTTCCAAACATCAACTAAAATGGAAAAGTACAGAATACAACCACACTCCAAAAATCAAACCCGTCCCTTTAAGTGGAGAATAAACTGGAGATCTCCAATAATCCAGACAACGTTTACCTTTTGAGATAAAGTGGATAGATAATTACATCATCTCAGATTAGTAGTCGAATAGTATTAGTATAGATTCATATTTTACTAGTCCACCAAATCATGTGGCGTAGCCGCACCCTGAGTGTCAGTTTGATGCTGTCAGTCAGTGGTCTTACCTCTACCAGCTGGGTGATTGCAGTGAGCAGTGACGATGGATAGAATGATGGTGAGAGGGGGGGGGGGGCGACACACACAATCCACAATGAACGAGGGATGCGATGGTGGAGGGTTGCAAGGACGAGGGGTGGACATGATGGGGGAGATTAAAGGTTAAAGGAGGAGGAAGGAGAGACAAGGAGGGTGGTGGTGGAGGATGGAGTGAGAGATGAGGACGGTGGAAGAAGAGACATATGAATTGGATTTGACAGAGGGAAGAGGTTTGGGGGGGGGGGGCGGAGGGTGGAGAGACAATTCAATGAGTTAAATCAGAGACATGCACAGTGTACAGAGAACAAAATGTCAGGCAGCACAGGTGATTCAATCAAACTCAGCAGATGAATACAGCAAGAAACCAAATCTACAGATATGATCCAGCGAGACTAAAAACTCATCAAAACTCATCGTCTCTAAGTCATTAGATCTAAAGCAAAATAGAAGAAATAACACCTGACAATTAATCCTTGTTATTATTTAGTTTGAGCAGCAGACAGAGCAAACACATTTGGTGTGAGGCTGCAGACGGCGTCTATCATGCTGGGAACAGACCTGAGTCAAACAGTTGAACAAATATTGAACATAAAACTCTTCACTGAGCCACAATTTAAGTCAACGCGTACACTAAACAGAATTTCAAACAACTCACATCAAACCTATCTGACTTTTACCCGAGTAGATGAAATAAAACAAACTATTAAAGCCAGGTCAGTTATCACACGCTTTCCCAAATCCAGCGTCAGTTCGCAATGAGTCCTCGGTGACGTACCTGCGCAGACTGGGACACGGCCTCGTCTAAGGTGGTTGCACGACCTTTGACCCCCTCTTTGATGGCCAGGTAGCGCCTCTCGGCCTCTGCGTAGCGCTGTGTCACCGCGGCGCCCTCCTGGAGGCTAAGCTCGGCCAGCTGGGGCCCGATCTTCAGCAGCTTGTCGATGTGGGGCTTGTGCTCTGCGATGGACTCCCTGAGTAGCTAAAGAGGCAGACGGAGGACGATAAGATAAAGCACAGCGATGGCCTCTTAGGTCGGGAAGGTGAAAGACTGTGGATCCTCGTACCCTCATCTGGTCCTGTTGCAGCCGGAGGGCGTCCGTGTCGATCGCCGGCGGTGGCAGCTGGGTGATGAGGGCTTCGGTCTCGCCCAACCACGGCTCCAGTTCCTCGTAGGTCTCCCAGAACCGAGCGACCAAAACCTGGGCCTGCTCCAGAGCCGAGAAGCGCTCGCTGTGGCTCTGGCTCACCGCCTCATAGCGAGCACTGAGGGAATCCGTCTTCACCTGACGGAGCGTAAAAAGACGTGAAGGTAAGAGCTCAGTAACAATCAATCAATGTCCAGCCTCGGCCGGTGACTCACTATGAGGACGTCCTTCTGGGCGTCGCTGCACGTCTCCAGGATGTCGTCTCTGGTGCCAAGCAGCTGGTCCACGGTGTCTTTGTGCCGGATGATGTCGATGTTGAAGGCCCTCTGCACCTGCATCTGGGCCACGGTCACGTCCGGCTCCAGGCTCAGCGGCCCCAGAGACGCCAACTTGCGCTCCGTCTCCCCAACCCAGGCCATCTCTGCATCCACTGCCTCCTCGTACTGGGGGGGGGAGGAGTCAGCGATTAGCAGGTCCAAGTGCTCGCAGTAAGAGAGCCAGCCACTGGGAAAGACCTGTACCTGCTGAGACCTCTGGATGGCCGCTTGCACCAACTGCACCCGCTGAGTGATGGTTTCGTCAGACTGGCGGTAGCGCTGGTTGGCATCGGCGACCAGGCGGTCCAGGCCCTCGCGGGCCCGCCACGGCACCAGATCCAGCAGGGCGCTGCCCACCTCGTTCACCGTGTCTAATACCAGGCGCTTCTCCGCCGACACCTTTTTCAGCTCCTGCATAGATGGAGGTGAGGGACGAGTTTTGCTAAACATGACTAAATAAAATCCTGTGCACGTTTTCTCGGCTGCACGCGAGTCAAACTGCTTATTAAACTATAAAAGCTGAAACTTTGTGAAACAACTCGACAGATGCATTGAAAGGCAATCATTTATTAGATTTTTGATTTTGTTGCCGAGTTCCAACAAAAAAAATCAATGTTACCATGGTAACCTCACTGTGGGTGGATTGATACTGGAACGGCTGAAAATGTCATCACAGACAGCAGCTGTCCTCAATTATCTGTTCCTTTCAAATAATACGTTTATTTATTCCAATATGGGGGAAAAGAAAATCATTCAAATGTGGATTAACGCTGTTGTGTCTTTCAAGGGCCCCATAAATTAATTTCTGAAGCGGGACTTTTGTTCAAATGTATGAAACAAAACTAAATCTTCCCCAGTTCAAAAAAAACTGGTGAAGATATAAATTGCATGCGCACAAATGACACACAACCAGTTAAAAATAAAGAAGCAATCAGTAGTGTGTTATATAAGACATAAAATAATCCTTCTATACACATACAATCTTAATAATGCCACTGTTGTAATCAAACTGCCTGTAGAAACCTAAATGTTATGTAAAGGTTATGAAAAGACACACATTTCTTTTCTTATGATTTCACAGTTTCCTTCAGACCTTCCAGATCTCGCTCTCCACCCACCTTCTGTCTGTCCTGGTAGGCGGGAGTGGCGTCGGGCTCCACATTGTGGAGCTCCGCCTCCACGGCGTCCAGCCACTGGTTGATGTCGTCGTGGGCGCTGGCGAATCGCGTGGCCAGCTGCAGGGCCTGCTCCAGGGTGCGCAGGGCCTTGCTGCTGCCGGCCGTCATCTCGCCGTAGCGGGACTTGATGCCGTCCAGCTTCTCCTGGATCAGGAGGACCTCCTCGCCTGCAGGGGGACACGCGGGTCGGGGTCACGGGTCACCACGGGGCTTTCATAGAGCTGGAGGCAGCAGCGTATAGAAGAAGGCCTACGAGGCACTTCTAGCTTTTCTGTTTTTCTCTCCTTTTATTGAGACTCAGTAGTTTACAGAGAGGGAAGGTTAGGAGAAGAGGGTGAGGTCACCTGTGGTCTGTTTCAGTAAGGCTTGTCCATTCTTGATGGCCTGGTCCACTGTCTTCTTCCTGCTCACAATCTCCTCATTCAGAGACTGAGGGGAGAGAGCGCGGCGGTTAACCGCGTCGGTTCAAAGAAAGTAAGTCACACCGACGTGTTTGTGCTTTGTACTAGTGAGGCAAAATATATAACATAAGGTACTAGAAGAAAGATAATATACATAAGGTCATAACTTGAATGTGTATTACATTTTATATATCATAGTATTTACTTCATTCAAAATATGACATTGTAATTGATTAAACAAAGCGGTAAAAATGACACAAATGATGTGTGATATTTGACGTGTGATGTGATATTTATATAAAATACACAGAAGCCCTTTCCCAGATGGAGGTTGTGACGGTTGTTCCCATGTTTCGTGGCGGCGTACCAGAGCGTGTCTGTGCTGCTCGGCCAGCAGCTGGTGCTGGGCGCTGTGGACGGAGACCTGCGCCAGCCTCTGAGCCACCTCCGCCAGCCAGTTCAGCACCTCCACCTCCTCCTCCCCAAACAGCTGGGCGTTAGCCAGCGCCTGCTCCAGCATGCCCGCCCGCCGGGAGCACCAATCGGTGAGCTCCGAGTGTCCCGACCTCAACGCCCCCACGCGCTCGCTCAGCCAATGGCGGTCGGCCGCGCAGCTGAGCGGCGTCAGCGATTGGCTGAGGGACTCGAGGCGGTCAACCTCGGCTTGGCGGGAGGACACGTCCTCTTGGACCGCCTGGGAGGTGTTTGTGTATTTGTGTGTGTGTGTGTGTGTGTGTGTGTGAGAGAAAGGTGAGAACATAACAAAAAACAGAAAGAAAAAAGGTGTATGAGCATGCGAATGACAAATCATAGACGAACAGGAAATCATAAACATCAATGAATGAACAAATGAGTAGAATAACAAAATAATAACGTAAACTACAGAAATGAAAACTAAAAAGGCAACTTGAAATGGACTTAATGAAGGTTGTTTGAATTGTAAATGACTGGTGCATTTTATGCCTTGTGCTTCCTCTTCAGGTGAGTTGTGTGTAGATAAAGTGTCTTTTATCGGGACTGCTGTGTGTTTGTTATTCTGAACTATTCTTTATATGCTACGTTTCAGTCACAGTAGACCAACAATACCAACAATATTCAAAAAGGTAATTAAGTTAGAAAGTTCGCCTTTACAGAATATAATAGCCAGAACGAGACACAGTGAAGGCCAACGTCGACATGACACTAAATCCTTCACACTGCTCCTTCTAGATCTTCTACCTAGCCTTTCCTAAGGTGACAAAGAAGTCAGACTCCTCTGTACCGAGCGGGGGGGGGGGGGGGGGGGGGGGCAAACGGTACCTTGTGCTTGGTGATCTGCTGGCTGATCTTGGCCGTCTGGGTTCCCATGGGCTCGGCGGAGCTCAGGCGTCTCTCCGTGGCACTGAGCCATTCTCCCAGCGGCTCCAGAGCTTCGTGGAAGTGAAGAGCCAGAACCTGCAGCTCCTCCAACTGCCTCTGCCTGGGGGAGGCGAGGGAGGGGGGGGGGTCTTATTGGTATCTTATTGCATTCGCAGATTGCGACTTGGACATGATTTTGCGTCATAACAGCTGTCGTCTCCTTTTTTGAATGCTGTTCATCAAATGTTTTTATGATCCATTATTACATTTTGAAGGATTTCATAAACGGATAAAATGGATTATTGTGGTTTGTTTCAGAGAGAAAAAGAGCTTTTACAAAACAGTGTCTTTTTGTGCGCGTGAACCGAGGCATTGCACAGCAGGCTTATTGAGAAAGCAGCGTGTGTGTGTGTGTGTGTGTGTGTGTGTGTGTGTGTGTGTGTGTACACGCTTCAAATATTTACGTTGTTAATGTTTATGCTAGACAGCGTGATTAATTCCAGGCACACCAAGGCTTACAGAAAGTTGTTTGGCATAAATGTTTTATGAATATATTATGACTACTATACACAAGATCATCCGAGATATGAAACCTCTTCACTGAGCTTTACGGGTGTTTACTCATTTTCCCTTCAAAAGAACCATTTCCGTCCCCAGTGAACAGAAGAGGCCACAGGGACAGAAGGTAATGATTCTATTCGTTCTCTTAGTACAGCGATGGTGCTGAATGGAGCCACATGCAGATCAAAGAAGAAAACAGGAAAGAACCACCAACAAAACAAATATTTACTAATCAGTTAATATGAAACAGTCACTTTTTTTTAAATGAACAGTATTGATATATGCAACCTTTCTTTCTGAGCGTTACCTGCCAGCAGCCTTGTCCAGCAGGTCGGTCCATCTCTCTGCCAGACTGTGCAGCTGGGTCCCGATCTTCTCTCGGTCTGCAGTGTCGGCCGTGGCTGCGATCCGCTCTCCCTCGGCGCGGATCATCTCGACCGTCGGCCGGCGGTCATCCAGCAGCCTCTGGAGCAGCTGGAGAGAGAGAGAGAGAGAGAGAGAGAGAGATAGAGAGAGAGAGAGAGAGAGCGGCTGTTACAGTAGAGCGATGGAGTCTGTCTGTCTGTCCGTCCGTCCGTCTCATATCCGGAGAGGCGTCCGTCCGATCTTCTTCACGCTCGCCGGGTGTTTTGCTGGCGACCCTGATGACGTGCACTGATGGAATACTGCAGAAATATTAAGTATATCTAAATAAGAAAGCAAAAACATGGCTGTGTGGAGTAGTGGGCGGGACATCTGGGCTCTGCAGACTTAAGCGAGCACTATTATAGAATTAAACCTTTAGAAGCATTGCTAACGGTCTTTACTTTGGATGGACAGATGTGATCAACTAGTAACTGTCGCCAAATGGCAGATATTGGCTGATATCTCTTTGAGCTGCTGGACATTTCATTAGGGTATATGCTGCTTCTTAAAGAGGTGCGGACAGAACACATCGCTTCAGTTAACTAGTGATCCAACTGTTCTTGGATCCGAAAACAACATTTGTCAACTAGTTTCCTTCCTCGTCTCCTTTGAACCAGCAGCCCCGTGGAATGCACCCCTCGCCACAGTTCTCGGCCCAGCGGGGACACCGATCTCCGTCACGGATGTTAACGCGCCTGATTGATCGCTGGTCGAGGTTGCAGCACACTCGCGTGCACAAACACAGGAAGTGTATGTTGAGTAAACAGAGGAAAAAGTGTGTGTGTGTGAGAAATAAAGGGAAAGTCTGGATTCTATTTCAGTTAGCTTGCCTACAGTAAACAGCGGTTCTACTTCTACTGATATTTTTAAAAGTGTAAAAAACATCCACAGCGGTTTGCTGCTCGGCCCCGGTGCTGCTACTCCTTTCTGTTTTCCCCTAACTGGCTTTCTACTGTAGATAATATATTGACGATGGAATTGAACTTCAAATAATGCTAACTGTGACTTTAAAACGCAAAGGCACTTCATGTAAAACTCTTCTTATCAAACTGTATATTTGAGAACCTAAAATCATTTGTAAAATCAAAGGTCACTCATTCATCTTCTCGTACTTTTTGTTCTTGGATCTGGGCCTTGACCACGCGGTACTCTGCTGACGGGGGCTTCTGATTGGCCACCAGCTCCTCCGTGTCGCTCAGCCAGCTCAGCAGCGGCTCCAGAGCATCCTGGAACTTCCCACAGTGCAACAGGGCCTCCTGCAGCTGGGCGATGCGCTCGGCCACCTAAAGACAGGACAGGCGGCTTTGTGAGTGGAGAACAGGAAGGCGACGCGACGCTACGCCCCAGTCTGTGCGCGGACGTACCCGCTTGTTGAGCGAGTTCCATCGGAGGTTGGTGGTTTCCAGGTCATGCTCCAGGGCCTGGGTGTCCGTGTGCTTGGCGGCGCTCTGGATCAGGCCCTGACCCACTGCGTTGATGTGCTGCAGCTTCGGCTGGATGCCGTCCACCTGCTCTCTCTCCACCGCCTGCAAGAGAAAGGGCCGCCATTCATGGAGTTATTCAAAAGACACAAACCCCCCCCCCAAGAAACGCAGTAGTGAGCTTTACCACATTATGCTCCTATATAGTAGAGTGACTGAATAAGACAGAGTGCAGAGAAAGAGCAGAGAGGGGGACAGGAAGGGAAGAGGAGGGATGAGGGTGGAGGGAGGAAGAACAAAGTGGCGGAGGGGAGGGGGAGAGGAGGATCATGGGGATTAGAGAGTGGGGGGCTGACTGGGAAAGGCTGAGTCGACAACACACACACACACACACACACACACACACACACACACACACACACACACATACACACGCGGCCGAGTACGCGAACACACTTGCATGGCTGCACACAAAGGCCAACACTCGCATTTATGGCAGCTACACGGCGAGCGCGCCTGTCTGGACGCATTACTCGCACACGGCGGCGGGCTGGAGCCATCTTGTGATGACAATAGACGCAGCCACCCGACACTAAAGACGACCAGACTTGACTTCCCGGGCCCCGAAAAAGACGAAGCAGCAGCAGATACGCTTTCACAGCAAATCTGGGCCACTATCGCATCTAAATACACATAGTAGTGAGTGGGAATACTCGCCTGTATATTCCAATGGCCTTTTTGGCTGTGTGTGTGTGTGTGTGTGTGTGTGTGTGTGTGTGGGGGGGGGAATTGCTGTTTATGTGTGGACAAAAACAGCAATTTCCACCAAACTGCAGACTTGAGATATCGTTAGCCGTACACTTAGAAAACGTTTCAGCAGATTCCTGAGCTATGAAGTGTTCTGATTTGTCGATGTTTTCTGAAAATAGGAAAACAGTCCGGTGAAAATCTACCATTACAACAGCTGAGGCAAAGATGAGAGAAAGAACATTCGACTCTGCTAAACTCCTGTAAACCCCCCACCATCCAACAAAATAACTCACGTAATTCCATCAGCTCCTCACCATGAGGAACACTGTAAACCAACTTGGGGTGTCGAGGGCGTAATACTGGGGGGGTAGAGGGGGCGTCGCTGTCATGAAAACGTTTAAGAGGTCCTGACATTCACAAAAGGTCCACAGAGGGAGAATTAGGCCTGATGGCCACACAAAAACAAACACACACACACACAGTGAGATTTGCACAACCACACACACACACCAAATTTAGGTAAATCCCACACGTGGGGAAAATAGCTGGTGTGACAATACTGCAGTTAAAAAAGAGGTAAAATGTAGGTTTGAGTTTCAGTGAAATGCCGCTATGGCCTGGAAGAAGCGTCCACAGTACTGCTGAAACAAATAACAATAGAAGAAGCTAAATAAACAGCATTAAAGTATTGAAAAAGGGTGGACACAGTCCATCTTTGAGGTTTTAAGTACGGAATGTGAACGTTTTTGCATTTAATCAAGTTTTAATCATTTACCCAGAATTTACTACACATCCTGCTGCGTGAAGCTTTTAAATTCTTGCATTTGAGATTGTGCAGGTGAGGGTGTTTGTTTGGTCATAGTCAAAGAGTTTAAGGCTTTTCTGGTTCAAACATCCTTTCCGAGGCTTTGTGTGAGTGTGTGCACTAGTTCCTAATCCGTGCATGTGCGTCTAAAACAGACAGGTAGAAATCTGATAAAGTTCTGTCCAGTTTGGATGCAGCTGTGTCGTGTGATGGGCGTCGTAAACACTTGGAACAGGAAGTCTGTCGGCCAAAACAATGACTGTAGCCATGACCCGCTCCACCCTGCTACGCCTTCTCCTGGTGTGTGTGTGTCAGTCAGAGATGGAAGAACAAAACAAGAGAAACACATCCATTCCTCATCTAGTCATACACATGGATGTATATGAACTTGTTTTGGGCAGCATGTGCGTGTCCTCTTCTTCTGCCACCCTTCGTGTTCGCTCTCCCTCTGCTTATCTTCTCTCTCTCTTTCCAGCAGTTGACTCCACTAAAACATCTGTAAAACCTCCCAAATACTTGTCATTCTTCCCCACCTCAGCCCGACTGAGCTCGCTCAGCGCCGCACTTGTCATTCTTCTGTCCATAAACTCCTCCAAATCATATTGGGCCCATATAGTTCTATTTGATTTATGATTTGCATTACCAAAGTCATACACTTACATGCATGCATTTTTCTAGACCTATAATGGCCTGAAAGCTGTTGCAAAACGAAAGAGGTTGAACTGGTTAATTGATCAGTCGATGGAGAGACATTTCATTTATTCATTTAGATCATTGATTGGAATTCCTGCTTGAAAAATGACATGAAAGCTGTGGTTGAAGGTGCCTCTAGGAGTCGATGCTTTATGAGTGTGGCCTGACTGCATGTCCGCTGCACATGAACATGCAAGTGGATGCTCTATATTTAGCCGTCATCTGTCGAGCCAATAACGCCGAGGAGAGGAATGGTGGTGTTGATGACGCACGCCAAAACATCCCCCAAGGACAATCCGCTTCTTAACCCGGACAGATGAGGAAACAAGTCTCTCAGAAAACACCAAAACGAAAGGCAGCACAAGGAAGACCACGCGTGCATGCAGTGGATCCTCTAACAGATTTGGAGCACGCTGGATGTTGCACAGAGTTTTCCAAACTTGCTGTCAAAGCTTCAAAGTAGTTCTCTGAACCTCTTTCATCCGCCTCTCCCTTCACAGCTGATCTCCATAAAACGGGATTTGTTGTATATGAGCAATAAATGACGGGACAAACATCAATGTGAAGCATGTGTAACGCTGCTTTTCCTTCCCACCCCCTCACCTCCTTCCCTCTCTTCCGGCCTCAGCCGTCGCCGCTCTTCCTGTCTTTCAACTCCTCATCCTTCCCTCACTTGACTCCTTTCTCTTGCTATGGAACAAGGAATGAGGGGAGGAAGGGGGCAGGAATCTGTTTTTCCAAACTGTAGTGGCTAACGGGGAGGCGGGGTAGTTTACTAGAGGACTGACCCTCCCAGTCACAGGATAGAAAGGGGTTAATGGCTCATTCCAACTAACAAACGCATACATATCTTATGCAAATGTTTTCCTTAGTCAAAGCATGTTGGCTGGAGCCTCACGGCCTCCTCTCCTCAGTTTCCCTTCATCCACTTCGTCCTGTTCTTCACACGTGTTTGTGCTGCCAGTGAGTCGACAAAGAGTGGAACACACAAGCGAAAAATATGCAAAATCATGAAAAAAGGTTTCAATTTTTTTTTCCATTTGAAGTGCATCTACATTGAATCAGAGTGGGGATCAATGCGTTTCCATATTTGCTTTCATGCTTGTGTCTTCCCGAACACGCCCCCCGGCCCCCCCGGCCCCCTCTCCTCTCCGCGGGTTCAAGCCGGGTGGCGGTTCCTCAGAACCAGAATTATCACATCAATCAAAACATAAATACATGAGCGGCGAACTGCAGATGTCCCTCAGCTAAGCCTTATTTGCAAGGGACTAGTATGTCCTTTAGATTAGTTCTAATAATTGGCGAGGATGTCTGATTTTAATCCTGAGACAATCGGCCCATAATTACGTCACAATCCATAACAAGATCCAAGATATCGGTCCAAATCATTTTGAGATATTACTAAGATCCTTGACATCATATCTGGGGGTTATTTTGCTACATTGTTCAAATACCACATGAAACAAACAAATGACCTCCGTTATAGGAACGCAGTGCACGGCAGAAAGAGCCCATGACTGCGTTTGGACTGCGTACAAGCCGCAGTCTGAGTTGATCCACGTGCACATGGAACACAAAATATTAAACCAGTGCGCAGTTACAAGAGAGATTTGAATCAAATCCTGCGCATTTGATTGGAGCGCTGCGGAGGAGTGTGGCTGCAAACAGCGTGCCAGCTCGTCCATCTGTCCGTCTGTCTGTGGATGCCTTAAACCGGCTCCATGTTAATCCAAAGACCTTCTGCTAGCGTCCGCCTGCCAGCGCAGCTCCCTTATCGTTGTACTAAAGCCTCACACAACACTAAAAGGTGCTTCCCTCCCACCCGCCCTGTGCAAACAATGGCTTCCTCCATCCAACCTGCGTGTCGCCCGTCACTCCTCTTTTTGTGTCTGCTCTCTCTCATTCAGCGCGTCAGTCCGGCCTCCCTAGTTCCTGGTTTGCATTATGTTTTGCATCAGATTATTGATCGAATGAGAAATATGGAAAGATAAAGAACAGAGCTGAAGAGGACAAATAATTATTGCAGAAAAGGAAAATAAATACGAGGACGAAGACGGGCAGAGATGTGAGGAAGAGTGAGACAGGTCAATGAACAACAAACAGAGTGAGGAGTTCCAGACTAAAGTGCTGGCACATTGTTATCAGATATCATAGTTTATATTCCCCAAACAGCCTTCACACTGTTTGTGTAGCCATGTTGGCAATGGCAGCTCCTCCTCAGTATTTAGCCCTCACCTCCTTATCTCGGCAACAACACCACCCAAGCATGGCGGGGGAGAGGGGGGAGAAAGAGTCAGTCGAGGAGTACAGCATTCGCTCCAGCAATATTTAGTAGATAACGATTTGATGTTAGAGAACGTGTGAATTATTATTAGTACTACGCGGATATAACTTCTAAATCAAAGGTTTTCTTTGTTTGGGTGTTTTTCTTTGTCTGATCTTGGAAACAGAAGTTATTTCTGCAGTCAATGGACCTTTCAAAACTCAAGTAGTAAGCTGTAGTTTTGATGCATACAGGCCTCTACACATTTATCGCCAATTTCTTTTTAAAATGTATTTATTTCTCCTACAAATCAAGAATGACGTTGCTGATCATCTGTGTGCAGCTTTAAGTCTTCTGTGTAAGATCAGATTGGACAGATCTGATTTCATCATTATAAATATCTCATTATACTGAAGCCAGAGATGCTGTGACTGCACACAGACCACAGATAATGCAAAACTCAATTACACATTCAAACAAACAAACGCATATATTCTCACAAACAAAGTGAGCGGGCAGAGTAATTGGCCTGTGACTGTGCGGCCAGAGCAGTCTGCATGTGCCGGAGAGCTGCTGTAACGTAATAAAGAAGGAACACAGGCCGGCAGTGGCCGACACCGCGTGTTCCTGATGTGCACAGAAAATATTAGACGTCTTTGCCGGACAGAGAACCCCTACCAACAGGTTTGGAATGGGGGCAAATTTGGGAGGGAAATGCACATGGAAATCAGAAATAATATCCATTACCCCAGACTCTCAACTAGCATGTTGATTGCAGTTTCTTATTCGTCTGGGTTTGTATCCTTATAGTGGAAATGCACTTCTAAATGACATGTAATGATGAAACGCAAAAACTAGTTCTGCTACTCCGGGTCAAAGAGCAAGCCGAAGCACGGCACACCGGCAGTTTGAGATACAAGATACAATCCCCACACACACACACACACACACACACACACACACGCTGCCCGTGCAGCACACAGGTGGGCGGTCACGCCGACAGCCCCCCCCCGTGTCAGTTCCCGACAAGCTAATCTTATCTAGCATTGCTACGTAGGAATATCCATCTCAGATGGGGGTGTGCGTGCGCCGGCAGTGGCACTACACAAACCCACACAGCCAGAGCGTGAGAACAGCCTCCTTTCTCAGAGTTTTAATGACCCTTTACTGTTACGCGCACGGCTGGGAAACACTGGGCACCCGTGCCTCCGTATGGACACACAATACCCATCAACTCTTGTAAAACAGAACAATAGCGAGCCCTTAAGATAAATGCTGTGAACTCTGAACATGAGATCAGCATCACGAGTGGCCCGCGGGGAAAGGCCGCGCTTTAGGCTTCCAACAAACAAACGTGTGATCAATCTCAAACACGTGCATGCACTGTAGATTAGCACGGAGTCACACACACACACACACACACACACACACACACACACACACACACACACACACACACACACACACACACACACACACACACACACACACACACACACACACGAATGACCCTGAGGGTAGTTTCCCCATAAGTAGCAAACCCCCCCTCAGGGCATCATATTGCAATCGTTTAAAGCCTCACTACAGAAACACAACTAGCTACTTATGGCGTCTACATAACTTCACCCTCCCATATATATTTTCCATGCCTACATCTGTTACACTCCACGCTCAGATACCCAACCCCATTCTTTCGACATACTCTGGCCCTGTGTCCACGTCTAATACATTCTTCGCTGAAAACTTTACTTTTACTCCCACTCTCTGGGCGAAAATAAATCATCTCGTGGCTCAATTGAATGCCTTCCCTCTACATGGCGCTAGTACTATACTAGTACTAGTGTCAACAGCATTAACAATACATGTTAGGAAGTCTCAGTACATAGATGTACAGTACCAAAATGAGGTGCGGGATGCAGTCTTATGGAAATGAGACAAACTGGTAAGTGGGCGCATACCTCTGCCTCTGTGTCAGTGTCCGAACTTGGTAATATAGTTGATTCATTCTCAGCTGTAGAACTCCTTCCTGACTCTAAGATGGGGTCTGTGTGGGACGCTGTGGCGCCCGTCTGAGGCCCGTCCTGCTGGGGTCTACAGGCCTCCGCCTGGCTGGTCTCTGTCTGTGTAAATAGGCCCTGTAGCAGTCCGGGCTCCAATTGGTCCCACGCTTGGTCAGTGGACACGAGAGGAGGAAAGTCCAGAGCAGAACCGTCTGACTCCCAGTCACTGTCCCCTGTCATGGAGCCAAGGACAAACTCCACCCCGTCCATCCCAGAGTGGGTCCCTTCGGAACACGAATCCAAGTCCAGCTCCTGAGTATCCTCTAAGGCCGAGCAGCCATCGGAGGGGCCAGGCTGGGGCCGCTCGGGTGCCGCCATGTAAACAAAGCTGTCGGGGGAGAGGAGGGATCCCTCCTCCTCCGGGTCCGGGTAGCAGGGGGGTTTAGGGAGAGAACTCTGGGAAATCAAGTCTTCAAGTGGAGATGGGGGACAGTTATTGGGGTACTGAGGAGGCGCAGACACAGCCAGGTAAACAAAACTATCTGATATCACAAACGCCTCAGAGTCTTTAGCATCCAAACCAGCACCATGACAATCAGGTTTAGAAGGTGGCCGAAGTAAAGAGGGAGCGGAGTCTGATTTTGGGGTGCTAGCTGTGACTTCTGTTGACATTTTCAGATCAGGGTCTTGTCGCACAGGCATATCAGGTCCTAAGACCACACCTGTGGGGGCAAGCGCCATCTCTGATGCAAAGCAGGTCCCTTGTAGGTCACATGTCTGTGCCACGGCAGGGTTGCAAGCTTCTGAGCGGACTGGCTCTTCCTCACAGGAAGTTTGAGCATCATCAGCTTGTGTACATTTGTTACCGGCCGTTTCTTCACCCGCGAGCGGCGGCTCAGGGGAGTGATCGTGAATCACTCGCTCGCTACTGTCCAAACTTGGCTCAGATTGGTCATATACATCCCACTCTGTTCCCAACTCCTCTTCCTCCTCATTCAATATTCCCTTGTTCTGCTCGGCCCCCTCCTCCACTCCCCCCCAGTATGGGTTCACAAGGCTATAAGACGGAGAGGAAGTTCTCTCCACACACTCCTCGCCATCACGCTCTGATGATGCCCCACTATCCGGGTCGGCCTCAGTCCTTGCAGGTCTCGCCTGTTCACAGTCTGTCCGAGCAATGTCACTGATGCCAGTCCTGTCTGGCTGGGACATGTGGACGCCACTGGAGTCGGTTTGGTAACTCATCTCTTCCTCCCCTACCTCTGCTTTTTCCGGAATATAATTAACAACGCAGTCTTCATCGATGAAACCATGTTCTTTTTCACAGTCTTGTGCTCGCACCAATGCAAAGCTTCTTATTGGTTCTGTTGGCTCAGAGGGATTTAAACTAGAGTCTTTTGCACTAGTCTCCGAGTCTGGAGCAATGCTATCAGGCTCTATAGAGTTAACTGCATCAAGAGGAAGAGTTCTTTCAGAATGCTCCCAGGAAGTCTTTGCTTCTTCCTCTCTCCCCTCTTCCTCCAAAAAGGGAAGTGTGTAGGGATCAAGAGGCTCAGGGTCTACACTCATCTCCACTCCCTCCTCTCCTTCATCCACACAACACTGCCTTTCTAGCTCCAAGAAGAGGTCATCTGACTCAGCCCCTGAGCTGGGGCAAGGCGAGACACTGGGGGCTCCAGGGCCTCCAAATCCTGTGGGGGGAGTCAATAAGGGCCAATGTCCAGAAGAGCCCGTTAAATCCCATCCCTCTGATTCCAGCGTTTCTCTAGTCCATGACTGGTCCATTATCTCCCTATTCTCTAATTTAAGAACTGCCTCCCACTCTCTTTCCTCTCGCTGAGCTCTCTCCTCCTCTGCTTTATCCCTTTCCCTTTGCCATGCCTCCTCCTCTTCACATATTGAGCTGCATTCGTCCTGCTCCTCCTCTTCAAGCTCCTCCAGAATCCTGCGCTCGTCCTCCTCAAATTTGAGCTCGGAGGCCGTGCGTTCAAGCTCCCCGCCCTTGTTACACCAGCCGAGCAGCCCCTCATCACACCCCTCCTGACTGATGCATGGGGAGAGGGGCAGACCTCCATATAGCAACCCTTCCTCCTCCCTCAGGAATGGAGATGGGGGGTCGAGTAGATAAAGTGCCTCTTCATCTGTGTTGCTATCATCTCGCAATAGGGGAGGCAAAGGGGGGAGCACGGGGAGGTTGCGTCTCAGACTGGCCTGGGTCCTTTTCCCCGTTGTTAAACTGCGGGGCCAGGTGCGGGCCTTGGTTGGAGGGCAGAAGACTGGTTTTGGTGGGATGAGGGGGGCATTGTCCTCCTGGTCCGGATCCAAAAGAGGAGAATCCCCCTCTGAATCTGAGGCCTTAACTGATTCAACGGGCTCCTCTGGGATTTTCCCAAATCCAGATTTAGAAGAGCTGCTTGTGCGCCTGTGATCCTCCCTCCTTTTCTCCACCTGCCTGGAGATGTTGGCGCTGTGCACTGGTGTATTTCTAGACACCTGGGGTGCCAGAGTCCGGCTAAAGGTGGGTAACGGTTCTTTGGTAGGCGACGACGCCACATGAGTCTGACTTTGTTGCGTCTGCAGTACAGGATGGACCAGTTTCTGCCGGCTCGGAGGACACTGGAGAGGGGCCAACAGGCTCACTGTGGGTGTCAAACAAGGCGAAGACGAGACAGGGGGAGTGTGGGGAGCAGATGATGAAGGGGAGGGTGTATAAGGAGGTAAGCAAGGAGTGGAGGAGGTAGGGGTAGATGGGGCGAGGTGAGGAGGAGTTGGCTGTAAAGTAGAGAGAGGAATCCCTGCCAAGGACAGACGTTTCTCTGTCCCTTCAGTGGAGGAGAACTCAAGTCTTTCAGCAAACTCTGGATAACTTGGTGGCATAAAGGCTTTCCAAGAGCGACGGTTTGGATTGTCCCTCTTATCACCCCCTTGATGACGTCTCTTGGGCACTGCAGCTACCCCGCCGGAGCCGGATGCGGATGGGACATTTGCCATACCTGAACCCACAAGGCCAACTGGTGGGGACATTATCTGAGGATCACCAGTTAGCTTCAAGGCGTCAAAGATGACCCTCTCGTCGAGCCTCTTCGCTCCACCGGCATGCTCTGCGTTTCTGGAGACAAAAACACTACCCAACTCCGCTCCAATGGTGCCATTGCTGGACAGAGTGCTTCCCTCTCCTCTCACCTCCCCACCAGAGCCCAGAGTGCTCCTGGAAGGTTGACACAGTTTGGCACTCTGGTCAATCTGTTCATTGATGCGCATTGTATCATATATGGATCGCTGGGGGACGTAACAATCCTCTATGTACGCCTCGTCCTCATCCCCCTTTCCGAGGCAGCGAGGGTTCTGCCTCAGGCAGTCCGGGCGGCTCAGAGGTTTCCCCATTTTGTCCTTTTCTTTTCTTTTTGTGTTGAAGGTGCGGCACTGCACTTAGATATCTTATTCAAAAAAGGGACCTTTGTTGAAAATAAAGTCCCTTTGCTTCAACAGTCAATAATCCACAAAATGACCAATCCTTTAGGCTTCACATTGCTAGAAATGTTTAAAAATGATATCATCCACAGTCTCTGGTGACCTGGTAAGCGCTGCGTTCTCTTATGTCACCTCAACAGTTGAGCAATTCCTTGGTCTTTCTGAGATGTGGTGCGGCATCAGCGAGGGAGTGAGAGAGACGGCCCTCTCCCTCAGCACCATATTAATCACCAGCTCTGTTTATTGAAAAGCAGGTTAGGAATGAGGCAGAGCTGCAGGGGTGAAGGGAAAGAAACAGTCATCTCCCCCTCTGAGTAGCACAAAGTCCAAGGTGAGGATCGTGCAGATAACAGCCCTTTGTTTGGCTGTCAAAATCACAGGGCACTGCTCTGCCCTCCATATTCATGTGCAGCAGCCCATTCCTTGACTCCTTTTCTACTCTCGCTAAGGTCCTACCTCCTTTTCGGTCTCCTCTCCTGCCTGTGGCACAACAGAAGGCAGAGAGCGATTCAACTTCACCAGTCTGAGAGAGGCAGGCACGGAAGTGTAAAAGTCTCCTTTTAAGGTGAGAAAAACCCACTCAGTTATATAAAAGAAAGGTTGTGTGGGGTGCAATGGGACAGGAAAGTGTGATACTCCATGGATTTGCTTCCCTTTAATCCTCCCTTGTAAAAAAATATATATACTCCTTGCAGGAAAAATGAAAAAAACAACGCAGGATTATGGAATCTAGTTAATGAAAACCAATGCAAAATAGAGAAGATGTCTTTCTGCAGCAAGAAAACCCAACTTGAGATTTACGTAAATAGAACTCCCTTTACCAAGTCACTGCCACTTTGAGGTCCGGTAAGTGTTCAAGTCCTCTTTTCTTTTTCTCTTTCGGTCCTCTGCTTCCATCACAAAAAAGAATCAGGGCTTTGTGATTGCAGGGAAAACCCTATTTGTTTACCCAGCGGCCCCAAAGACATCTCGCCACCATCGTTACCGGCATCATCAGCAAAAAAGATCAACTGCATCATCCGTGAATCCGTCTAGTCTCGAGTGAAATGCTGAATCCGGAACAAAGAGAAGAAGCATCCCGCTTTTGCGTGCAGAAAATCCCTGTCAGTGTTTCAATTGTTTTCTTTTATCTTGCTTTCTTTCTCCCGCGTCCTCAGATCATCCACAGCTCCAGGGGAGAGGTGGTACAGTAGATCGAAAGCAGGCAGGATCTGGGGGTAGATAGACAGGAGGGGGGGGGGGGGGGGGAGGGAGGGGGCTGGATCCTGGACCAGCCGGCAGAGCAAAGTGTGCAGAGCGCTGAGTCGTGGGACTGTATCCAGAGGGCAAAGACCCAGACAGCCTTCCCAGCTCCAGTCTGCGCTCCTTCCCGACAGACGATCCCAGGACACGCCGCCTTGCCTTCCTCCTGCTGCCGACTGCGTAGTGGCGATCAAACAAAGTGCCACGCAATCCCAGTTCCTCTTCCCTCTCGTGTGCGCTCCCAAGGCTTTGCTCGCTCTCTCTCTTTCTTTCTTTCACTCCCAGTCTCTGTTCCCAGGCCACTACACAGCTGAAATGGTTTGCAGCTGCTAAAAAAAATCTCTTTTCCGCTCACTCTCGCTCTCTCTCTCACTGCTCACTCCCCCTTTGCCTCCTCTCTTTCGCTCACTCACATGTCCCTTCTGTCTCTCTCTCTCTCTCTCGTCCACTCACTCACCACCCACCCCTGCTCTCTCGCTGTTTGTGTTTGAATTCAGCTCCGTTTGTTCTGTTTCCTGCACTGGTATTAAAACACAGGAAGTGCTCCAATCACGCTGGTTTCCTCTCGCCCGGACAAAAAAAAAAGAAGAGAAAAACACACGAGACGGAGAGAAGCAGGGTGGTGGAGAGAGAGAGAGAGAGAGACGGAGGAGGAGGGGAGTTAAGCGGCGATAGAGAGGGAGGCAGGGTGCTAAGAGGGGGGCGTGGAGCCGGAGAGAAAGAGTTGTGCAGCAAAGGACTGTGCTCATTACTAAAGAAATGCTGCTGAACATCAGCCGATTATCTCACACAGCAGCGAGCGGCAGCCAATTAATATAACAATTAAAAAGAGGAATATCAAATGATCTCATGTGCTGTATTTAAACCCAGATGAGGTTTCCCCCGGGCAGTATCTCACATACTACCAGCGTGGAGGGGGGGCTGGTGATGTGAGATGGCTACATTCACCACAGCTTTGTTATTCACTCTTAATTCTCCAGGGCAGGACCGCCCCCCCACCCCCCTCGCCCTTCGCCCCCACAGAGCACAAAAACACCACCCTGTGAGGGCGAAAAGATACAGAGTCAGAGAAACAGAAAGGGAAGCAGGAAGAGGTAATGGAGGTGGGAGAGAGGGGGGTGGGAGTGCGAGTCAACGGGAGAGAAAGTCAGTAGTGACTTTTGTTGGGGTTTCTGTCGCCCAAAAGCTATTGTTCCAGACCAGGAAGTGAGCCAAGTCTGGCTTTAGTCACTTCACAGGGCTGAAGGAGAGTCGGTAGCAAGGAGAATGCCACCGTTTAAAGAATGAAATGGAAAAGACACACATACACACACAAAAGCCTGTGATATTCACAGACTCCACTTGTGCATTCCCGTCTGCGCCTTCAATGAAACCCAACCCGGCCAGAGAGTGTGTGTGTGTGTGTGTGTGTGTGTGTGTGTGTGTGTGTGTGTGTGTGTGTGTGTGTGTGTGTGTGTGTCTCGGAGGGAGAGAGAGGGGCCAGGAGGAAAAGTGGACGTGCTCAAAAAAGCAGGAGGAGGTGGTGGAGGAGGTAGGGTGCTGTCTGTTTCTTCAAGATGCCACCGGCTGCGGCCAGAAGGGGGATACCAGGGAATATGGCAACCTGCAGCCACATGCTACTTTGTGATTATCGTGTCATCCAGTTGTAATCTTCACAGTTGTGGCATTCCTCCACCTCCTCCTCCTCCCCCTCCTCCTCCTCCTCCTCCTCCCCCTCCTACTCCACCCCCCCCCCCTCCCTCCTCCTCCACCTCCCCCCCGGTTTGTTTAAAGCAGCTCGGCTGTTTGTTTCTTCCTTTCTCCCGCTCTCTCCTCGCCTCAAAACAGCCTTCCGATACTCGGCGCGCTCTCTTTCCCAACTGTTGCACAGAGCGGCCCCGTGGCCTGCATGTCAAATATGCTAAACAGCCCCCTCTCTTTTTAACCGCCACCCCCCCCCCCCCCCTCCCTCTCAGTTGCGTTGCAGCTGTCATTACTGCGTCCAAGGCAAACGTCTTCATAAAACAAAAGGGGTTTGTCACCAAAACACACACAGTCTCTCATGACTCACAGCTAACCGACAACCCCCCCCCCCCCCCCCAACACTGAGCACAACAGGGTTTGAATCCGAGCATTCACAGATGTTTCACATTCCGGGGAGAGAAGGAAGGACTGAGAGGAATGGAGCTGATAAACGGATTAGGCCCGTTTCATTTGCCCTTTACCCCGCCCGTCCCTCCTCGGGCTCGACCCCCGTGACCCCCGTGACCCGTTTGAGATGCGACTCGATTAGTCAATTCCTCTGCAGCTCTGCTTCTCATCTTTTTGGTCCATGAGTCGTCACGGCCGGTTTGAGAGTCACAAAGTGGACATAGAGAGGAGGGAGGGAGGGTGTTGAAAGAGGAGTGAGGGAACGAGAGGATTAGAGGTTTAATTTTCCCTCAGGAGGGGGGAGGGGGGGGGGGGGGGGGTCAGAGTGTGGCGAAAAACAAACGCTAAGGTGGTGCTAAATGGGCGAGCCGAGCGAGCCGAGGTTTTGCCAAAGTTAAAGGCTCTTTTGTCCGTGTCTGGAGGCTCCAACAACCACTTAGTGCGGCTAAGTGACACAAACACAGGTGGAGTGAGTGCTGATTACGGACTTTTACGGATGGCTTATTTGCTCTGGGGGGGGGGGTCGGGGGGGTCGGGGGGGGGACACCTGTTGATGGGAAAATAAACTTCACGCAGTCGCTCTCCTTTCATTTTCTCACTGCCCCCCAAGCCACATTAAATCCATAATCCGTCTCTTGAAAACAGTCAATTAATGTCTTTCTCTCCCTAAAAGCCGTTTTCCCCGTCTCTCCCTCTCGTAACCCCGGCAGCAGGAAAAAAAAATCACTGCCATCTCGCTCTCTCTCGGTCGGGCTTCTCAACTCTCCTAAATCCTTCCTCCTCCTGGAGTAGTTTTATATTAACCAGAGGAGTGATTCCCCTGCCTCAGTGTGTGTGTTTATTTAAGGCAACGACTACTGGACCCAGGGCGCACACACACACACACACACACACACGCAAAGACACACACACGTCTGAGCAGAGTGCACCTCCACCATCATGACTTCGATAAACACGCCTGTCAATCAGGCGGGTCCTAATGGGGAGTTTTGCAGATTTTGTGGCGGTTTGCCTCGAGGCTTCTTGGGACGAGCGTAAGACTTACTAATTGTTTTAAGCAGACGAAAAACGCCACACTTCCTGCAGCCTCTTTCAGTGAGAGTGTTTTTATTCGGCCGGTCGTCTACGTCACGGTGGAGGTTTAATGTCTGTGTGAAGGACAAACACTTGAGGTGGATTATCCGCAGTGATTCACCCCGTTTGGGGAGCTTTTGTGGTTCATACTGGGCTTCACGTCTCTTCCTTCTCTCGCTGACCGAGCACGCACGCCTTCCGTTTCTCTCTGGGCCTCCTACACCCCTCCATCTGCTGCTTCTCCTAACCGGGCACCACCTCTGCAGCACCGTGCAGGTCCAAGAGTCCCCGTTGTCAGGTGTCCAGGGCATTCATTCATTATAGACCCTCATCCATTATGTATGATACTGTGTGTCGCTGTAAAACAGCAGGCCGATCGACCATGACGAAGGCAATCATTGCCAGGGCAAACTAGAGGAGTGCAATCAGGGGAGCGCACACCTCCGCCAGGTGCACAAAGGAGGGTTGACTGCCACTGACCTTACAGTCAGAGACGACAACAAGGGGGATTTATTCATGTCCTATCAGGCTAAACTTTAACATGTTGTGTAGTGGGACCAAGCTTCATCATGCATTCAGCATTTTGAGGTCTGCTTTTTGAGCAGAGAAGTGAGGAGTCACCAGTCCATGGCAGGATAAAACACCGTCAATACCTTCGGAAAGTGTGAATCACTGTCACCACAATAGATCATACACAAGCGCAACAAATATCAGGCTGACGGGTCCAGTGGTCTGTGAAGGAGACGCGTCACCTCCCTACAGGCTTCGCACATCCACAATTAAGACTTGTTTTTCCTTTTCACGCCTAAATAGGACCGGTGACATTACTTTGTTAACGAAATGCATTTATTTGGATCGGCATTCTGAAAATAGATCAAATCATATTGGATGTGTCCTATTAATATTTCTCACCTCCGGAGTGAGCCTAGGATGTCACTGAACCGAGAAAAGGAAAGAGGGAAAAGAGGGAGAGGCTGAAGCATGCCTCGCTAACTCACAACAGCTGAGGCAATACAGAACCTGTGAGTGGAGAGGCTAAATGTGTTAAATATACACACACACACACACACACACACACACACACACACACACACACACACACACACACACAAAGTCAGAGCAATTAATCACTTTCTCCACCAGTCACTGACACAGATAGAAAGGTGAGTGTGTGTGTGTGTGTGTGTGTGTGTGTGTGTGTGTGTGTGTGTGTGTGTGTCAGTAGGTTACAGGAAAGTCCGGCCGGACAAATCCGTTTATACGATTAGAGAGATGATGTTCGGGTGATCCGATCAGCCCCTCAGACACTAAACGAACACACGCAGGGAGAAAAGCAGTAAGGCCTGTGCACTTCTATGCACAGGGATCAATGCAGCACACACTCACAGCGAGAGGGGAAGCAGTGCAGGAACTATCCCGGGCGCCAGCACGCAGCGCTGCGCTTGCAGTTGAGTTGGGTGAGCAGGCGGGTCGCGGCAGGGTTACTGGGTCGTGACCCACTGAACCCTCCAGGCCACAAGCCGCCGACTCAGGGTCCACCTGGACCGCATCCCCACGGCCCATCAACAGCGGGAGACTATTTGGACGGAACTAACTCCCACTGGGTTTATTTTGGTTTTACGCCCGTCCTACTGGTCAGTGTCCTCGTGTGCTTCGGAGAGAATCGACACACATCTGAACAGCAACTACGTTGATGTGATAAGCGACAGAGTAGTGTTTCTAAACAAGCTAAACTTGTCGTCCCAACTGTTAATTATAAAGATTGATATGCAAACACCGCCGCACCGCATGGACACACACACACACACACCCTCGACCGGCTCCCGTCTTTAAAGAGCTGCTGACACAGTCTGTGCGGGAGAGGACGGTGAGTCACGGGCTCACAGGGGACGGATGTTGAGGTGGAGCCTAAAGGAGGAGGGGATGGAGGTGCAGACAGCGGCGGACGGGCGGTCTTGATTTAGGCCGGGACTTTCACAGACGTGTGTGCACAGAGACACACTCGGGCCTCCTGCCTTTCACCCAGACTGACCAGCCCTTCACAGGCATGTGCAGCTTCGCCCCCCCGCTATGAAAAGTTAACCAGCGTGTGTGTTCTCATCCCAGCCGGACACTATGTCAGCTGCTTGGGGATGGGGGGGAGCCGGGGGGATGTTGATGCCACACCTTATTGTGTGTGTGTATGTGTATTTATGTGTGAGGGACAGGAGAGCGGACAGCTGAGATTCTGGATTGCACCCCAGAAAAGACTGGAATTAGAGGCATCCTGTTAGGACACACACACGGCTTGCAGAGGGACCCTAAATACAAAGACATTCCACAATAGTACACATGTGTATGTTCTACATGTACGGTGTACAAACCCGTTGACCTGCGAAACCAAGGTGGCATCTTGCTGATCCAGTTTATCACACGAAAGGAGAGTTCCTGGTGGCTTCAAAGGCAGCGGGACAGTGACCAGTGGGCAGAATGTAGGGTGGATGCATTGGCAGAAATGGAATATTGAGTAAATATATTTCTTTTAGTTCATAGTGCCCTTAGTTCAGGATGAGCCCTCCGACTGCGTAGCTTCTAAGGGAGCCAAGAGACGAACAGGTTCCCTTGTTTGTGTTGCCCACAGAGGCCGTACAAAACAAGTATGCACCCCCCCCCGTTCGTCTGGGGGCGAACGTTTTGAAGGCTTGAGTTTGTCCTCGACTTCTTGGACTGCAACCGTTTTTGCAGCCAATGAAAAACAGATGCCATAATTGGAACGCTGAGGAGTGTTGATCACCCCCCCCCCAAAAAAGCCTCCCCTTCTTTATGGTCCATTTGATTCTAAATGCACTATAATTTACTCAATAAAGACTTGAAAGAGTAATTCCCTCATAGAATCAGAAGAGTCGCCCCCTGCTGGTCAGTAGAGAGCTGAAGACGTCCCCACGCTGGCACTTTAAACAAAGGAACAATGAAAAGTTGGTTTTTCTGCTGCCTCAGACATTCCGGTGAGTACTAATGTTTCCGTATGGTACCGTAGCTTTCATATTTTATTGAAATGCGCGCATTGTTAAGAGGAGGAACGCTCAAAGAGAAGGAGCAGACAGAAAGCTGCTCCGTCCCAGTCGCTCCCTCGTTGACACAGTAATTCTCTGTGAGATCACCGTTGGAAAGTTTAAATAATCTGACTACATCACCTCCCACTCCTGTGACTCTTTATTCCATGGCAACCCTCCACCCATTCCCCCACCCCCCAACCCCCACCACACACACACACACCCTGAACTCCCTCGTCTTTCTAAGCATCGGCATGACATCATCCCTCTAGATTGGGAATGGGGTCTGATGGGGGAGGGGCGAGGAGAAGCGGGGGCCTGGTCCGTTTAGGAGCCAGACAGACATGTTTAGGTTTGAAAATGAGCCCGAGCTGGATCGGTTACAGAAGAAGACAGAGGGGGGCAGAAGGTAGAGGGAGGTGGAAACAAAGCAGGACCGGGGGGAGGGCTTCAGAGAGGAGACGACCAAAGAAATATTCACAGCTTTCTTTTTGGGGGGGGGGGGGGGGTAGAGGCAAATATGCGCTCCGATGGAAGCCGTCCATGTGTCTCTGAG
Source organism: Gasterosteus aculeatus (assembly GCF_964276395.1). Lineage (NCBI taxonomy): Eukaryota > Metazoa > Chordata > Actinopteri > Perciformes > Gasterosteidae > Gasterosteus > Gasterosteus aculeatus. The sequence goes on from NC_135697.1 coordinate 3,554,774, forward strand.
CGACCTGCGGTCTTGTGAATCTTAATATTCTCAACAGTCCATGTCCATTAATATCCCTCTAAAGCCCCACATGGTGACGGAGCTCGTCCCCGTGTTCTACACACCCCGCAGACAGCAGCTATGCAACGTTCTACTCCTCACACGGGCCGTGAGCTGCTCACTTCACAGCCATGATGCAGGACGATGGGATTATCACCTAGATGTCATCTTCTCTGGGCCTTCTTTTCCCTCTTTAAATGGATTTTCTAAATCATGCATGGAAATGAAACTAAACAGAAGGGATGTCCTGAATGGTTAAAGGTTTTTAAGTCTGCTACTTCTGCATAGTTCACAGTGAGGCAGAATATATATGTTGATAGGCTCGTTGACCCGTTTGACCCAAACATTTAATCCCATTCAAAGCTTATTGAAAAAAGATAATTAGAAAAAAAAATATTATTAGTTGCCGTTTTCACTGCGGTCAAAAGCAATTACTGATTTAATTACACAAATAGAATCAATCACTTTATTCAAATAAGATGACTTTTTATTTTAGGTTATGACTTCATAAAATATGACCTCAAAAGCAGCTTTGGTAATAAAGAAATTCCGTTGTCGAAAAGGAATCCTTCAAGTAATTATTTGTTACTTAAAATACTGCACATTAAGTCGATGGACTGCATGTATTTATTATTTTGAATAATTGATTCTTACAAACTGTTCTAGACACAAGTTATATCCCCTTTTATCTCTCTTTATGCATTCAGGTTTCACTAGTAAGTTTATTTATTTAATTTTCCAAAAACTGTTCCTGTAAAAATCCCCGCAGGGATCAGAAAGGAGACCGGCACAATTGTTCTCCAAGAAGTGTTTTGTACGGGAAGACAAAGCAACGAACTATATTATTAATGCACACTTCTTGAAGCCGATTGTTGGCACACCTGTAAACCTGCTTCATTCCTTTCACAACAACACGGAGCGGCTTCATTCTCATGGTGAGAGCCGACTCTCTTTGGATCAAATGTAGCCTGGTCAGCTTCTCACAGCGCTCTTTCTCTCTCCCTCTTTCACCACCTCTTTATCTGCCCCGTCTGTTTGTTCTCTGACACACATTAACTCGGCCTGCTTTCATTAAGGCTCCGAGGGGGGGGGGGCAGAACCAGATGACTGCGACGAAGAAGAAACAAGCAGACGCAGAGGGGTGAGTAGGTCAGCAAAGAGATGTAAATAATCCAAATAATCAAACCAAGACGAGGGAAAGAGGATAAGAACGAAGACAACCTTGAGAAAAAAGGTCCCACGGACCGGAGACAAGTAGGTTCTTTGATCCACCCACACGTCTTCGTCCACAGCCGAGCCGATCGCTGTCCGTGAACGAGCAGGAATCCCGCCTCATTTCCCAAATGCATGTAAACTATTGGCTCTCCTGTCGCGCGACTCAACGATCCCTTCAAAGAAAACACATGACCTTCTGGCGTGCGAGGGGATTTCAGAGACACTAGCATGCCCTTCTAAAGTGGACAGGATGTTACATCATGGCAGGAAAGATGTGCTTCATTAACTTGATGACAGTAGTCAAGACTGAAGGAGAGGTCTGTGCCCATAAAGTGAGGAATGAAACACAATGGAGGTGCCAGCAAAGCGCATTCCTGAGGTCAGCTACGATGGAGAGGAAGTCCTCTTTGACGCACCACCACCACCGCTGAAATACCACAGGAGGGGAATCAAACCAACATGGATCCTCCTCCATTCCTGCACAAGACCTGCGTTTATACCGGTCACTCAGAAAATATCACAGGTGTCCTATTTGTGATCCAGCAGCGTGATTGTGTGTGAGTCCATAAACACACACACACACACACACACACACACACACACACCTACCTCTAAATACAGACAGATTCCAGACAGCAGCACATGGCTGTATGTACTGATGGCTGCATGTAATTTGGTTTCTCACAGGTCACGTAATGAAGTGGATATCATGGCTGCCTCGGCCAATGAGAATACACGTGTCCTCACACTCACAACTCACACGTGTGCTGCAGAACATGCCACATTAGGAAAGAAGGGTTCAGTGATCCTCCTCAACGCACAGATATCCTTTTCCCTTCACACACCTCCACCACATTCACACAGGTGTAAATAAGCAGGCCGGCCTACCTTGAACTCCTGCAGCTGCTGTTTGATCGTCTCCACCTCCGTGCCGACCATGCCCTGAGCGTTCAGCCCGTCCTCGGCCCTTCCCAGCAGGCCTTGCAGCAGGGCCACCAGCCTGTAGAACTCTCGGACCCTCTCAGCCGCGTCCTCGATCTGGTCTAACCTGGCCTGGCCGCGCTCGCTCAGCTGGAGAACAGAGTACATAATGAAGGAACTCTAAATAAATAGTTATACGTCGCATAGATGGAGCTGAACAATTCCACCGCCATCATCATCATCATCAACCTCCTCCCTCACCTTGCCCGCCTGGCGGCTCAGAGCCTCCGACTCCCTCCTGAGAGCCAGGAGGTCGGGGGAGGAGCCTTCCCGCCGCAGCATGGTGGTGCACTCCGTCGTGTGACCCTCCAGCTCCGCCCTGAGGTCGGACAGACGCAGCAGGAAGCCCTTCAGGGAGTCGGCCTGAGAGGCGAGGGAGTCGGCGTCGCGTCCGACGGGGCTGAAGGAGTCCAGCTCGTCGTCGAGGTCGGCGATGCGCGAGAAGACGTCGCGCACGTTGGACTGGACCTCGCCGACGCCCTGCAAGCGGGATTCGAGGGAGGAGCAGCACTGCTCAATCTGACGGAGGAAGGAGAGGTAGAGGGGTGAGTGCACCATTTAAAAAAGTAACCTCTGCCCTGCAGCTGAGCGGTAGGATTAAAATCCCCCAAAAATAATGGAAGGTGGTTGTGTGATGGCTGGAACCTTAAATGGAAGATTTGGGAGCTGGATTGCAGAAAGTCAAAGCTACGGGTGCTGAATTGACAAAGCTGTGTTGAACGTCGACAATGACCATATACGGCGACTAACTCAAATGGCCAAACTCTTCTGGCGGTTGTTCTGCGTTCAATCAGCTCAACACAATTGTCTGCTACGCGCCCAAACAACACGTGCCCCGATAGCCTCAAGCCTTTACTAGAAAAAAACAAAAGAAGTATCCGCTTGAGGTCTCTTCTCATGACCAATACCCACACGGTCTGGTACACCAGAAAGAATATTTAGGATGTCAAATGCACTTTGCCAAATACACCAGGATGTCCTGGCAGCAGCAGAGTTGAGCCAACCACCAGGTTAGCTTCAGTACACTGCTTCACTGACCAGACGCCAACAGCATTTTTTGTTCTCAGTCTCATTTAGCCCCTTTTTAAACTCTTTAAAGGCTTCAAAAAGTGGGTTACTTTACATTAGAGAACATATTCAATGTTGAATGTCCTGTGTTAACAGGCAGAACCATCAATCATCAACCCAAAACCACCCTTGAGGGATCTGGAAGTGCAACAAAAAGCATTTCATTCTCATCCCTTTATCTGAGCAGGACTGGCCGAGGTTCACGTCGTAGTTTGTATTGTATTTGTATCGAATGCACACTGCATGCACCAGTACCCACGTTGTAAGCGCCGGCGCCGGCCTCTCTACCATTAAAGAGCAGAATGCTCCTCACCTTGTCAGTCACGTCATCGTACTCTTTCTCCGTGCCTCTGGCCTGCTCCTGAAGCCTCTGCGCCCCGTCGCTGCTGCCTCCCAGTGTCTGGGGCGCGTCCTGTACCAGCCCCTGGGCCAGGTCTCTGAGGTAGACCACCTGAGGCTTCAGGGACCTCAGACCCTCCTGCTGACTCCTCAGCCGCTCCAGGCTCTTCGAGCTGCAGGCCTGGATGGGAGAGAGGCAAAGCGGACTTGCAAACGACTTCCCTTTGAAAGCACAATCAAAGAGACACGAGGACACCACTGAACAGCACCTGTGGTCCCAGGGCCTCCTGGACTTCAATCTGGTGCTTGGCGGCCTCCAGCCTCCTCTCTGCAGCCTGCCGGCCCTCTTCAAACTCCTTCAGGCGGCCGGCCAGCTCCTCCAGCTGGGAGGTGCGGTTGTGGAGCCTGACGGCCAGTCCGTCCACCCTGCCGTTCAGCTGGGCCTTCTCATCACGTACCTGCAGCAACCCGGTGAGGTTTCCTTCATTAAGGACTTTTAAAGTACCAATACTGGTTGAAAAGTTTAGACCATAATAATTCCCCAAAAATATTCAAATTCGAATTCAAAGGCTAAAATCTGTGTACCTCTTCCTCCCCGATGCAGCATTGTTCCAGCAGCTGATCTGCTGCAGTGTTGAAGGCCTCAAGAAGAGGTTGTCTCCTCTCGAGGTCCAGTGCCAAGCCCCGGGCCTTCTGCAAGGCTTCGTCCAGCGCCGCAGAGTCCAGCGCCGGCTGGATCTCCCCGTCTCGCTGGTCGCACTCGGCCAACCACGGCATCAGCTCGGCCCGGTGCTGCTGGTAGGCCTCCGCTCTGCCCAGCGCGTTCTTCAGCCTGGCCTCTCGCTCCGACATTCCCTGGTTCAACCCTTCCCAGTCCCGCTTCAAGGACGCAAGGCGGGACTGCAGGGCGGACCGCTCGTCTCCGCCCGCGGGCAGCGTGGCGAGCAGCGACGCCCCCTCGGCCTGAATCAGCTCGTAGGAGCCTCGCTGGCTGGCGACCGCTCGCTGGAGCTCGTCCGTGTGCGCCAGCAGGGAGTGGACGGCCGCCGGCTGACAGGGCAGCGGGTCGGCGGGGGACTCGCCGGGATCGGCCCGCTTGTCGAGCCACGAGCGCAACTCCTCAAACATCTGCTGGAACTGCTGGGTGGACGACAGGGCGGCCTGCAGCTGAGACAGGCCGTCGGCTGGAGGAGAGGAAATAAAAACGCTGCACGACTAATTCAAACAAACAGCATTTAGGGAGTTTTTGTAGTATTTATTTTAGCGGATTTGCTGCTTGTTTAATTTCAATCCAAACAATATTCCCGTTCCAGCTAAAGACGGATTACGGTTGAAATGCAATATTGTTTGACTGTCAAACTGTGACTGATGAATTCATCAAACAGAACCAACACTAATATAAATCCAGCAGGACTGGACTGGGACTAGAAAGAAAAAAGACAAACAAACCTGCGCGCTCCTCCAAGTTCTTCAGCGGCCCGCTGACGCTCTCCAAGCGCTTACTCAGCTCTTCCTTCAGGTACGGCTCGGCCACGATGGCGCTCAGCTCGCCGCACAGCCGCTCAGCCTCGGCCAGCTCCGTGCGACGTCTCTCCAGCTCCGAGCGGATCTCTCCGGTTTCCTGCAGGCGGCGTTTCAGCGCCTCGGGCTGGGCGCTCAGCGAGGCCTGACCGTCCAGCCTCTCGGCCAGAGCAGAAACGCTGGAGGAGAGCTCTCGGAGCAAGTCCTGGGCGGGAGGAGGGGGGTTAGGAGACGGCGCGGCCTAACGCGACAGCATTCAACCAATCCAGGCGAGACGCACCTGGTACCGCCCGCTGGTCCCCTGGGCCTGGTCAATGTGCTTCGATCTCTGGGTCAGTCGGTTTGTAAGGTCCTCCCACTGCTGTGTGATGGAGCCCAGCTCAGACCGCACCTCCGCCAGGTCCTCGGGGTCCTGAGCAGAGTCGCCAGTCTGGGAGAGGATCCCCTCGGCGGACTGGGTCAGCTGGTCGAACTGTGGCCGCCTGGTCTCGAACTCACGCAGCATGAACTTGGAGAGAGGGGGTTATGTGGTTAATCAGGAACTTAAATAGCGGGTTTCGGGAAAAATGGAATTGCATTGACAAAAGAAGTGCGTCGCTCACACCAAACAGATTTTTGGCGTTGCATTACTTGTGGGATCATTTGGATTCATAACATATTTAGCTGTATGTAGCCCAAATAAATCTGTTTTGAGCTGTATTTCCAATAAATGGATGGAAGGGACACTGAAACAACCACATAATGTTTGTCCCTCCCAAAGAAAACTAGCGAACTACTTTTAAAACACTCGATTCGATTGGCCTCGCTAACATTGTAGCAGCTCAACACTCAAAATATGGTTTATGCACATATGTTTATACACATCATTTCGTGTGGTGACAGCATCAAGCTAATATTACTGCATTGATTTTGTGTGTAGTTTAGGGGTGCAATACACAGCCAAATGGAATATTGGATTGTGATTTGGAATTTGAATTGTACCATGTCCAGTCCTTCTTAAGAATGTGAAGCATTAAAATATATTCTTATCCTCATAATCAGCTTGCCTCCATAACTTAACTGCAGTCTCAAGTGTCAAAACAACAGAAATGTATTAGCGGAAAGCGTTAATATGTGTATTTATAGTGCAAGAAATGATTAAAACACTGGTTGTTTTGATGGTTCCTTGTTTTTAATGCATTTCTGCTGACGGTGGCGTTTCTGGACCTTCTCCGCTCACATACCTGCGCTTGTTGCCTCTGCGTGTTGAGCATGTTGGGGTCGATGCTCAGCGGCCCCAGCACGCTCATCATCAGCTCCTTCTCCCTCAGCCACGGGCCCAGCTGAGCCGCCGCCGAGGCAAAGCTGCCCAGCCTGTCGGCACACGCCTCCAGCTCCGTCTGCCTCTCGGCCGCGGCCTGATTGGCCGTCTGCCAGCGGGAGTCTGAGGGAACATCACCAATAGAGGCGAGGAAGCAGTTTTTGGTCATCATCAAACATTGTTGCATGTTCTCCTTTGCTTTTTAAGTGGTCCACCACTAAAAGGTGCAATGTGTTAGACTCGTCCCCTGTGATACCACTTGTACCTGCAGAGGCGATAGTGAGTCACTGCAGTGTCCCGTCAGTCCTCGTCCACATGCTGCTCCTAGAGCTCTTCTACCCCACTGAAGGTAATTCATATATAAATGACAACCTAAACAAAAGTGTGACTGTGTGGACAGCGCAGTAGAGGTGAAATGCTGCGAGGCATTCGTTTGGAGCACGTGGCCAAGTACAACACACCGGAGAAAAAAAAACAGTGATAATGATGAAACCAAACCTAACAAACATTCTTCATCCTTTGACTCTCTTCTTACTCCTCCCCGCTGCCGGTTTCTCCCCGAATCACGTTCTGAGCGTCTGTGTGTGTATTCAGTCTAAAAATGCCTTATAAGATATGGGACATGAAGGCCGCGCTCTTAAATATTTCTGTCTTGGTTACATCATAGGAGGCCCTGGTAAAAATATCAAGTATGCGAGAGAACAAACAGCTCCGACAGGAACACATCCCACGCTCTCTCTGGAGAGCGCCATCGCTTAGAAAAAATGATGCAGTGCCGATGGGTTTTTAACGGTTTTCAATAAAACGCCAGTTACCACGCTTAATCTCGTTTCTAATACCCCCCCACCTCCTCCTCCTCCTCCTCACGCTTTTTCTTTTGCTACTTCAGTTTTATTACTCATTCTTGTTGACTGACATGATGAGGTTGACATTTTCAATACTGATACTGACTGAACGAAGGGTTTTAACTGGTTCGTGTTCCAGAATAATATACTTTGACCACAACAGGATTGTCACCTGTGTGACCGCACAGTATTTTCATAACCCCTCAGCGAGGTATTCCTTGTCGGATCACTTAACTACTAGTGTTTGGTATCTGCATGATCGGAGACCGAGCTGTAATCTATCCAGCCTATTGCCAATGGTTGTCGCACAATCCTGCCATGTCATTCCTTCTTTTTGTTGTCTGCAGTACCCACCAATCTCTTGCAGCTGCTGCCTCCAGGTGTCTGCCTCAGGAGAGTCAGGATTGTCAGCGATCAGCTTCCTCAGCGTGCTCTTCAGCGCCTCCACCTTCCCAGAGTGCTCGGCCAGCTGTGAAAGCAGGGCCTTGAGGAGAAAGCGAGAAGGACGCTGATATGAACATAAACCAACCTAAATAATTGGCTGTAATCCAGAATTTACATCACATACTCAAAGTCCAGCCAGTGACATTTCTTGGGAAGCACTTTGGGAAAAGGTTTCAAATGCGTGATTAAAAGGTTTGGCGATGTTGGGGAAACCTGTGATTAGTTTATGGCCAAATTAGCACAAGGCCCCTGCACCTGTTTGATTTTACATACGTATCCTATCACAGGAAAAACATCCCGTGTGTTTCTGATGGGTCCATGAAATGGAGCATTCAGGGTAGGCCTTTCCAAAACAGATGTTTTTTTTGAGGCGTTGATTGCAGCGCCACCATGTGGCCACATAGAGTCTTCCCTATTGTCCTGTTACTGGGCTTCACGTTCCAAGTTTCCAGCTCACTGGAATTTGAGCTACAGAACCCAATCAAGGTTTGAGCAATAATAGCAGCGGACATGCGAGTGTCTAAGTGGGTCCCATAAAAACTGAAAGGGGGTGGAGAGGTGGCCAGTGCTCATGTAGGAAAAGGGTCACATGGCCTCTAGATGGGCCCGGTCCAGTACCTTGTTCTCCTCGGCCTGGGCGCGTACCGCCTCGGGCTTGGAGGGGGAGGCGGCCTGCCCCTGCGTCAGGCTGTGCTCCCTGTCTGTCAGCCAGGTCTTGAGCTCGTCGGCGCCCTGACTGGCCTTCTGCCGCTGCTCCAGCGAGGTCGTCTGGCGACCGAGGCGCTCCTTCAGCTCCCCGCCCAGCGTCTCGTATCGACCGTTCACATCGGACACAGCGAGCTGCAGCTCCGTCAGGTCTGAGGGCGCAGGAGGAGAGAGGAGAAACACTGATGGGTGTATTGCAAAATGGAGGAAAGATTAAAAAAAGAAAAGTAAAACGTCAAAGTCAATAGAAGTTTAAACTAGTAAAGACAGATGTTTTGCACAGACAGAGCTGACAGAGACGGGACAGTGTCAGATACTGCAGTGAGACAGCGCAGTGATCCCTCACAGTGACCTGGAGAATGATCCACAGAGGCTCCTTCTCAGGAGCTAATGAGAAAGTAGAGATGGAGACAGCTGGAGGCAGAGCTCACCTTTGCAGGTGTGAATGCCATTGACACTGCTGGGACCTGACGAGCCATTGATGTGAGGAGCACCTGGGAGGAAGACACACACACACACACACCAGACTGAGACAGTGGCACCACACAACACACACACACACACACACACACACACACAAAGCAGGGCCAAAGGAAGACGCAATGCAACTTGTGCTACAACGTCTTAGGGACTTAATAGGCGAAACATTTTAAATAAAAAAAATTGAATAAAACGGAATGACCAAGTCAGGAGTCACCTTAAATTGGGAGAAAAGAAACTCAGTGATTGAGATGGTAAATTTACTAAATGAGGTGAAAAATAATGTACAATAAATGTAAGAAAATTTACTTTTTTTTCTCAGAAATCGTATCCGTTTACATAACTTTTAACGACAATTTCTCTAATGTGCCGACGGACAACAGCACCAGGAAGCTGTCTACTCACAAATGCATCAGAGCGCACACAGCTCAGCGGGACAACGTGGCACAAAAAAAAGCCACGACAGCTCGATAGGCATGAGGGATGGATACGCAGTCTTTATACAACAGACAATTTATGAATGGACACCCATAGTCTTTACGCTAACAGTTTATGGATGCATCACAAAGGGGCGTTAGTGCTTGATCGATCAACTTGCTTAACCTGAACTACAATTTCAGCCAATGCAAAGGTTTCCTCTCTGATCCAACCCTGACAAAGAATAAAAAGCACCTTTACCGTTTATAGTAAAATTATATTTCTTACTGCCTGCCACCAGAAAACCTGTCAAAACTGTTTTGAGTTTTCTGTGTTGCTTGCGTGTCAAACCTTATAACAACTACTTCATGACTTGATCCACTTGCCCACAACATCTTTGAACCTCACCTCAAATCACTTCAAAAAAGGATGCAAGTTGTTTACAGCGAGGACAGATGTGTTCTGCTCAGTCTCTTACCCGCTTTGGTCTGAGGCGCTGTGACGTCGATGATGAGGGACTCCAGCTCTGAGCCCGTCTTATTCAGCTCCTGGACCCTTGATCTCTGAGACTCCCAGTCATTCATCAGGTCCTGCATGTATAGAAACTGCTGAGTTGTGGAGCTCCGAGAGCACATTTTACTGGTGCAAGGTTCTAGGGTCAAGACGCACCGTGAGCTGCTGGACTCTCCTCTGCAGGCCCTCCGTGTTGAGGTTGGCCTCTTTGGAGGGGAGCTGGTCCTGCGCCGTCTGAAGCCACCTGGACAGCGAGCCGGAGAGGCCGCGGAACTGCAACAGCTGCTGCTCGCAGGCCTGGATCGCAGCGAACCTGCGCGGGGACAGCGGAGGAGGAGGATGGCGTGAGGAAGAGTCGACGAAGGACGGGCGTGGTGAGGGAGAGGAGGAGGTGCATGGGGGGGATATATTGTTTAACAAGCGATTGTGTCTGGTCATGAACTGCAGAGCTCCGGATGCGCTGTGGATAGAATTCTGTGGTATAACGTGACGTTGGGCACATGTCCTTTTGTTTTACCAATCACCAATACACCTCTGTCTCCACACATATAGATTTACCTACAGACAAAAGGTTTAACTACACGAGCAACATGTGATCGACCCCCTTCCTCAGACACAAACTCCTCCCTGCACAAACGAATGCTTTTATCTGCTGTTAAAGATATTACGATATTGCAGAATAGAATTTTTGTTGATATAAAATGGCATTGATCTGATTAGTATTGTTGGATAGTTTTATGAACTCGGCTCGGATACGTCCTCCGTCTGGCTCGAGGTGAATCATTATCATGCTCCTATTTTGTCTCCTCCTCGGGAGTCAAGGCCGGGAGGCGTCCATTTATAGTGCGAACAATGAGCCGCATCTAACCCCCCCCCCCCACACCCGCCCGTCCGCCTGCCGTCCGGCTCACACACACACACACAAACACACTATACAGCAGCCAACTGCTGTGGAGCATCGGTCAGCACAGCAAATAATCCTCTACATCATGTACATATTCAAACATGCCCATCAAACCACTGCCATTTAGCAAACAACTGGCTCACCAAAGTCAAGTATGAATCTGCATCAGACTGCTGGTATTTATAACCCCCCCCCCCCTCTGAAGGGCCTCAAGTGAGGCTGCTCCCTGATACCACGTCAAACAGGGTCGGCATAGCAACTGGTGCTCCAGAAAGGCCACACATTTAGAAAAGACCTTTTGGAAATGCCAGCGGCTCGGTCTGTTCTACAGAGCGGGTAAAAGCAGTCTCATTATATCGATTCAAAACGTTGATTTCTATCCGAGTCAAACTGGAAGTAACCCACTTCACGTTTCAACATCAAAAGCCAAAGTTACGTATGAAACCCCGATCCTCAGTAAGGATGAAATTGAACTACACAACTAAACAATTAGTATTCTAGCAGCTTTGTGTTTGGTGCCCCCCTGTGTCTGCTATGGTACACTGGCAAATCTATGAAAAGGTTATTAAAAAGCTTCAGCCTGAATTATCATTCCCATTATTGCAATTATTATTAAAAATAATAACATAATATGATACTAAGGCCAAGCAACCAGCACATTGATTTGTGTCCATGTTTTAGTGTGAAACGGGACCAAAAAAGGACAAAACGGTACTCAGCAAAGTTATGAAAATTAAAAACTTAAAATCTCTCTTGTGCAATTAATATTGTCACCTTTTGTTGACATTGGCTTCCAGCTGGGTGAACTCATCAGACACGCCCTTGACGTTATCCAGTAAGGTTCGAGTGTTGTTGAAAGCTTTCGATTGGCTGAGCTCGGTGCCGAGGTTGCAGAAGGACTTGAGCTGACCGGCTTCCTGCTCCAGCTCGGACCGGACCTCCTGCGAAAAGGACCAAAGGTTTGAACGGGCCGACGGTACAAGTAGCCCACTGATGCCCTGATCCAGAGGTCTTAGGACCTTGAAATTGTTCAACTCACGTGAGACTGTACTGCAGATCAGTGGTTCTCAACTGGTCTGTCTGCTGGTCCCACCATCACAACTTAAGTCGCAAATTGAGCGAGAGGGCCAATCTAAGGTCATGCTCAATGTCCCGTGTGTGGTCCAGTGTAAATCTTTTAGAAATAGTTATTTAATAAATAATCATAATTATAAAATAATAATAAACTGAATTTTATATTGTCCTAAAAACCCTGAAACACAAAACCCTGCATCCACACTGTAAACGAATCACCCGAACCCCCGACGAAGACCCTCAACCCACTGAAAGCGGGACCCCACCAGTTGAGAACCACCGCTGTAGAGGACACCCCTGCTGACCTCTATGGTCTGTCTGTAGTCGTCCACGCTGCGGTCCGGCTGGCCCGCCGGGCTCAGAGCCTTGTGGCGGCTCTGGGTGAAGGCCCGGAGGTCGATCCCCAGCCGCTCGTAGCCCTCCAGCCTGGGCAGCAGCCCTCTGAGCTCAGCTTCCCTCTCGGCCTGGGTAGCCTGTGCCGCGGCGTAGCGCTCGGTCAGATCATCCAGAGCGCCCTGGAGGCCCGAGGCCGTGGAGGCGTCAGAGCTCTGGAGGAGTTTGGAAATGGACTCTCGCGTGGCCTCCACGCTGCCCTGTCGGGACAGCAGCTCCTGGCGAAGTTTCTGGGGAAAGGTGAGGAGACGGGGAATGAAACCTCCGGTAAATGTCTTGATTCCGAGAGGTGACCTGCAGCGTTGCCTCTGGTTCACTCCTACCTGGTTCTGTGTCAGGGCGTCTTGCACGGCCTGTGCGGTGGGTTCGACCGGCGCGGGATTCAGAACCAGTTTCTCCAGCCAGCTCAGCAGACCCTTCAGGCCCTCCTGGACGCTGACGGACTGAGCCACAGCCGTCTGCAGCTGCTCGGCCCGTTCTGATACCGACGCAGAGAGGGAGCCGAACCTCTTCTCTAAACCATCTGAAAAGGAGAACGGAGGAGGGCAAAACCAAATGTTACTTCTTCGTCCCTCCTTCAAATTGAATCCTATTCAAAGGCAGTCGTCTGGGGATAAGACCGATGGGGGTGGGGGGGTGGGGGGGGTATCTCACCTGCAGCACAGAGGATGTCAACAGCTTTCAGGGAAGGAGACTCGTCTGTGCTGACCAGATCTCTTCCCGCTCTCTTCACCTTCTCCAGCTGCACCGAGCGCTCAGCCAGCTCATCCTGCAGCAGCTGAGGACGGGTGACACATTCCACAGGAAATGAAAGACCAGCCTTTAACACAGCGTTAAACTTGACGCATTATTCAGTATTCAGTTTTTCCCATCCTCTCAAAACCTTCCTTCCCTCAGCCTGTGTTTGCGCTGCGATCGTGTGTGTCTTTACCTGCACTTGTCGTAGTGTGTCCTGCAGGTTCTGGGGGTCTGTCTCCCCGCTGGGCTTGGCTTTGCTTTGGTTCTGTTCCTGAGCGCTCAGCCAAGAGTGGACGGAAACAACCTCATCCTGGTACTGCTGGTACCGCTCCAACAGGCCGGACAAACGCCCCCCCAACTCTGTGGACTGCACGCACCCACAGTTTCAATGTGTGTGCATTCAAGAAGGACATGCCAGAAGTAAAGAATCCCTCACCTTGGTGTGTAGGGTTGTGTATCTGTGGTTGGCGTCCTGCAGCTTGTCAGTTACCAGCAGCTTGGTGCTGTCCAGGGCCGGGTCCGAACTGCCCACTTGCTCCAGAGCTCCTTGTAGGGAGTCCAGAACCTTCTGACCCGAGATGGAAACAAAGCGCAGGTCCGCCTTGTGGCAAATCACATCCTCCGCCAGCTGGAAGTACAGACATGTTTACAGGTCAGTTGGGGAAAAAAGAAATGACTGTTGATGGAAAGTATTACCGCTACAAAATGTCTGGGAAAAGATATAAAACACAGCACCCAGCTCTTCTATCACCGTTGTATGTAAATGTATGTTATGTTAGTAACACGTGTACCTTTCTGTGCTCCTCCAGTCTGCCCTTCAGTCCTTGTGCATCGGTTTCTCCTTCCGCCAGGGAAAGTAGCTCCTGTTCATTTTGTTCCAGCCAGGCACCTAAACTTCCATGTTCTTGGAGAAACTTCATCAGCTCATCCTTCAGAGCCTCAGACTTCCTGAGGCGGTCCTAGAGGAAATAGTCACAAGAGGAGGAGTCAGGCAGCCATAAGAAAACACCAAGCATGCACCACTGGTGTCCAATAGGTTGCAATGACATGAAGCTCCATATGTCACAGATCAGCACATAAAGCAGGTCAGGAGACCTTGGACTTAACATCTGTATGTATTTTGAGTACCTGGCAGCTCTGCAGCCGGTCCTGGTGCTGGGCCTGCAGCTGGTCCAGGGCGGCCCGGAGACGCTGCTTCTCTTCAGGAGGCACCGCGGAGTCCGGCTGGTCCAGAAGGGAGCGGGTCGACTGTGCGATCTGATGCAGCTGGGCCTGCTGAGACTGGAGCTGCTGAAGCTCCGCCTGGAATGGAGGGCAGGGACGTTGTAACGTTTTTAGGCATTTTAAAGTCAGAAATGTGCTATGCGCACAAGTGGAGGTCCCAAACCTGAAGCGCCTCTGTGTGTGACATCAAGGCGCCCTCCGGTTGAGAGAACGGCGCCGCAGTGACATCTTGGGTCACTCCGGATCCAACTCCTGTCCCGCCTGGTTGGTTGATGGAGGACAGGTCCTTCAGCAGAGTGTCTATCTGGCCCTTGGTCTCCTGGAGGTCCTCTACAGCCTTTGCCTGGAGGGAAGGGGAGAAAAGGGGGGGAGTGAGACCAAAACAAGCTACGCATAAACAATAAAAAGTCTCTGAACAGACAGCTGCTCACCCTTTGCGTGTTCTGCTGTACGGTGGTATTGATGGCCGTGTCCACCTCGGACAGCGTCGCGGTGGCTGAATCCTTCAGGGCGCTGTACTGCTCCTTTAGCCTGGTCAACGCACCCTGGAGGCTGTGCCGCTCCTCTGGGCTCAGATTCTCTCCCCGGTCCGCCAGGAGCTCCTCCACAGAGCGGATGGTCTCGCTGATGCCCTCCTCTTTGGTCTGAAGGTCCTTCTGAGCTTCCTGGGTAATGAGGCAAAATGTATTTGTTCAAAAAAGTTAACTGAGAAGGCAGATACATGCAGTTGCAACTGTGCAAAGTAATTTAGCTCTTTAAATGTTCTACGTTTGCTACCTTTAGTTTTTTTTGCTTCTCCTGCAAGGTGTTCACGTCACATGACTCCGCTCCAGCTTTCTGACTGGCCAGTAGGCTGGCAGCTCCAGCTAACCACACGGTGAGGCCTTCTAGCTTCTGGGAGCATTCAGCTTTCTGCTGTTGAACCACCTGAGGGAAGTGAGCGAGTAGAGCAGAGATCCACAGAGAGAGAACGTGTGAGGAAAACAGTTGCTGACATTAGTCCATCACAAGCCCTTAAACAAGCTCTGCTCTAAACCAGCATTTCCTTTTACGTTTCCCCCTGAAGTGGATTATTGTGTAGTGCACACTTAGCCAAGCTTTGAGCAGTTTGTGTCCAGAGTTCACGCTCACACACATACACACAAAGCATCTTCAACGACAGCAACGACAACAAACGACACAGAGAAATCAAACAAATACACGTTTATTGGCCGTGTTTCCTCTCTCCTCTCTTCATTCGAGTGAGACAAGAGGAAAAACTGTTAAGCGCCGTAGCCAGCAAGGCCTTTTCTGCTATCAGATCTCTGGCCTTTGTTACCGCCGTAACACAAGCGATTTCCTTCAGTGGCAATCTGGAACAGCAAGGCAAACAGGTTAATAAAACACACGTTATGGAGACAAGCAGAGGGGCATTAAAAGCCCTGGTAGGATCCAGGGTGGTGACACTGTCTACGTCATATGGCCAAGCTTTTGCAACACGAGCAGCACTAGAATGTTGAGACTAGATTTGAGGTGATGTATGATGGGAGTGCATGTTAAGTAGAGGTTAGCTTGTTTACATCAGGCGTTTATGGTTCCTAGAGTGAAATGAGTTTGATATGTTTTAATAGAATGTGAGTACAGTGCTCTTGAGTAAGAAAGCAGGGCAATAGCTTACAGCATGACATATGAAGCTCTGACATATAGTCTAGTCAACCTAACTGAATATAAGCGGGAAACCGTGCCGGCTTTCAAGCCAATCCCACCCCGTCTTTTTCCAAACCTCTCTCTCCCTTGCTCTCCGCCCTTCTCTCTCCTTCTCCTCTTCCTTGACTCTCTCCCTGCGCTGCCGCTCCTCCTCCCTCGCCCTCTGGGCGGACAGGGCGTCGGCCCAGGCCTGGGCTTGTCCGGACGCCAGGTGGAAGGCACTCTGGAGCTGCTGGAGCTGCCCCAGGAGCTGGCGGCTCTGCTCGGGGGCCATGTCCTGGGCTCGCTCCGAGATGAACACCTGGACGTCGAAGGCCGCGCCGTTGACCTCACCGGAGCGAGCCGTCAGGGCGGACTGGAGCTCCTGAAAGGCCAGAGGATGGAAAGCGGTAGATGCGTTATTCCTCCATTGCCCTGCGGGTGGCGCAGAGAGGAGAACACAGTCTCCGAAGGTACCACAGCATCCACGGACAACTCGCCTTGCAGAGATTCAGCTGCTGTGTGAGCTGATCACAATGGTCGTCTTTCTCTGCCTCCTCCATTTTTTCCATTCCTCCATTCATCTGAGCCTCTGTCTCCCGCAACCAGGAGAGCAGACTCTCCACCTGTCCTCCCAGCGACTTCAGCTCAGCTGTTACTGCCTCCTAAGAGAAACAGCACAACGATTCGAATCAAAAGGGGAGGCGGAAAACGAGGAATTCTTCTGAACCAAAAAACTTAATTGACAATCATGGTTCCAAGCGACCGCTGCAAACAAATGGTCACATAGTTTTCCTGCTCCTTCTACCTTATAGGAGTCCCTATGGTCTCGTAGACTTTGCAGAATGCCCTGAGAAAGAGCCGTGGCAGCCTCGTAGCCTCGAGCCAAGCTCCGCCCGTCCTTCTCCACGGCCAATAGGAGCTGCGGAGGAACGTCTTTGGGGTGGGGCTTCAACAGCTCCTCTGCGGCCTCCACTTCCTCGGTGACCACGGGCTGCAAGTCACGCAGTTCCAGGTCCAGAGTCTGCGAGACAGATTAGGAAACAAAAGTTTTCTTAATGCGCTGGTAAGAGACTAATCCACTAATCGGCTTTCTTTTGGTCTCAATCTGGGAACCAAATACACGACTGAAACTGAGAAGTAACACACAGGTACATTCACGTTGGCTGGCGTTACGTAAGTATAAGAGCATATCTCAATCAGGTAAATCCACCTAATCTTCACCTCAGTCTGTCTGATGATGTCATCCAGGGCGATGAGGCTGCGGCCCATGGACTGCTGATGCTGCTGTTTGAGTTGGACCTCAACGTGTCTGACCATAGAGAGCAGGGCCACGAGTCGCTGGTCGCGCTCCAAGCACTCCTGACGCAGCAGGGACGACTTTGGGAAGAACAAAGATGATAAAACATAATGACACTGGTGAATAAATGTAGGCAGAGGATATGTCGATACATGTTTGACTAAAGATCGGCCACTTCTTACCTTGCCGGTCGAGGCGGTCCTCTCTTGGTTTGACACAGATTCTCGACTCTCTCTCACATCGTCTTCTCCCTCCCCCCAACTCTCGGAGGCTGTATCAGACTCAGGGACTCCAGGCGAGTCAGACTCGGTTAAAGAGTCTTCCGAGAGCGACGGCGCTGATTTCGCAGACTCAAGGTGCTGCTGCTGGTCTTTTGATTGGGAAACACTGGAGCAATCCGGTTCAGCGAGTCGGGGCCTTTTCTTCTTCCTACCCTTCCCTGCCGTTTTATCTGCTTGCGTGCCGGTAGGAATTGATTGAGCTGTGGGTTGGATGTCCGGTTTGCAGGCGACAGCCTTATGAGAAAAGTCAGTCGGTGATTCTTCTTTCCTGACAGACGTACCGGCTGCCAGTTGGACGCGTCCCTCAGTGTGAGAATGGGGTTCATCTGATTGACGTAAATGTGGTAGACTTTGTTGGCCGCTCTCATCTACATCAACATTAATTAGAAAGGTCTCTCCTTCAACAACTGAAGGTCTCTCGATGTCTCTGGCTGGCTGTTTGTCCGTCTCCTGCACCTTAGGGGAAGTTGGGTTTTCCAAACCTGGTTTAGCCATTGCAGCTTTTGTGTCAGAATCCACTTTCTCCGTCGTTAACTCCTCTGTATGAGGTTGGGTTTTGTCGGCCACTTTTAGACTCTTACCCTTGTTCTTCTTTCTTTGCCTACTTTGGTCGCTTTCTTTAGGCTGGCCTGATGGAGCCATTCCAACGGCTTCTTTTCCAAAGCTTCTGTCCTTCTCGTTTGAAGCCACCTGGCTCTCCATGTCCTCCTTGAAGGCCTCACCTACTTTAACGCCTCCGAAAGTCATTTTGTCTTCCTTACACTCTTCAGGTGACCCACTTGGTCTCTTTACATTACCATCATAACTCCCCCCCCCATCAGCCTCAGCTAGCAGAGGTTGTGTCCTTGCAGTCTTGCCTCGCCTCTCCTTCCCCACCTCCTTGCGCAGTGCTTGCAGCTCCTCGGCAGCCTGCTTCTCACTCACACCTTTTTCAAACACCTTTTTAAGAATACTCTCTCTGGCTTTCAGTATCAGGGCGGCTTTCTCGTCGTTTGGTAGAGCAGATTTTAGAGGGAATTCTTGCTCCTCCCTTTCTGTTAGCGCCTGACTGCATTCCTGTTGTTTTGGTCGCTGAGCCTCTTCGACTTTCTCCTTCTGCTCCTGTTCCATCTCCTCTCTTTTATCACCAAATTCTGTGTCCTTCAAGGCAATTTTTATTACATCTTTCTCTGGCTCAATTACATCTTTCTCTGTCAATTCAAAGGATGCTGGAACTGCTTCGTGTCCCTGTTTTACTAAATTATGTTGAGCCTCATCTTCTCGGTCATTCTCTGCCTCACTTTCTCTGAGATGAACCTGGGATTCCTGTGGTTTCTCCTGTGATGTACTTACATTGATGGCTTCAGGCTGCCCTTCAATATTTGCATCAGCCTGATCAATTTGCGATGGTTTCATCTCTGCAAGGTGCTTTTCCCTCTCTGGCCCTTTTTGTTTTCCGTTCTTTTTATTCTTCCTTTTCTTCTTACTTTTGCTTTCTGTCTCCTTGGATGGAGAAGTCAACAAGTGGTCTGACTGCTCCGCGTCTTTGCTAGGCTTTGTCTCAATCTTTACAGGCTCATCTCCCTCCATTCTATTGCCCTTCTTGTCTTCAATATCATCACTCTGTGTTGCCAGGTCACTCTTTTCATAATCCTCTTCAATGCCAGCTTTTCTTTCTCTGTCATCACTCAACTCTGTCTCCACAAAACCTGCCTGGTTTCCATCTCCAGAATCATACTGAACCACTGACTTACTCTCATCACTCGCTCTAAACTCCTTTTCCCCAACCTCAACAGGTTCCTCACCCAACTTTAAAGCTGCAGCTTCTATTCTAACCTCTCCCTGTAAATCTGTGTCTACATGACCAACATATGTCTGAATGGATTCCCCAAGAACACCTCTGAAAAGGTTCCCGTTTCTTTCGTTTTCAGTCTCACTCACGGCCACTTGCACTCTCTCATCGGGCTTTTGCTTAAGGGGAGGTTCTGACTTGCGGATGTTAGTCTGTGGAACAATCTGTTCAATAGCTTCTTGAACTCTTTTCTCAACATTAGTAACAAATTCACACAAGAGGTCCAGGGATTGGTCACGCTCAACTGCAGGCTTATCCTCCACTGACACAATTGTTTCCTCTTTTGTAGTCGGTATTATAGCTATCAATGTCTTTCCTTCACCCAATGTAATTGCTAAACCTTCCTTTGAAAGTGGAGTTCTTGTGAGTATCTCAGAGTTTACGTCTGACCGGTTTGCTGGACTGTCCGGGCTCCACACTGACATTTTAACAGCCGGGCCGTATGTGCCAATCGCTGAGGCAACAGCGCCACATTCACCCCCCTCAAATTCCAAAGAAGCCAATTTCTCCTGAATCTCTGAAGCTACGTCCCTGGAGATCAGCTTTTTTGCAACGGCATCCTCGAGATTAGAGACTCGTTGTCCAGTGGCGGGATCAACTAAGCCTCCTTTCAACAACTGGTTGGTGGATATCACCCTGGCCATGTTGTCTTCAACTAACCCTCTCTCACAGGCTTCGGGTAGCGGGAGCCTTTCTCCAGTACTGATGTCAATGATCCCTCCACTGTCTGCCTGGCTTTGGAGCAGCCTCAATGCTGGAACTGGGTCTACTTGCTTTGATGCAATTGCCTCGGGAAGGGTCAAGAGGTTTCTTGTCTGACCATCTCGAACACCTCTGAAGGGTTTCACCTCCAAGAAGCGTTTGCCTGTTCCAATATCTATCTTTCCCCGGTTTACAAGATCAGAGTAAGGCACAATGCGTGCACTTTCAGGGTCAAGCACTCCTCTTACAGTTGAAGACGCCATGGCGTCTCTGGCAATATTCTCATCCAGAAGACGCCTAGCAACCGCCTCTGTTAAGGTCAGTTTACTGCCAGAGTCGGGGTCTAAAATAGCTCCTGTCGAAGCCTGGAAAACAACAGCTTTTGGATGAGATGAAGAGCTGATTTTTCCTTGGTAAACCCACTCTAGTTCTTCCAGCCCGGGCGCAATGGATCGATCCACCAGTCCTCTATCTACAGCATCAGGAACAGACAGCCTCATCCCTGAGGCGTGGTGTATTATACCACCCTCAGCCACTTGTCTAGCCAACACTTGATAGGCCTCTTCAGATCTAATTAACCCTTTCTGAATAGCTTCCTCCAGAGGAACTGGAGACTTGGACTCTGGGTCAATAAACCCATCCATCTGTAGCTGTAAACTGGCTTTAGTGAGGGCTGTTGCTAAATCAGTGTTCTTACCTTTGTATGCCTTCTCTAGCGCCACCAATTCTTCTCTTTGATCCTCCTCAATTAGTCCCAGGGTGGCTGCAAGTGTGACAGAGACTTTCTCATCCCTACCTAGGTCAACAATGCCCCCAGAAGCCACCTGGGCTTCCAGAAGTCGAGCAGCGGTGTCTGGGTCAATCAACCCTGCCTGAGCAGCCTGTCTTACCCCGCAGATCTGCTTTTTCTCTGCATCTACAACCCCTGCAAGCATTTTATCTGCCTTTAGAACACTCCACATTAGCTCTTCATCAAGCCCAACATCCTCCATGCTAAGTGACTCCCCGCTCCTTGCATCCAGGAAACCCCCAAACAGACCAGTCTGAGCCATCAATTTAACTGCGGTGTGGCCAGGAATGACTCCTTGGGCCACTGCCTCATCTGGGAGCAACTTTTCCCCTTCCTCGGTCATCAGACCTCCTCGTTGGAGCTCTCGGACTAACTTTGCCAATTCAGTATCCTCCCCTTTCTTTTCCACTCCTGAATCACAGATATCCGTGTGAAGGCTTGCATGCTCGGAGTCAGTCTCCGTATTAAGCATTTGTTGTTTGGTTTGTTTGTTTGATTTAACATCTTCAGTTACATTTGCTCCCAGTGCTTTGGACTTGGGAGTTTTTGTTTCTTCTGATGTGATTGTACTAATAGCCCCCTCCTGGCCGCCATCAGGCCTTGGTTTGAATTTAGTTGCCACCACCTCATTTGGCCCTTCAAGATTTTTAGCTTTTTCTTTAACATCTTTAGCCACAGTACTTTCATTGATAGCTTCAAAGGCTAAATCCCTATCTGTAGTTACTGATGATTGCACCACTTTCTTCTCACTTTCTCTGTCATACCTTTCTCCTAGACTACCTGTACTATTCCTCTGCTCTTTACTTGGCGTGATGTCTGAACTTTCTTTTTCAACCATAGTTTGTGTTTCACTAATTGCTATGTCTGCCAGACTAAACTCTCCCACCCTTCGAAGCCGTTCATCTTTGGTTAAACTGCTTTCTGGCTCAATTTGACTTTTAGAGGCTTTAGCAATCCGTTCAGTAGCTTTGACCAACTCCACCAACTCAGAGTCGAGCAGCACTAATCTTTTTCCAGAATGAGCATCCACATAGCTGTGAGTCATGAGGTGAAAGAGCAGCTTGTCTTTTGCTTGCTCTTCTGGGTCCATCCCATATGTTGGTGTTGCATCGCAAACAAGGCCTGCAGGAGACGATGAATGCAATGGAGAGGATGGAGGTGGAGAAGAGCTGGCTGAACCCCAGCTTAAGCGGTTTGGAGATGGAGTCACTGACTGGTTGATGCTGGAAAGAACATCTGGGATGTGAGTGCTCTTGAGAAAACTGACAACACTGGGCTCAAGGGCCTCTTCAGCAGCCTGGTTTAGGGGCAGCACCTGGAGGGTCTCCGGGTTATACAAAGCCTCAATGACATGTCGCTGCCTCAGAGTGTTCTTTGAAAGCTCCCCTGAGATCGATCCCTGTTGAAGAGCCTCGGCAAAGGGCAGGAGTTCTCCAGATTCAGGCCACAGTAACCCCATGAACGCCCCGAGAGACTCAAGGACCAACAGAGCCAAACGAGGAGAGAGAAGATCCCTGCGTATACTCTCTTCCAAATCCAGGCGTTCTCCACTGACGGGGTCCAGAATTCCTCCATCTTGCAGCTGTCGGGCTAACATGGCACAGGCCAGATCCTGGTCCATAAGCCCATGACGAACCGCCTCATGGACGGTCAGTCGGTGGCCAGACCGTGGGTCAGCAATACCACCAGCAAAGAGCTGAGCTTCCAGGAGTCGTACAGTCACTTTCCGATCAATCAGACCTTCCTGGATCGCGCGGAAAATGCCAACTTTTCTTCCAGACTGGAGGCAGACAGTCCCCCCAGGTTGCTGTTTGACAGGGAGGAGGAGGAGACCGGAGTCATTGTCGAGGACGCAGCGCTCCAGTAGCCCATGCAGGTTTAGTGTTTCTGCTGTGTTCGGATCAATCAGCTCTTTTTGTTGTTGTCTCGACTGGAGTTTGGTGAAGGCGCCGGGAGACAAAAGTCTCTTGTCATCTGCTTGCTCCAAACTCATAATTCTTCCCTTTGAGCTCCTCAGGCCTCCAGTGTGCATCTGGAGTTCTAAAATGCGAAGTCCCACCTCCTCTCGGATGAGCCCCGACTCCATTGCTGCAGTTACTGGCAACACGTTTTGCTGTTGGTCATCTGTACACTTGGTATTTTCCACCAAAAGCCAGGCTCTCTCTAGCTCAGAAAGGCACTGTCCAGTGTGTGCGTCAATAAGGCCTTCAGCTAGACCTTGTTCCAGGGACAGACTGAGAGTGGAGTCAGGCTGGAGGAGACCACCCATAATGAGCTGGGCCTCCAGCAGCACATGGCAGGTGTCCTGGTCAATAAGACCACGTTGGGCTGCTTTAAACACTGGGAATGTTTCCACTGTTCCCAGGTCAATTACTCCAGCAATGGCAGTTTGGTTCTACAAAAACAAAGAAAACAAAATTTCAGATGACATTTTTTCAACAACCTAATAGTGGTATGACACTTCAAATCAAATCCCATCAAATAATGATACTATTATACTATACCATCATACTATGTATACTATTATAGCATTTCATGCAGAATCAGATGGTAGAATTAGAAAAAAAGGAAAACCCAAAACCAGTTGCCATAAAAACAAAGGATAAAAAACTCATAATTAAATATAACAACTTTCAACTTTTTTTCCTGTCAAACACTTACTACTGCAGTTCTAAAACAAGCACTAAGCATGCAAAAAGCAACTAGAAAGAAACAAAATAGAGGAAAAGCCAAAAGAAAACAAAACAAAGCCACACAAACTCAGAGGAAGAGGTGGATAGAATATCTAGTTGAGAGAAAAGAGAAAGCGAGCACACTTACCGTACGGGCTCGTCCCACTAAGGGACTTATGGCTCGGAAGAGCGAGGCGCAACAGGTGAGAAGCTGGTTGTTAGCATTCAGCATGCCACTCTTAATTGTGACTCCATCACTGCACTGACACTAAATGCTCCTGCTGACCTTACTTTAGGTCAGAAAAATAACTGGAAGGTTTGCGTGGCGCTTCAGTTGCACGACTACCACGATGAACTGCAGATTTTTAGCGTGTTGACATAAGATTGTTATACTCGTTATCGTTGGCAAAGCACTAGCAGTATTGTCTTGCGAGACGCGATACGGTTCACACTGTGCAAACTGAGCAGTAACCTCATCTGACTATTTGGTTTGTTTACAAATGTCCTGCTTTATTTTCCGTTCCCCATTCGGATCCTTGGCCCAGAGTTCGGTTGTCACCTCTGGTTGCTGTTAGTGGTTTTCAAGCAAAATGCTGGTTTAAAGTTTCACACATTAATGGTATGCATTAGAACAGACAACAACTGTCATTCACACACTCTGGTGATCTGGACCCAACATGCTCAAATGGTGAAGTGTTTATGCATAGCTGGCTTCTGGTGCACTTACACGTATAACCCCTAAAAATAACTTCTTTTTTTTAAACGTCTATACTTGAATGAGTATTTCTTTTTAGACACATAAAAGTCCCCTTTGAAAACATAGAACATTCACAGAAGAATCAGCCGTGAGGTGCAGCTGTCAAGACAAGAATTATCATCACGGATTGCTTTGAAAACCCTAGAGATCTCACACATTTAGTACATTTCTTTGATGGACGTACCATATTGTATGTGGCAGAAGAGCAATGACAAAATGAGAGCTGACAGCTCATGAAGAAATGGACTATTGTACACATACGGTAAACTTATGTGTATACAGAGTACAAACTATCTAAACGTGACGTGTTTACTTTATGTTGTTGCATTCTTTTACAACTACATAAAGAAACATGATACTATTCTGTAGCTACAGATGATTAGGATGGGAAGGTGAATCTATTCCGTAAATGATTTGTTTCTAACGATGGCGGAGCGCTACAGATTCCAGATAACTGCTAGCATGACTGGTGCGGCACCACTGAGGCCGTGTATTAGCAGTTCAGCAGATGCGTTTTCTGATGATGATGATGACAGCGATGGTGATGATGAAAACAACTATGAAATGAGTGCAGGCTTTTAGTGGGTGGAACACTCCATGCTACGGCCCGGTTCAGACAGTGTCATGCAGTGAATTCTTCTGGTCCCATATTGCTTTCTTTTTTTACAGTACAAAAAAATGTAGTTATTTTCGGATCATCTGGATACACGTCTGAACAGGGTCTGTGATGTTTTGTTTGTTAAACACTTATCAATAGAGTTGATGTGGGTCAAAAGTCTGTGAATACACATCATGCTGTACAACGCGCTCACACACACACACACACACACACACACTCAGCTCGCAAGCGTTTTCGGCAATGTCACAAATACATTCTGACAAGCTTACTAAACCTGAAACTAGATCTTTGTCACACATCGTCTCTACTCCCTTTTCCTTCTCTGCCCAACCCTCCCACCCGTGTACCTTTCTTTCCTCCTCTTTGGCCAGTTGCTGCTCCAGCTGCTGCAGCTGCTGGGCGGAGCTGTTGCACAGCTGTTTGTAGGTGGCCTTCAGCTCGTCCAGCTGTGCCTCAACATGAGCACGCTCCTCTGAGGACAACCTGAGGAGGACACAGGGGGTTGGGGCGGGGCGGGGGGGCTAATGAATTAAATGTGCAATGTACCCAAAAGGGATTTGTATTATCGACACGTATGTTCCACATGAGACTTCAAACACTTCAAAAAGTCCCTTTAGTTCTGAATCTGCAGGACGAGCAGCTGGATGAGAATGTACCGTGTGCGAGGGCCCACGTGTGTTGCGGTGTGTAGTGAATGTGTTGTTCGGGACCTTACTTGTTGGCCTGTTTTGACAGCAGGAAGACCTGAGCGCTCCTGATGGCTTCAGCCACTTGGTCTTTCTTGGCTGCCAGCTGTTCACTGACGGCCTTTAGAAGAACACACGTGCATGAGTCTTAGTCCAGCACAACCGCCATGTTTCATGTTTTAATTAGACAGCAAATTACATTTACTTCCAGAGGAAGCGTGTATTTAAGGAAGCAGCGGACGAGCTGCACAGAAAACACAGCACAGCTTTTGATGTGCTAAAATGCTGCTTGTCTGTGTCATGGTGGCTTTCTAATACCTGTTGAGCGGCGAGCGAGGACTCTGCGTCTGGGCCCCCGGTCCGTCCCTGTAGGCCTTTGACCCAGCCCAGCAGGTCTGACACCTGCCCCACCCTGGCCTGCTTCTCCTCCTCCACCTCTTTCTGCACAGATACAAATAATTCCAGATGAATTTCAAAGTCAAACTGCAGCGCAGCGATTTAATCCAAACACACTTTCCAAACAGGAGGGAGACGCGCAGCAAAACAAAGCCTCACCTCTTCTTCTTCTAGTCTTCTCAGTGCGTCGCTGATGTACTTCACGTGTTGGGTTGTCAAGGTGACCAAGGCTGTGTAGCGTGTGCGCAGGTCCATGAACTGCAGAGAGAAACACGAGATGTAGATCATCTCAACGTATATAAAGGTTTGTTCGCAATATTTATCACAACAGTTCACGGGACTCTCGTTCTCACCTCCTGAGTGATGGAGTCAGAGGAAGAATGTATCCTCCTCCTCTTGACGGACGACTTGTGCGTAGATTCCACGAAGGCTCTGTAGGTCATCAGCTGCAGTTCATAGTCCTAAAGAATGGGCACAGGAGAGAGCATGCATTGGATTTAATACACCAAAGGGTATTTTAATGTATTAATAGAATTCTGGTTTGTAAACTGCCTCATCAGATGTATTTACGGGTCTTCTTAATGGTGTGCGAGAACAATGGACACGAGAAAGAAACCAGAGTCCCTTACCTTTACTGAGGTGCAGTACAGCTTGGAGTGAGTCTGGCACTCGTCTAGTTTGGCCTGATTCTGTTCAATCTCAGCTACTAATGCCTGATGGGAAATGGGACAACAAAGAACACACATGACTTATTTAGGTTGCTCAGATTGAATAAGTCGTGTACCTATTTTTCCATCGTCCCAGAGACTGGGAGGCGTTCCCGGGTAACGGACCGTTTGCTGGGCCAGCTGTTCGGACAGCGCTTTGCTGTCCGTCTGTCCAGGCCGCGTGTTCTCCTGTCTTTCCGTGGTTTCTTCGATCCAGCTGATCAGAGCGGAATGGCCGTGTCTGTACTGCTGCAGGGCCGAGCACAGCGCTTCTAGGTCGGTTCGTC